>NC_139642.1:40207556-40375249 GCF_964638095.1 Poromitra crassiceps
CACACCCACGCGCGCCAAAAGGGCAGGTCCTCTCTGTCCGCCTCCTCCTCTCGCGTTCCCCCTGCTCTCCCTCCCCTGCACCCTCCCACCTCTCCTTCTCTGTTCTCTCCTCCTCTCTGTCCTCTCCCCTCTCTCACATTCCCCCTGCACTCCTTCCCCTGCACCCTCCCACCTCTCCTTCTCTGTTCTCTCCTCCTCTCTGTCCTCTCTGGGGGGGGGGGGGGGGGGGGGGGGGGATGTGGGGGTGGAGGGGGCGGAGAGGTCTGTTCCCTCCCCCGCCTCCTCCTCCCGCGTTCCCCCTGCTCCCCCTCCCCTGCACCCTCCCACCTCTCCTTCTCTGTTCTCTCCTCCTCTCTGTCCTCTCCCCTCTCTCACATTCCCCCTGCACTCCTTCCCCTGCACCCTCCCACCTCTCCTTCTCTGTTCTCTCCTCCTCTCTGTCCTCTCTGGGGGGGGGGGGGGGGTGTGGGGGAGGAGGGAGCAGAGAGGTCTGTTCCCTCCCCCGCCTCCTCCTCTCGCGTTCCCCCTGCTCTCCCTCCCCTGCACCCTCCCACCTCTCCTTCTCTGTTCTCTCCTCCTCTCTGTCCTCTCCCCTCTCTCACATTCCCCCTGCACTCCCTCCCCTGCACCTTCCCACCTCTCCTTCTCTGTTCTCTCCTCCTCCGCATTTCCCCCTGCGTCTCTCCTTCTCTGTTCCCTCCTCCTCCGCGTTTCCCGTTTTCTCCCCGCCTCCTCCCTCCCTCACACTCCCCCTGCTTCTCTACCCTGGCTCTCCCTCCCCTGCACCCTCATCTCTCCTTCTCTGTTCTCTCCTCCTCCACATTTCCTATTTTCTCCCCACCTCCCCCCTCTCCTCCGTCTATATTGCTCATTCTCTCCCCACCTCCTCCCTCCCCCTGCTCTCTTCTCCCCCACACCTCCCCTCCCTTCCCCTCTCCTGCTCTCTCCTCTTGCTCCTTCCCCACCTCCTATACCCTCCAGCATCTCCCATTCCCTCCCCACCCCATCACTCTCTCACATTCCCCCTGCTCTTCTCCCTTCTCCTGCTCTCTCCTCTGCTCTCCCCTCATTCCTATATTTTCTATATTATCAATTGTTCAAATGTTATCTTTATTCTGTATATTCTTGTTACTGTTGTGTCAGCTAGAATTAGCTAGACATACTTTCTGTGAAGCCCTCTGAGACATGCTTGTGAATTAGGGCTATATAAATAAACTTGACTTGACTTGACTTGGCAGGCGAGGCCACGCAGCAGCCGAGCTACGGGCGAGCGGCTGAGCCTTAACCTTGCTTGCAAGATGGATAACCTTGCGAGATCAAAAGAGATTCTCTCGACGTAATCCATCTTGTCATGCACAGGCAGTTAAGATGATTGGCTGAACCATGCCGGCTCGACGAATCAGCGGCAGCCTTAGGCGGGCTCGTCTGGGCAAGTAGTGGGTACATGGTCTTTGTAGTTCTTTTCACTCATCAACATGGCTGCCGCCGCGGAAGTGACAGGCAGTCTGAATGAAATTGAATGTAACGTTCCCAATTCTATGTATTAAATTCTAAAAAACGACCCTCAACATTTGGGAGGGCTAAGCCACACAACTAGTTCGATATAATCTAACGTCATGCTTTGAAGGCGACTTTACGACGATGAGGACGGTGAGGACTCAATCAATGATAGACAGGCACCTTCCTCCGGTCGCAAACGTGACGTTAGAGGCATGGCGATCTGATTGGTTGAAGTTAACACGCACGAGCGGTGATAGACAGATGGGTCATCCAATCACCTGCCAAGTAGCTTGGAAAAAGTGCCCGCCTCCGTCAGCGGGTCGGGTTACTGCATTCCCAGATCGACTGGTTTAGTGAAACGTAATGTGGAGCTAAACCGTCCATCTGGCAGCGTCAGGTTAGCTGAGCCTAGGCCTAGTAACAATAAAGTGATATGAATGACACTGTCGCCATCACCACAACACAAAATACTACACTACACAAAAATATATACATCAAATATATACAGCTGCATCAACACACTAAATATCGCTGCCGTCTGATGAAGACCACTTCACTTATCTCCAAAATGTCAACTCCCCAGGAACCAAGGAGAAACAGCCACGTATTTAGCCTGGTCACAATGCATTGTGACTTGATGCTGTTGACTTGACTCTAGCTTCATGTGCCCAGGAGGTTTGTCTCAGTGTTTGATGAAATGACTCTTCTGCACAGACAAAGAACTCACTCACATATTACTTATTGCACGACATCTAAGCCTGTTAACAAACAAAGGTGAACTTCTTCAAGTTCTTGTTCTTTCCACAACCGAACTACAAATGTTTGATGTTTGATGAGTGCGTCATGCCCGATGGCAATTTCAGTTTACAATTTCCAATCCAAAGAATGAAAATAATGAATGGAATAATAATGGAATTGAGCAAAGCAGAAACAGATTTTGTCCACTCTCTAGTATGTGCTCAGTGGGAATACAAGAAGGCAGTTTTAAAGACCTGAAAAACATGCCTGCTATCATTAATCAAACTTAATCAGATAAGCCCGTCAATGCCAGGAAAAATAATAGATGATAAAAGTAACACAATCGGAATAGGAAATGTTGAGTGAGTAAATTTAGTCCTGGGACATAGTCCTGCACTGTGCATACTTTGTTTTACACTTCCCTTGATGCCCAATTCAAGTGACTTCAAAGACTCCAACTTTAACACTCTGCTCCTTTGTATGGAAACGAGCACCATTAGTTACACATATGACACATTGTTTTAATAAAGCTGTTTTTTATGGTAATAGCGGGAGAATTTATGTGGCAATAAGAGAGAGAAAGAGAGGCTGCAGATCTAATTTCTAGCAGCATTACTGACACTGTTTCAAAAGCTTACAGGGTGATAAGGAGGCTCAGCATTGCATTCTGCAGCACAATTCCCACAGCGAGGAGGCCGTCAGAAATATGCTGTATTTGTTGTGAAACCTTAGATGACAAGCTGTAAATTGGTTCCACATTAGATGGAAGACTGGGTGTTCCAGAAATAAATTAGTGTCGTCCCGTCCTATCAGTGATGGATAATTGGAACGTCTGAAAAGATGATTACAAGAAAATTACAGAAATGCGCCGGCACACAAAAACAACACTGCACGGTTTAATCCAATCAAATACTAATTACGACTTTCAGTTTTTGCTGTTGAAAAGGAGGAAAAAAACGTTCACGGGAGCCCCTTTACACGACGACTTCCTGGACCCCATAAGTCTACGTTTCTTCCAGGTTCCTTACATTGTGTTCGCCGCTCCCTTTCCTGGCTGTATATTAAATATTAACTAAATTAACTTCAATTCTGTATTTTATGTGAGCGTAAAGGCCTGCCTCTCGTTGCAAAAAAGGGCTACTGTATTAAAAGTGTTGAAGTCATTGAGTATGACCTTGATCAGAGGAGTCTACAGCTGGCCCTCATCACAAGCCAGCTGGGAGTGTTTGATTCAGACCCACTTTTCCATTTCAGATAGAAATTTCCCTTTTGAAAAGTCACAGGGGAAGAAAGAGGAGGCGAAGGGAGGGAAGGCTTGTCAGACGTGAGGCTGATATGTCTGCAGCTACTCCGAGAGGGCCTCAGTCTATTCTTTGATATAAACTAGGTGGGTATGAGGGGGGAGTGTTGCGCTGGCGAAGGTCCAGTGGACAGTCTGACCTGTATGCTGAGGGGGCAGGAGGTGCTGTGGGGGGGCAGTCCTCTGTCAGTGGCTGTCACCGTCATGCTGTACTCAGATCTGTCTGAGTGGCTGAGAGGGGAGGACGAGCGTAGCTCTCCGGTGTTGGGGTTCAGAGAGAAACGCTCTGCCCGGGGACCTGGGGGAGACGCAGAGAGCCAGAACTTCAGCTGGAGACGTGGGAGGCCAAAATGCACGTTAGGTCACTTGCATTAAAGGTGCCACGTTTGGCATGTTACCATGAGAAAAAGAAAATAAATCACTACCATCATTCATTTTAAGACATAAGTGGCAAAGGCTACCAATCATCTTGACCATGGTCTCATTTGTTCACGGTAATTACAGTTTGACAATGATCCATTGATGTTTAAAAATGCTACACATGGCATATTTAAATATGCATATAATAAATCCTCCAGTCATTTACTTTCACACATAATTACACTGCCAGTCAAAGACACATTTTTCTGTCTTTTTTCTATTTTTCACATTTTTGAATAATAGTGAAGACATCAAAACTATGAAATAACACAAATGAAACTGTGCAGTGACAAAAAAGATTATAATCTTATATTCTAGTTCCATTGCCGCCCTTGGAAAGAAATTCATACATTGGCATCCACTCAGATCAAAATGGCTTTAAGATAATGAAAAACAGTACATTCAATCAGGTGTGTCCACACGTTATTTCTTCCCACAGTTACTGTACCTGACAAAGAGTAGAATACGGTGCCGTTCTCGCCCTCGTCAGGGTCTTTGGCTTGCAGTGTGCCCAGCAGAACCCCAGACGGCTGGCCTTCCACCACCTACAGAGGGAAACCAAACAGATGTCACCAGAGACATTAAAGACACTTCACTCGCTGCCTGTCTGTGTGTCTGCTCTTGGATCGGGCATCACCTGCACGATGAGGACTTTGCCAGGCTGGCTGTGGGTGAACGCGGGAGCGTTGTCGTTGTCATCCAGGACGGTGATGAAGGCGGTGCCCGTGGCGCTGCGAGGGGGCGATCCACCGTCCTGGACCACCACCACCAGCTGGTAGCTAGACTGCTGCTCCCTGTCCAGGCCTATCCTCGTACTGATCTCACCTGGGGAGGCAGGGGGGTGGGGGAGAATGGTTTTAATGCACAGGCACAAGTCCAAAGTCCTGGGAGGGACACTTCACCGAAAAACAATGCTGATTTATTTTATAATATATTTTATAATATATTTTTATCTCACACATATCCCAAAACAGGCATTTTGCAGGCATTCATTTAGTTTGACAGTTATTGTGAGTTGATTAGAATTACGTTGATGCCAGTGATGTCATCGGAAGGCAATGAATCATTGGGTTCTATTAATTACAAGTCATTGGCATCAACTTTACTCAAATCAACTCTCAATAACTGTCAAACTAAATGAATGCCTGCAAAATGGTTTACAGTTTTCAGATATGTCTGCGATCATGTGCAGAATAAATCACAATTTTTTTCCGGTGAAGTGTCCCTTAAAAGAGCCAGCAGGCTTTGATCAGAGACACACAGGGAAGATTAGCAGATGCTGCAGACACACATAACTGAACTGATCACAAATCAGTCTGTGTGTCTCCAGCCACAGACTAACAAGCTCAGCTGTCCAATTACGAGCCCAGCAAGACCCTTAGGACTGCAGTCACCATCATCTGACTCATTTATGACAGCGAGGGCAGAGGCAGCCCTGGTCTCTCATCTCTACCTCGAATACATGAAACAATAAGTTAATTGAGAGTTGATTGAGCTGCATCATAAATAATTCATGATGGTTGTTGTGACATGGCCACGGGAGAGAGAGCGAGATCAGATTTACAAAATCCTGTTTTGTTGTAATGGCATGGCTTGTTGAATGATGAGACCAAGTTTTGAGAAAAATCACTTCAGAGACTTGCAAGATTTCGCACACTCACTCACAGAAATATAGTAGCATAAGTAAATCCCAGAACCTAGCCAGATATCTATGTCTATGAATATGAAACACACTAATAACTCAGAGCACAGACTTACAGAAGTCTGTGCATCACAGAAGTCAGCAAAAATGCCATCAAGACAGATTGGAACCGCAGTTCTGTTTCACAATACTTTGATATATTCTAGTCTCTGCTGACTGAGCTTGCACCAAAGCATTACCATTTCCAGGGCAATTTATTCATGAATCAATTGCGGTTTGGTGTGACTGTTGAACTTTTGGATAGTTTAACTTCATACTCAGCAAGCTGCAAGTGAACTTGTGAGACCCCCAGCTCAGGTTTCCTGTTTCATGTGAAATTCTGCAAGACCAATGACCCTTGCTAAAATAAAAAATGCTAAAATAATAGTTTTAATTAAAATATTCAGATGCTTTGGAAACTGCCCAAAGGTCAAAGTTTGCAACACAGTATCTTCTTTGCTTTTTTAATTAAAAATGACCCCAGCAACCCTTATAATACTTAGTAATACTTAAAAAGCTATGACTCGTGTTCTAATTGATCATAGTCCATGATAACATTATCTACTATAACATTATCGACCAACCTGTGAGGGAGTTGATCTGAAAGTGGCGGTCGGGGTGGAGGAGGCGGTAGCTGAGGCGTCCGTTGGAGCCGCTGTCTCTGTCCGTGGCCGACACTCGACCGAAGCCCGTTCCCGCCGGCAGGTTCTCTCTCACGGCCATGAAGACTCTCTCCTGCGTGAGCCGAGGAGAGTTGTCATTCTCGTCGGTCACCGAAATCCTCACCGTGGCACTGCCGCTCTTCTTCAGCTGGCCGTGACCCGCGCTGGCCAACACCGTTAGCAGATACATGTCCTTTACTTCTCTGTCTAGAGCGCTCTTCACAAACAGCCAGCCGCTGTCTGCAGCGATGCCAAACCCTGCAGCATCCCCGTCCGGCCGCAGGTGATACGCCAGGGGACTGGAGGAACCGGAGCCCGGCGCCTCTCGGCTCAGAGCTCGGACTTGCAGGAAGCGTGCGTTCAGTGGAGTTCCCTCCTTCAGCTCCACGCGGTAGGTGAGGGTGTCAAACACGGGTCCGTGGTCGTTCTCTGCCTGGATGTGAACCACGAGCACGAGGGTGGCGCTGAGCTGGGGTACGCCGCTGTCCTTGGCCGTCACCTGGAGGTCATAGCGGGGGACGCTCTCGTAGGAAAGGCTCCCCACCAGACGGATCTCTCCGCTGCTGCGCTCTATGCTGAAGGTCCTCTGTGCTCCGCTCGGGGAGGACAGGTCGAAGGTGAGCTGGCCGTTGGCTCCAGAGTCTTTGTCCTCGGCTTGGACACGGTACACCACCGTGCCCATCTCCGTGTGCTCAGGCAGCAGCAGCGACTCCGAGGATGAGGGCAGGAAAACGGGCGCGTTGTCGTTGACGTCGGCGATGGTGATGCGGACGCGCGTCTGGCCGAAAGCTGGGGGGCTGCCGCTGCGGGCCTGGACCTCCAGATCGAGGATCGACTGGGTCTCGTGATCCAGGGGCAGACCGGTCCTCAGTGCCCCAGTGTCAGGATCCACGGTGAAGTAGCCTGCGGGGTCCCCAGAGCTGATGGTGTAGGAGATGTCTTTGGAGGTGCCTGCAAAGAGAGAGGAAGATGACAAAAAACAGAGGCATGTTGACACAGGCCAGGAGACTGTGCTAAAAGCACTGAAGTAATACTATACTTGGAAGATGTAATTTTTCAATTTTCAAGACTGTAATAGAGTTCTAAATACCCATAGAAAATGATTATATAAACAAAGTTGTGAAATGGAATTTTTGATTGATGCGATTTCAACGTTAGGTGTGTATAGTGGCCCGACGCCTATTTGTACAAGTGGTGTAGGGAGCTGAAAAAAATACTTTCAGCACATTCTGCCCTATGATCCCGTGTGAATGATAAATGTATACTGAACTGTTCAGCCTGGACCATAAGAATGAGGTGTGTGTGTGTGTTCTGTGTGTCAGACAGAGAGTGAGAAAGAGAGAGAGACATAGAGCATGTGTGTCTTTTATCAATCAGGCGCTCACGTTCTGGACAGAGCCCACCCACCGGTCTTACTGCTCGCCTGGACGATGCCAACGGCTGTCCCCCGCAAGACGTCCTCTGACACAGTGAAGTGGTACTGAGTCTGTTCAAAGACAGGGGGCGCCACCAGCCCCGCCACAACACTGATGTTGACCTTGGCATTGACCAGGGTGACCAGACCGCCACCATCCTGGGCTGAGATCACCATGGGGATCACAGAGTTGACCTTCCCATGGAGCGATCGAGACAGGGAGATCACACCTACAGTACGAAGACAAAGCCGCAGACAAAGCTCAGACAGGGGCTAACACAAGCTACTTTTACCTGACTATACCTGAGTAAGCTGGACAAGATTCTGTAAAGTGACACTTCTAATAATACAGTTTACATGTGGTTATTGTCTTTTTGAGCTAGATGACCCCAAAATAACAATACTATCTCTAATATTACTGCGATTATGCTTAGCAGTCTAAGTGGCAGGGTGCTTTCTCACTGGCAACGATTGCTTTGCAGAGTATGATTGCCTGACTGGCATTAGTGTCACATTACAATCACATTTTTTGTGTGTATTTAAATGTAGTCACAGGTTATACTGGAAATCGCATGGCTAAATTAAACAGCTCCTTCAAGTAATTGAAGTCTGGGAAATATACTATAGCATATTAGGGATGGTATGATATGCCATTACAAAGTGTAAATAATTTGGAAGCTTGTGCAGTTCTGAAGGGCAAGCTAACTCATTTGTGAATACTACAGCAGAATAGAAATAGAGCTAATCTCGCAATTATTTTCTCTGCCACACGATATGTAATGCCACACGTTTGCAATGCAATATATTACATTTTGATATATTGTCCCACTCCCATCCCTATAAAGTATACACATGAAGTATTATTTTCCCATAATTCAAGCACTGGTAACCTTCACTATCACATGAAATATTCAGTGAGAGCAGGAGAGCTGTTCTAAAGATTCCTATTTTCCTCTTAGTTTTCCACTTCCTCTCCTCATCAAGTTCACTTCCTTTACCTCACTTCTGTCCTTAGCTTTACTCCTCACTGATTAGTCGTGTTCACTTTTTGGCCCCCTCATCGATTGTCTTAATTAAATTCACCTGAGTTCCCCTCCTCACTCCTCATTCGAAGTCTGCATCTCTGTCTCATTCCCACCTTTGCACGGGCGGCAGGAGCACTGAGTTAAGCAGCCCATGTGTGGTTTTCCCATGCTCAATTCAATGCAACTGATTGCTGTAAATAAACTTTGTTCACTTTGAGAGAAGTTTCCTGGACCGCATTTAAGCTTTCTGCATGCGAATCCGATGTCCATAAGGAAGATGGTGACCTTTGCTGAACCACCACCACCTCCTACTAGAGCGCTGCGAGCGAGCAGCTGTACCAACCTGTGTCTCTGTTGAGAGTGAAGTAAGGCGATGCCCCTCCAGGTGCTGTTCGGTATGTGACCCTCCCGTTCTCCCCTCTGTCGGGGTCATAGGCCATCACTCGGACCACCGAGGTCCCCGGGGCGCTCTGTGTGCTCAGACTAACAGCATAGCTCACTGGGTAGAAGGCTGGTCTGTTATCATTAATGTCCACCAGGTCTACCTTCACGTAGGCTACCGAGCTCAGCCCCCCCTGTAAAGGAAACAAAAGGCCCTTTTGTTATAGTATACCTCCACATACAGTAAATCATCACCAACCGCTTGAAAAAACACCTGAAAGCGGGATTTGGGTCACATTAATGGCGCGAGTAAAAACCAGCGGTAACCCTGTTAAAACTGGATGTATAGCGTGGCCTCTAAAATATAGTCCCAGCAGGTTTGTGGAGGGATACAGATTGATAGTTTCCCTGGGGAAAGAGCAATATGTCAGGACCTAGCGGAGGGTGAGAGGGCTCACCGCAGCCAAACAATCTGTTTCATAGGCTTTTCAGTTGGACAGAATACAGTGCCGGCTTTTCATTTGGACCAGGTGGCAAAAGGGAGGGAGGCGGCAGTCCAACTTGTTAAAATATTACTGCCTTGACAGTTGAGGCATTTCTCCATCTGATTGCTTTAACATGGCTGGAGTAATTTCCTTTCATTTTTAACCTTTACTTTAAAGTATTATTTGGCATAGAGTGAACAGGATGCTATACTAACTTGTGAGTAAGCCTGCCACGGAGAGTCATTCCATTCCACTCCTCTCTAACTTTGGCTGCTAAAGTCTTTCTGCACTGTTGGCCATGTCTTTGCTCTCCTGTCTCTATGAAAAGTGTGGCTGCTGTGTTTATGGGTATTTCACTCTGTGGCTCAAACGGCTTCAGATTAAGGCTGATTTGAGAATGCGGCTCACCCCGTCCACTGCAGTCACAGTGAAGTCGTAGCTGGCCGGACCCTGGTCTCTGTCCAGTGCCACGCTGGTGCAGATCTGGCCCGTCTCCTTGCCAATGGTGAACTGAGAGGGAACGGCGCTGTTGATGCCCGAGCCCAGGGAGTAGGTGACGGAGCCGAAGGAGCCGCCGTCCGCATCTGTCGCAGTCACCTACAGAGAAGACAAACAACAATGGCTGTTGGTTAAACTATTCCGAACATTGTGCATTGCGACAAAATAATACTGTTGGACTGTGTGATTTGGACTGGGAATTTCTCTTATTGGATCAATTCAGTCATTATTCCATAGCCTGAATACAGCAGATCAAATCAAAAGTTTATTACAGGGATGTGAGATTCAAAGTAATCTCCAAACTGAAACAAGAGCGCCATACCAGGTGCTGTTTGAAAGCATCTTTGGATCTTTGTTGTTTATCTGAGTGAGAGCTAAGGCCAAACAGGCCCTTTGGCAGGAAGAGGCTCTGAGGGAATGAAGGGGAGGGAATGAAGGGGAGGGAGGGAGGGGGGATGGCTTCTCCAGGCTCTGGGAGGGCTGCCAGCAGGGAGAAGTGCCTGCTTCAGGAGTGGCGTCTGTCTGCACAGGACGGTGACAGGGACGGCTGTGGAACAGTGGGATACCACACACAGTACGCTTCAGTGCAGCGCATTCTACTCTAAATGTAATGTCCCGCTTGCGGTCTGCTTTTAATAATGCTACAGATCTACAGAGGGGCTGGAACCCGCCGCTCGCAAGCCGTCAGCCAGGGAGCCGACTCAATTACTGCATGGGAGCTCCACAAGACGGCGCGAGGCAAACAGGCCAATCAGATCGGGCCCCTGGGTACCAGCGGGATAATTGTTTGCAAGTGTTGGCTCTGGACTGCAGCTTGAGCGAGATTACAGAGAGGGTTAAGCCTCACAAGTTGATTAGAAATTCTCTTTCCTTCCGTCTCTTTTATAAATGAATCTTTTTTAAAAGAAAACACTAATTGGAGATAAAGAATGTCGGGGCATGCTCCAACACTCGGGGGGTGCCTCCTCCTGTTCGTTAGAGATGGGCTAGCAGTCATCAGGAGCGTTGCCAAGAAAAATAAGGCGAGCCACGCTTATCATCAAAAGCAAGCGTAGTTTTTTTTTTAAGATGGTGCTGGTACGAGTGTGAGTAGATGGAAATCATTCATTCGAGGTGATGACTATTTGGCTGCGCTAAGTCGAGCACAGGGCCTCCATCGCCTGCTGGAGCAGATGGCAGACAGGCGACTCGGCACAGCGCTTGCCCCACACTCTTGACTGTAACTCCTAACAGAGGGTGAGCGGTGTGTAGGAGGAGTGAGGGAGCTGTAGAAGCTGGCAGGCGCACAAGCCAGAGAGAAGAATAATAAACCACATGAGGAAAGGGGAAACCAAGAGCAATACAAGAGAGCTACTCCGTCTTTTAACACGCAGTGCCTGTAGCTTACCGTAATATTTTATCATTTTTGCTCGGGGACAAGTTATTTATAACTACCGTGCTGCTTTGTTTTCTCCGCAGTTGTATGACAAAAGTTTGGGAATGTGCTGACCGTTTCCCCGCCAAGTGTCAGCTGGAAGACGGAGAGATTGAAGGGCAGTATAACCAGAGGCATGACCAGTGTAGCGTGAATACCTGGGGCTTGTAAAAAGAAAGTAGGGGGATTTTCGACCAGTCCACCTCAGCACTCCAGAACGTAACCATTTCCCAACAGGTCTCTAAGAAAAATAGTTCCTCTCTTGTGACTGGCCCGTGCGTGGCAGGCGCTGAATGTGTGAGCTATTTGAGGAGACTTCATGTCGCTTTCCATTTGAGCCACAACCATCCATGAAAAGTAGTGGGTCTTTTCTTTCTTTTTTTTTCAAGGTACGCCCACAGACATAAAACATTCACATAGTGCCTGCATTTATATTTATGATATGAGGACCTGCAAAATGAACTGGGGGGGGGGGAGAAACATCTGAGGTTTTAAGGAGAGACGGAGTAAAAGTTATTTTTTTCTGTGGTGTGGAAGTTAGAGTTCTTTTTGTTCTCTGTGAATCCATATTGATATGTAGCTATAATGAATCAAATTGTAGAAATGTTAACCAGCTATGCACTGATACATTCAATCTCTGCTCTGGAACAATTACAGCATATTGCCAGTGGAAGTAGCAGCATACTAAAGATGCTATAATGAAAACCAGGAGAGAAATCCTATTTATAACAGAGATGAGCAGGGTAAGGTAGTGCAGAGCGTGTGCTAAGCAGATACTGAGCCTTTTTCCTGTTGAGAGCAGGTACAGTAAAGACAGGGGGGATTGATAGATTTAGTCATGTACTGTGTGTTCACAAATGTGATTGAACCAAGAATAGGAGACACATGTGTTCAGGTTCAGGCCAAGTTCAAACAACGTTTCAGCAGCCTGGAACTGTTACAGTAGATGGTTGGCCAGTCCTAAGCAGGGCTGGGTATCGTTTAAAAAAATCACGATACCAGTACCAAATACCAGTACACTTAAAATGATACCGATACCAAATACTTTATTCCATACCTTTTGCCCCCTGAGATAATCTTTCCGCATTTTATGCATTTCTTTTTATCCGACGCCACAGGTGTGTAGTATAGAAATACTTTTGAACGTTTTAGTGGCATCTCGGGCGGCACACTGAACTGCCAATTCCATCACATACTGTACACACCACACTGGACTTCACCACCACAGACTGTATGGGTTGTAGTAGCTGCTGCGGTAGTGGGCCAATCGCACGTCACAATAAATCGATAAACGCTTGGATGCGTGATTGGATGCGGGGCAAAACCATACAAAGAGTAATTTTCTTTTCTAGATCTGTGTGCAAAAAGGATCGAATGCGGGTATTGTTTGACTGGAGAAGTTTCAATACTACTTGGCATTGGGTTATTTCAGATGATACCTTAAAAGGTATTAAGTAGCCATACCCAATCCTCTTACTCAAGTAGGCTACAAACCCTTCTCTCTCCTGTATTTATGTTTATGAGACAGCACAGGCTCATACATTTGCACACCTCACACTAACTTTACACACAACCATAAACTACAGCTACATGAAGTGGATATCCTACGCTTTACAGTAATTACACAGCTCCCAGTGCAACCAAAGACAGCCATAAAGTATATAGCGGAGAGTATATTTTGAGTAATATGGGGCATGAGAGCGTGCGAGGAATATATTCTGTGAGTTAAGTGTATGGGTTTTTTGGGGGAGAATGCCGGATAATAAACTGCACAATCAATTTGCATAAATCCCAACCACTCGAAATTGTTACGCCTGGAGCAATCAGTCTATGTTGGAATCAGCTGAAACTGAGATTTGGATATTCCACTCTCGTTTATAGGTTAATAACAGCATATCAATGTCTCCTGCTGGAGTGGAGGCGGGCCCGTCTGTCCAGGAGATTAGACTTTGCCAGCCAGCCATATGAAATGATTTCTTCACTGAGGCTTGATGGAGGCGAAATGAGAGCAGGACAATTAGCCAAACCACAAACCATGAACCCTGAGTGATGAGGAGAGCCCAATGAAATGTGGCCTCTGGCATCAAACCTCTTTCATAAAAGTCTGATGGAGAAGATTCTAATGCCTCGCTGTCACAGGGAGAGAGAGGGACGTGTAAATCTCCCGGAGAGTGTAACACGACTCACAAAACCCAGAATGAAGATTGATGCTGGCTGAGGATGTTGCGTAACGCTGTAGTTTGGCTACAGTGTCACAGCTGGAAGACACAGACATCATTCAACTCTACACCCCCGCCACTTGGAAGAAACACTTGTTTATTTCCCTTTCAAATTTGCCTTGCTTAATCGTAATTCATTTTTTCATTACCGCAGCCTACAATCTGAAATCTGGACTGGTTATGTGTGAGAATGATGCTGTGCTGAGAGCTGATCATGTACAGCAGTGGTTCTCAACGTGGGGTCTGGGGACCACCAGGGGTCCTTGATGGAAAGTTCAATTTCTGCATTATTTACTTTACAAGAAGATAAGATTCGATCATGTAGAATGACAGTTTTTATCATCAGTTTCACTGTGATCGTGGCCATTCTGAAACAAATTTAGGTTTCTCAGATTTGGGTCTGAGAGGAAGAAATCTCATCAAATGGTGGTCCGTGGTCCTGATGTGGCCTAAATTAGGGGTCCTAGAGATGAAAAAGGTTGAGAATCACTGATGTAGGCTACAGTAGGCTATGTGTGGTGGTAAGTAGATGAATGGCACCACCTCTTCTACGGGGATGAATTCCGATGGGAGGGAATAATTTACAACCAAGTAAATCGATGGAGATGTAGCCGTGATGAGTAGAATATTTTCTACTCTGCAGGGGGAGAGAAATACCACTCACCACCACTTTGCCCTATCCATCTCCTGAAACTTCTGGGGGCCTCTCTCCTTCCCGCCGAGTCTTTACTCAGCCCATCGCAATGTACGGATCTTACGCAAAACTCACTCTTTTTTTGCATCGGATTAAAAGTTCAAAAGGAGGAGTAATCTTAGATCATCAGCAGCAGCCAGCGGTATTCTTGCTACACTCAGTGTGTGTGAGTGAAGCATGATGGGAGCTGTCTTATCAGCGGGGGGAGAGGGAACGTTTGGCCGGGCCCTTAGTAAAACAAGCTGGGGAAATCCAAAGATAACTGGGGCACTCTGTGGTTCTCCCATCAGATTCCAGGAGCCTTCCAGAGGCGACTTTCTGACTGACTGTCCAATCAAGAGAACAGGATTCACAAGAGAGTGAGAGAGAGAGCATGCCTAGCCTTTGTATGTTTATGTATAACATGTTCAGTTGGAGTCATTTTCCTGAGGCTTTTGGATCCTCCAAAGTGTTCTGGCCCATCTAATGTCCTCACTCTGTGGTGTCTGAGAGAGAGCCAGGGCCGCAACAGAACCGGCCAGGATTTCGGCGGTTTCTATTTTTAGAGACGAATTTCCCAAACGGCCAAATAGGATTCTCGTATATGATTGACCGCGGTGGTTTTCTTGTTCTTACATTTTTTAGGATAATGCAAAAACATTCATGTCGGAGCGAACTTATTTGCCCCTGCTACTGCTCTCCTCTCCATCTTCATCATCATGCGGGCAGGCAGGCTAAAGGCTCCGGCATGGAAAAAGGCAGTGCAAGAAGAACCTGCGAGTAAATGAATGATGTAGCGCTGACTCCATCGAAGCCAACAAGGGGTGAAATGAAGGTAATGTAGTTTTCAATTAGGCTCCTCGTATTTTAGAGTTCCCAGTCAAACAAATGTGCCTCACGTAGCCCACAGCGAAACCACCCAATCAGGGCCACACCTCTGCCAATCCAAATAGGCCACAAATGACGGCGAGCCCTAAACGCTTGCCAAATGGGAAATTATCACACACATCAGTCAAATTCTCCATAAACGCTGCCTTTGAGCGCACTATAGATGTGTACTCGTCTCACACACATCACAGAAAAAACTACAAACATGAGAGATATAATGAATGGCACATCACAAGCGTGTGTGTGGAGCAGAAGGGCTGGAGGCCAAATAGATTCTGCGCTGAGATCACTCCAGTCTGTAGCCTTTGAAAACAAAGCGAGCACAGTTCAGTGTGCAGCAGCCGCGACCCCCGACGCACAGGCCGCGACCTGGCAGTATAAAGACATGTTCATAAAATACTGGATGACATTTCTAAAATCTCTTAAGCTCAAATTTATGTCGGAGCTCGCTATTTCCTTCTTCTTTTATCTTGCTTGGAGGGTGCTGTTACTTGAAACACCATATGTGACACGTCGGTCCAGTTGGCCGAGACGGGTCGAGAGCGGTGCGGCTGAAGTTTCAGAGATCTCAGTGTAGAGGTTTGTTCAGGAACAAGCTGTCACTCCTAGAGCTTCAGTATTATAGAGGACTTTGTTTACTGAGCAGCGGAGACTTAGAAAAGGTGAAGTAATTGAATAGGAGGGACTCTGCGCACGAGAAGGATTCCAACTGTCATCTGTGTGATGGGTAGCTTACAACGCAGACACACTGCAATGTATGTCTCATTACCGATCTATGAGGCAACATAACATGACTGCTCACATTCTTTTTCTGCGAAAAATGGACACTCTCCAGACATTCCCCTCCCACCACAAACAGTCAATATCGCATATAATTTTAATAAGACAGTTTCATTGACGCAATTAAGCCACAGCGCTACTCCCACAACAGCAATTAGAGACGGCGCACGCTAGATTGATATGGCCGATCATTAAAAGCCAAAAAAGGAGAAAAAAGGAAAGCGTGGGCTCAAAGAAACCCGACGAGTGGGCGAGTTGGGAGAAATCTGGACTGAGAATTGCTATGAGCTTTGGCAGCTGGTGTGAAGCCATGCACACTCCTCTCCCTCTATTGTCCTGGCATCACTTCTGAGGCGAGGAGAGAGGAGGAGAGCGAGGCGGAGACCTCCCCAAAGCCCCCCCCCCTCCCCCCCCCTCTCTCTAGCTGGGCTCTCTCACTAAAGAAGCAGATATGCAGGTCAGAGGCTTTGTGACATGCATGCCCATGCCCACCACCACACTAAAGCCTCAGACAGAGACCACACCAGTCCGGTGGAAGGAAGACGCCCACACAGTGTTGATGAAATCCAAAACACCAAACATTTGCCACACAGGGAGTATTGTCTGGATTCCTTCCAGACATATGAGAAAGATTTTGGTGCTTGCTACAGGGACAAAAAGTTTTTGCATAGTTTAATACATGGGTAAGGCCTAGAGAAAACGGTGAGTCTAGATGCTTGCCAAACTGTAACCTGTGATGTATGCCTGCTTTGTGTGTGTGTGTACTCTAAGTGTGAAAAAAGCAATGAAATTTCAAACGGCCACCCCCAGCTGAAAAAATGGTGAGAAGACGTCTGAGCAACTTCCCAGCTGCCTCGCTCTGTTTCTCCAGCAGGTCTCCAAAGGGTGAGAGATGAGCGGTATGAGAAAGCCAGAGCAGGTAGTCTCCCTGGGGTGCTATTACTTGACTGAAAGGCTAAACAACTCCCTGATGCCTTCACAGGAACATCACCGAGAGCACAGGGGCCCTCTGCCCAGGAAAAAAAGTACAGCAGAGGCCTGGGGGGGGGGAAGGGGGGGGTGGGAGGAGGGGGAGGATTTAAACGCTTTTAAAAAATGCACGAGGCAACTGTGCATGTTGGCGGCCCCAAATGGCAGCAGGAGGTAACTGTTTCACTACCAAGGAATCTTGTAACTTGACATCATTAAACTGTGCACAGCATGCTCACGCTTACCTCACCGGCTGGTGCTCACTCACTGCTGTTTAGCAGACGATTCTGTATTTCTGTAGTTTGGATTTGTCACTTTCTGTGTGCAGAGAAACCCTACCACTGGCCGATACCTGACACCAGAAATGAACCTACAGTACCACTGACCGATACCTGACACCAGAAGTTACCCAGAAGTTAACCTACTGACACCAGAAATGAACCTACAGTACCACTGACCGATACCTGACACCAGAAATTAACCTACACTGACCGATACCTGACACCAGAAATTAGACCTAATTTGGACAAACCGGAGAAATCTTTGGAAACTCAGTTAGGTGCCATGGGATGCTTTTGTCTAGCTTTACGTTAAAAAAAATAAAAAAATCAGGAACTTGTGCGCAAGCCATCTTTTCATGGAAATTTCACATAAGGCACACCAGGTCTCAATTATCATTTCTATAATTTCTTTTGTAAAACAATGAGCAGCATTACATAGGCAGTATTGGCGCTATTTGCATATTCTCCAAAATTACAAAACAGATAGGTAATGGAAGTTTTAGTCATTATTAGCAATTCATATTCACAAACTCTCCTCAAGTAACTGTGCGTGACACCAGGAGAGAAATGTCTTCCAGATTTGTAAAGTGGACTTCTCTGTCCAGATGTCCATTAAAAATAAATCTGCTGTATTAGGGCATCCCTGTAAAACATCATATATATGTCAAGATCAGTAACCATCTTAATCAGACTCTATGCATGGACGTCTCCAGTCCATAAATATGCTGTAATGTGCCAGTGGCCAAAACACCGTCATCTACAACTGTCTTTTCTCTATGAAAATTAGTTCCAACTGTCCTTGCAGTTGCAGGTCTGGGCATCCAACCAGACTCCAACTGTAAATGCATACCGAATGGCTGCAGAGAACCCCACTGCACATCTGCTGTCGAGTAAACACGATAACAGATAATATTTTACAGTAAACTGAACAGAATCGTGTGATCTTGACATCATTCACTGACCCATTCTAAGTAAGCGTGGATTCTTGGCTGCCTGGCCAAGGAAACTCTGAGTAACTTCTGCCAAGTTTACGGACCCCGGTAAGTTCTGCAGCTCTGCTTTCAGGGAACGGGATTGTCCGAGCTGCTTTTAGAGAATAAAAGAGACTAGACTTTGGGACATGAAAAGACAAAGAAGCATTGATGACTAAATCAACAGTGGTTTGATGAACTGGAGCTTTTCATCTTTGTGCAGTGCTCATGCATTGACATAAACTTGGAGGGGTTGGGTTCAGGGCAGAGCAGGTAGGGTTAGTATGGTGTAAGGGCTGCATACTTGGCAGAGGAACAGAGGGGAGGTAATAGAGCAGACAGGGATATAATGACACTGGGTGCTGGAGTGCAGACACAGCACAGGATAAGGTTTCTGTCTCTTTCCTTTCCTCTCTCCCATCACTCACCAGAACGACGACACTGCTGGAAGAAAAGTGAGTCAAAACACCATGACCCTGCCCCTGTGATTCAGGGGGACAGAGGGTGAACGCAGTAAGAAATAAGTTGATTAATTAAATCTGATTTAAAGTGGAATTTAAGTCTTCTGGAGCATTAAACCAGTTTATTTCATGTTGGCAGAGAAGAGTTTGCAGGGGCCAATTGAGGTTCAGGGTACACAAAAAAAAAAAATCATTACATTTATGATTTTCAATTCAGATTTGTTGAACTTGATTGATCTATTGATTTATGTTGTCTTCTTCTGGGAATGTATGTTGACTTGTTTTTACGAATCCTTAAGATTTACATTTCAATTTGATAAGATCAGTACACTTTTGCAAAGTTGTTGATGTGTTGTGCTTCCTTGATTTACAGTCTGGCTCAGCTGGAGCAGCTCTCTCTTGTCATTGCTATCACTTGAAAATCTAAACTAAATGCCTGTAAAAACTACTTGCCTGTAGTAAAAGACCAAAACTAAACCTTCAAATGAACTGTTAATGCTACTGCTCCCGAATAAATGCACTTTTCTTGACTAATAATGTCAAGAATCCAGTCAGCTCCGCGACCTTATGGTTAAAGTTTCCACCACAAGACTTGTGGTTTCAATCCCCAGTCAAGTCCTAGCTTGGCATTCATAATCATAAATCTGCCCTAAACTTAAGGACCTCCAATAAAAAACCAGCCAGATAGAGACTAACAGTCTTATAGAGACTAACGTTCTTCAGAAGGAAAAGTTTCTCTTCACCTTTTAGATAAGAGTTCTGATTCTCTTTAAAGTGTTTCTCAACTTGTTAAGGCCCCTCAACACCTCAACGTGTTTTTAAAGTTTAGAAGAATAAATTAATGTCTCAAAACTCTTATCACAGAATATATCGGGACACACTTTTTTTGGTCTGCAAGCACCAGTAATGGTGGCAGCCTTCATCTGTTGGAAGTTAGGTTGCTGGTACTTTTTAGGTTTCAGAACACTTTCCTCTGAAAGTGAAGCGTCTGTCTTTCATCTGGACCTAGCAGCTGCAATTGATTAAGCATCAAACCATTTAAGGAGAAGGGAGAAAAGGCCAAATGAGCAGAGAGGAGAGACATTGTGCAGCCAAGAAGAAAGCTATGGCCTAGAAGCTATCTTTTAGAACACGCCATATAGTCAATAGCTGGAGAAGATGGTCCAACACAGACAAGCGTGGAAACTGTTAATCAATGGCGTAGTTCTGCAAGAAGTCCTAAGCCCTAAGTAAGTATATAGTAACTGCAGATACAAGATCAGATGTGCAATACTATTTATCAACCTTTAAATTGACCATGCCTGTTAAATTAGGCACAAATTTCTATAATAACGATGACAAAAAATGCAAAAGACACATTGGGAGGGGCAAGAATTGAATGGATACAAGCATGCATAGGCCTACACATTATCATAATGTTTGCAACTTCATAAGAACCGCCAAGATTGTGTGTAGTGCTACTCATGCTTACAAGCAAATCCCGAGTCATCAAGAAGGAATGTGGCTATAAGACTTTGAAAACAACGTAAAGGTGTTTTTAAAAGGCCTCCGGTGTACACTAACCTGGCCACTATTTGATACGAGCCACAAAGGTAAATCGAGAGCATTTGATTTGTAGCTCTTATTTAGAGTGTAATTTAGAAGGATGAAATCAAATCTTTTGCAATTTCATTGTGAAAGGCACACGGGTGGAAAGGCTAGCGGGGGGGGGGGGTGGGGGGGGGGTCCTGGGAAAGGACCTGCATGCAAAAACACAGTGCTGAGCCTGCTGTAAGCTTTGAGTTGGGAGTGGACTTTGCCAAAAAAATGTATAGCACTTAGCCACTGCTGACAAACTCAATGCACAAAATAGCAGGGATAATTCTCAATGAAGGTTTTACTTTGGTTAGGAAAAAAGAAAAGAAAACTAACCCACTGGAAATGTAAGTGCGTACTGGTTGGTGTGTGCCGTTAACCCCTGGCCAGCTGCAATGACAGAGGCTCAGTAACTCATCTGATAGGCTCCTGCACAAGGCATTAGTCTGTTTATTTTCCAAAGGTCAAATGGGAGAAACAAACCTGCCGCTATTTTCTTATGCATGCTGATCACTGGTTGAGCCAGTGGAAAGAAAACAAAGAGAAAATTACTAGTTTGAGTGCTTTACATTGAAGAACAGTCATTTTAAATGACAAACCCACAAGATGTGCAGGCTGCAATTTAAAACAAACAAGGGGGCTAGAGAGGGCGCTTGTCTTTTACCCATGTTTAATATTTCCAATGGATGTAAAATTGCTCGTCATTACTGACATGTGGTCTAAATTATTAATCTGAAGGTTTATCTCTGAAATGCACAATGGGCTATATTGGTTAAGTATGTTCTCTCATGGTAGATCCCCCCGAGATGTCTTTTAATTAACCTCAAGCCAATAATAAAGAAAATCTATGGGGAAAGAAAGAAAAAAAATAGATATTTATATGCTTTTGACTTCCTTTCAACTGGCACATCATTCCATTAGAACAACAATAATGGACACAAATGCACACACTGAGGTCTAAAAGCAGTGTTTTGGAAGCTGACATGGTCTCTCCTCTCACATCTTTAGGCACAACCATGCAGAGAGGGGTGCTGACAGAAAGCTGGCATGGTTCTCTGTCAGGCCAGACTGCTGAGGGTCACAGCACACCTCTGAAAGTAACCTCCAACAAAGCCAAACCACCGCAATCATCAGCACACGCAGTCACAGTAAAAGCCTCTCAGGCTTGCCCAAGGTCCAGCGTGGGAGGTGAACCGACCGGTGCTGGAGACTTGCTTGAGCGGACCCACTCTGAACAAGACCCCCACTGGGGGAGGTGACCCGGGCCTCCGATCCCCGTAAAGCTCGGTTCGTTGCAGCCGGGCATCCTCTTCACAGGACGTCCCGTACTCTGGTCTGCAGACGCAGGCTAGGCGGTGCATCATGGGGTCTGGGACTCTGAGGTAGGTGGGAGGCGAGCTAATATGAACCATGCACGGCGTGCGGGGGTGCAGAAGCACTGATGTGGGTTAGGGTAGCGCTACAGCTGCCTGCAGTGGGTGGGAGAATGCCCACTGAGCATGGCATGCACAAACACAGCACAGATGCTGTTACAGGGCCAGATAGGACCTCTGTTCCCAGGGATCCAGAAGGCTGTTTGATGAGGCGGAGGAGGAGACAGGCCCCCGCAAATGCCACTGGTTCGAGTATACCGGCCGATAAAGCCCTGTGATCTCGTGGTCTTTCAGTCAACTTGTGATCACTACACTCGCAACAGAGAGCGAGGCATTCATCAATAAAGAAGCAGTGGAGTCAGATTTACTCAGAGACCCGCTTTAGAGACAAAACACTATGATTGACTTTGATATGGATTCTCCAATAGAGATATTCAAAGCAAGTACCATGAAACCACGCGCTAATTTTATCAATCGGCGGTCAACTCAAAGCAGCGCACATAATCGGTAATAATACGCAACACATTGCAGACATCAGATTTGGATTGTCTTGTCTGCACTGATAATCATAAAAGCAGATCTTTCAAGAGGGATTTAAATTTGCATGAAGAACTCTCCCCTACACGCAGAATTACATACAGATGCGCCGACTACCCGACATATGGACATGGATACCGACATGCAGACACAAGTATACATGCAACATACACACTGTGCCGCAACTGTGCATTTCTTGTCGCCGAGGTCCTGCCGAGGTCAGCAGTTAAGAGAGCAAAGAGTGGGGTGGATTGGTCGAGTTCCCCCGGCGCAGCAGAGGGAGCCAGATCTGTGGTGTGGCAGCGACCCGACTCTTCCAAAAGCTCTGCAACACTTACAGTAAGCCACCAGACGGGCCCTCATCAAATAGCAGGGCCCCCATCGCTCAGCTGCCTTCATCCTTCACAGTGCAGGAAATGGGAAAAGCATTGCACTTGGGGTGGCTTCCAGAAAACATTGAAATCTTTCGGAGGGAGGCGGGGGGTGGGGGGGTGTTGGTTTTTGAGTAGAGATTTGGAAGCCACCCCCCCTTATGAAGGATGTGTTTATGGAGAGTCGTGCTGCCGTTGCGATTTCATTTCAGCTCGTGGAAAACGGTAATTAAAACAGGCAGTCGCAAAGCCGAGTCAAACCGTCGTGACGCTGTGATTCACGGGTAGCTGCTGGTGTTAGCGGTGTCTAGACCTGTCAGGTTCTCCGATGAGGATCGCAGGAATAAACTGCTTGCAAAGAAGAGGAAGATGCAACTGCAGAAAGCCAAGCGTGGTGTGGGGGATATTTCTCTGTAGCACTTCATTAGTCTTGTAAAGGGTTGCATTTCATATTCAACATAATGTCGTGCATGCTTTCAGTTATGGTTAAAACGCGGCAAAGCTGGACTGTCATTAAGGTTGGGACTCGTGACAGTTTGGCACCAGCGTGTTCCCGCAGTGCTGTAAAGAGTCAATAATCAATAGATCATCAAGTATGGCATTTATACAAACACTAATTGCATGATGTTGCGGTTCCCCATTGTGACTGTTCAAGTCATTACTCTGCTGTTTCGCCCCAGGCACCGAGTGATCTAGATTGTGACGACAATGGGGAAGGTGATAGACTTTCCTGCTGTGATGGGGCTTGGAGACAACTAAACTGGAACGAACGTCTGCTGGCATGCAGCTTGAGCGCTTTAATTAATGTTCAGTTGCCTGAAGAAATGAGTCAACCTCTAAGCCCTTCTCTTAGCAAACCCATCATTCCTCTGTCTCTTGATAGTTTCACTTTTGTTCTGCCAAAATAAGGTCATGATACTTTGTTTTAACCTTTATTTATTCAGGGGAGATTCCTGAGAGCAATGCTCTCTTTTTCAGGAATGCCCTGATCACATTCCCACCTGGAAGCTGACCAATACAACCACGGTCAGATCTGCACGCCACTGAGCAGCTCTACTGGAGCGGTTGGGGTTAAGGGCCTTGCTCAAGGGCACCTCAGTGGTGGTAATGATGGCGTGGCAAGCGCTGTCTGTCACTTTCCAGACACAATTTATCCTGCCGGTCCCGGAGATTGAACCGATGACCTTCTGGTCATAAACTCGCTTCTCTAACATTTAGGCCACCACTGCCCACTAGTACCAACAACATGCCCAAAGTATAGACTTAATTGTTAAGACTTTATTGTCTCTTTATTAAGAGACAATACCCCAAATCAACTTGATTATTTCTGTTTTTCTTCTTCTTTTTCCTATATCAGAATAAACATTGCATATACTTAGGTGGGTGCTACACATTAGTGGTGGATGAGTTGAGTTCCCTCCCCCTCCATCCCCTGATATGTGAAGTGCTTTGAGCGTCTAGAAAGGCGCTATATAAATCCAATCAATTATTAATTATTATTTCTGCAAGGACTGCCCTCAACTCAAAATACTGTATAAAAACAATGCAAAGTGCTATCCTGCTAACAGCATGTATATTGTTTGATGTATATTCCGTTGTTTCTCATACAGTAGGCCTATAGTGTATTGTGAATACCATGCCTGGTATCATCAGTACATTGACACTGGATAAAATGACCCAAGACGCTGCTGTGCAACATGATCAACCAATTTCAGAAAATCAACTGAAAATCAACTGAACCCATGGAGGACAAGTCATTAAATGGCCAGCCAATGGGTATCCCAATCAAATAAATAAAGCACACATGGAAAACAGCGCCTGCTAAACAGTAGGAGTACAACCGTATACAGTTGATCTAGACAGTCCTGACTGTGAGGATCATGTGTGAGTCCTTAAGAGTTTTGCTGACATGGTGGCAGACTCTCTGAATGTCATTAGCCATGTAAACACTGCAGCATGCTGAGCCTTCTGATGAGGGGGCGATGATTACAGCCCACCTCCAAACCCAAACAGCATCAGGCCACGCAGCGCCGGCTTTACTGCACTACTCTTTTAGCAATGTAATCAGTCCTGAGGGGAGGGAACCTAATCACGCTCTAATGTCCCCTCCCCCGCTTCTACAGCCCTCTGGCGCGGGGGCGGGGGTGGGGGGGGGGTGGAATCGGGGCACCGGGTCCGTGAAGGCCTACTGGAACCGTCCACATAAACACACCCTGTCACTGACTGATAAACACTGCAAACAAATGAAGGCTGACCGGGCCGGGCGCTGGCGTGCGCGCCGTCTCTCCAGTGAGGTCTGTTTAGCTGTATGGGCCCGGTCCCGGAGGAGGTCATTCCATCCCCGGTTCAGATGTGGGTCGGACGTATAAAAACAACGTACTTCTGGCACTGGAGACGTTCGCAGACGGAGAGCCGAGTGTCTGTTTAGATCTTTTTCTTTTGTTTCATTGAGTCGCATAATTGCAAGTCAACAAACATTCATCCCGGGCAGACAAACACACACACACATGCATGCACACACACACACACACGCACAAACAATACGTAACTTTCCAAACAGTGCCCCGCCAACAACAAGCTACAGCTGGTTTCTGCATCAAAACTCTGGCTCCGGCTCGTCGAGATGGATTGGAGATGCTCTCTGTCATCGTTTTTACCTCTTACCGTGTTTCGAGCTGACTGGAAAATGTGAGAATGAGATTTTTCCACATGTAATTCCATATAAAACTATGTCACCTCACGAGTTATGAGAATACTTTCAGTTCACGCAGCTTTAGAGAGAACATTTACTATATGACAAGTTCAATATGGATACTATCTGATATTTGCTTTCCATCCAGTAATGTTGGCCCAGATTCATGCGTAGTTCTTTCACACAAATTCTTTTGAGCTTCCAAAGACATAGGCGGGTTTCATTTCCTCGCCACAGTATTTATTTAGTTCTCTGCAAAATATTTAGGTGATAGGGTAATTATATTTTATCTTGTATACATGTCCGGTCCCCTCCTTCATGTGATTCATTTCAAACAATCCCTCCTGAGTATACATAAGGTAGTCCGTGAGCACTCGGGCTGTTTCTCACAGCAAAAGGGACTTGGACAGTAAACACGTCCTCCGCAGGATTACACTCACGCGAGCTCTTAAGAGGAACACACACAAGTCCCAATCAAACATAGCTCATCTATTTGAAAGATAAAAACCTGTTTGGGTTACACACGGGCCCAGCTTTGGCTGGGACGTCCCGCTGATGGTCCCCGATGGTGTGTTCACATAGTACACACCTCAAATTCACCTCACGCACTATATCCAAGAGCACTTAAGCTGCAGCCAGAGTCAGCTCAGTGATTACATTTCCTGCTTTTTTGCTAAGCAATGAGACTTAAATAGGATGGGCTTGTTATCATCAAGTGTCTGGACCTGCAATAAGCCTCAGTATTAACTGCTTGTGCAGCTGTGGAGAGAGAGCGCTTGGCGTGTGCATTTGGTGAAAAGACGCCCAGTGATGAAATCCTACGAGCCTTCCAACATGCCCCTTTAGTGTTTGTAAATCAAAAGTTGGAAAGGATATCCATCTCGGTTGTTAGTTCTCATAATTTCTAGCGCGCAGAGTTCATGCGATCACTACCTTAAATTAAGCTGGGAGAAGGGTGCTGTCCCATCTTGATGTACAAGTCATGTCTGCTAGTAAAATGAGCTTCTGATGTCAGAAAACGTCTAATTATTCATTTATTTTCTCTTGCAATGGGTTTCATCAGAAAATCAATATAAAATCAGATGCCAAATCGCCATAGAAACAAATTATTTGGACAGAACTCTCTTGTAAAAGAGATGTTGTCTTCCAGTAGGACTCCCAGAATAAAGAAGTATATTCCGTAAAGCTGCAGAGTGGAGTCTGTAGAGTGCGATGGGGGCAGCAGATAATAAGGCCACATGCGGAGACCACAGCTAATAGAAATCCAGCTATGGTTGAAAGCCTAGAGTTCATGTTTGCTTTGCCCTTGCTACGCCAATATACACTTTGATATGGGCTTTATCTGCTTTTCGCTGGAAACAACTGAAGGCTTTCAGTCCAAAAATGAGATGTCCAACTATTTGAGAGACACACAAAGACTCACAAAATGATTGATCGCACCACAATGAAAACAAATGATAGTTCATTTGAGTTCTTCGCTGACAAAATGATAACACTCGCAGACTGAATGATGGACCAGATGTAACAAAACATTTCCAAAATAGATACATAATGTTTTGGAATAGAGCCCTTCAGCTCAACAGATTCAGTGTACGGCGTAGTGGACATGTTCAGCTTGGGAGGGCCAAGGCATAATGAACACCAGGTGAGTGTTTTTGCCTGAGGACAAGGTTCGTTTTGTACACACTCTCAAAGACCAAATCACACCCAGTGATGGATTGGCAACCTGTCCAGGATGTTTCTCTGCCCTCTGCCCACTGACACTGGACAGGGAAAGGCAGGTAAAGACAATGAATGAATGAATGAATGAATCAATGAATGAATGGATGAATAAGACCAAATCACACCGTCTGATAAACGATAATTGTTCAAAATGTTCTAGTGTGGATACTAGCATAGAGTAGCTGTGCTTCTACTCATTTCTGCTGAAATTCACCCGAAAGGTTTATGAATTTCCCGCTTCTCTGTTTTCCCTGCACACGTGTGGCAAATTAACTCTGATTTACTTCCATGTCTGTTTTTAATGTGGCAGGCGGTTCACTTGGGAAATGAGCTAGCTAGCTTGCTATCGGCTTTTCACTGTTGTTTGACTTTTTGCGCACACTCAAAGTCAAGTATTATACAGTACAAGAGCTGGTGTGTTTGATATTTTAAAATATAATTATATAAAAAAGAGGCCTCAACAGACTGGTTGATTTTCCAGTCTCGAGGAGTCTCCAGTGGATAGTGTACTCCATGCTTTCAGTTGAAGGAGAGTGTCACGGACACCCCCAACCCAACCCACCCCACAAACACAGTGCTCTGCCAAGTTTGTGTATGTTGGTGTGTGTGTGTGTGTGTGTGTGTGTGTGTGTGTGTGTGTGTGTGTGTGTGTGTGTGTGTGTGTGTGTGTGTGTGTGTGTGTGTGTGTGTGTGTGTCTTCCCCAGAAAGCGCCGTACGAAGCATACCTAATCTAATCCAATCAAGCAGCGAGTTCGGACTAACATGTGAGGTCCTGGGTCACGGGTCAGCCAAACGTCCAGCTGCCCCTCCGTGACCTTTGACCCAGCAACCATCCATTCTCTCTTTCATCTAGTAGCCAGCCACCCGCCACTTGTGTGTGAGAGCGGCATGCTGAGGTGCTTCTGCCATCATCAATAACCACGTCTCGCAGGCAGGGAAGTGAATTATGGCACGGGCAAAATGAAGGCTATTATATATCACAGATAACATGGCACCTCGCTTTTCCCTGGAGTCTATTTTGTGTTTTTCCATGATCCAAGTAAACGTTGTTCTGACTTTGTAATTAAAGACTGCTCTGATGTTCTGAGGGATGGTATTATAGGGCCTCCCAGACCAGCAAATGATCTTCAAATAAGCCACACAGTAACCCATTTATTAAACAAGCAAGTCAAGCCAAAAGACAACATTGAGTCTAATGCTTTAATATGTTATGATACAATTCTGCGGTGTTCACACTCTATCATTTAGATGTTGGATCCAATGCTCCGATGGCTGCTGTATGTTGAAACTCCTGGTGCTGCCATTTAATTTCCTCTCATCCCAGGCTCTGTTTGGCTGCTGGCTCTATCAGTGATGAAAGTGATAAAATAAAGTGAATGAACTGCAGCACTGACCTGCAGCACTGACCTCCACCGACGCACAACATCTACATTCAACGCACACATCATATACATGGGAGAGGTGAGAGGGTCACCTTCCATCATCTCCTTATCTGCACACACTCCTCACGTTCCAACATGTGAACTTTTGCTATTGTTTCGCTTTCTGGTCGGACATCGTTCAAACAAAACATAAGTCACGGTGCTGTGGTTAATCTCATATCCCAGCTCACGTGGGACCAGATAATCGGTTGCCAGCATAACGTATCGTTGGTTTCCTGTGAATGCCATACTCCAGAGGATCCTTCATCACAAGTACCTTCAGCCGGACGCCAACACATTTCTGTCTGCTGACGTCAGTATCTCTCTCTCTCTCTCTCTCTCTCTCTCTCTCTCTGTCTCTCTCCCTCGTCTTTCATTTTGATCCGCAGGAGAATACTAGATGTTTTCCGAATAGTGCTGACATACTTAAATTCTCAAGTCAGAGATCCCTCCTTTGAAGAAGTAAAGAACAGCTGCTACTTTTATACCACAGAATATATACGTTCTCTTCATGCAAATGATGAGGTAAAACGGTCATATGAAAATGATTGGAGTGCAGTTACCGCAGTACAAGTGAGCTACAAAGCTAAACTGACAGCTGGACTTTTCATTGAATTACATTCACATGTTCTCCCAAGGCATGTTCTCCCCGTGTTTTACGTGCGTTTCCTCCGGCTGCTCCAGTTTCCTCCCACAGTCTAAAGACATGCTGTGTTGGTGTAGTATCGTAATGTAATCTACTAAATGTGTAGTATATATGATGTAACCTATGTTGTGTGTAGTTATGTAGTATATGACTGTCTGTGATGATGCTATGTAAAGCCTTTGAGACATGCTTGTAATAAGGGGTTATAAGCATAACTGAACTGAACTAAAATAATGATTCCATTGCATGTATAGAACATCAAAAACAATGCTATTTTGTGAAACTAGGGTATCGGCCCCGGGGAGCCCTCAACTGCGTGGCCTCGCCTGCTCTAATTGGCATGTGCAGCGCACAATTGCTCAACTTTGCATCACTGATGACATCACTGTAACTGATGATGTCACAATGCCTATGACATCACTGATGATGTCACAATGCCTATGACATCCACAGTGCCTATGACATCATCAGTGATGTCATACGATGATTTTGGACAACGTCAAAAGGGCCTTTCTGTGTGGAGTTTGCATGTTCTACCCGTGCCCCCTGGGGGTTTCCTTCATATAGGAACCCCTCACCAAAACATGCAATATCCTGGTTGCTGATATGGTGTCTCCTCTGGTTGTTCGGAGGGAGGGGAACTCGTTGGAATAGCGTGATCCTCCCACGTGCTATGTCCTACCGGTGAAGCTTCCCCTGTCAGGTGAAAAGAAGCGGCTGGCTACTGCCCATGTCTCGGAGGAAGCATGGAGCCAGTTTCGGCTCTCCCCAGATCGGCAGAGGGTGGAGCAGCAACCAGGATAAATAAATTAAAATGAGCACTAATGGGGGATAAAAAATCTGGAAAGAAATATAAAAAAAAAAAAAAAATGTCACTGATGACATCACTGATGATGTCATAGACATTGTGACATCATCAGTGGGACACAAATTGAAACAGACAGACAGAACCTACTTGCTCACTTTTAGCATTATTACAGGTGTCAGTTTTGTAGTCGACTTGGACTTGAGCACTGCGACTCGGACTTGGACTCAAGAATTCATTCTTGTCGATTAAAAACAGCCCCCCCCATTTTGTGTGTGTGTGTATTAGGCCCTAATAATTTGGCATAAGACATTGATAGCTATATTAATACAGTGACATTACTCAATTTCATGCAAGGGCAGGCACGTACTGTATCTAAATCTAAATGTGGATTCACATTCAGTAACTCCATACTCAGACTCAGTTAATGGGGACTCGACTCAAACTCGACTCTGACTCTTCTTCAACATGCCTCATGTGTGAAAGGGTACACTTCACGTATCATCCGGGGCAGGCTCAGTGGGGAGCAACCCTCACCTGATCCGGAGTTCATGTGTGAAAATAGCTTAGACACTGAGGACTTAAAGGATGGGTTTTCCGTGGGGAATATGAATATATATTAAATCTCACGCCCCTAAGGTTTTCGAATCCGTTGAAATTTTTGAAATTGGATATTCACTGCCAGAGATATCAAGCATCTCTCACATATTTTTTGGGCCAGCCGACGCGTTTCGCGTCATCTGGCCTAAGTCCGCCTTGCGGAAGTCGTGCACCTATGAACTACAACTGTTGTTGGCCATGGTCCCGCCTCTAGAGGTCCTCCACGCCCCTTCAGAGGCCTTGACCAAAACAAAAACGCAGCCATCTTTCCAACCGCCTAGCCTGCTGTAGCTAATATTAGCTTCCCATAGTTCCTTGCAAAGAGACCATTATCTCGGGAACGGAAGCACTAATCGACACGGGACTGGCGGCATTGGAAAGCTCGTCAAATTTTACATCTAGTAGTAGGTGGGTTGAAGTAACGAAATCAACGCTGAGCAATGTACCCGTTTTTACACATTTTTACAGAAAATAGTTACAACATCAGATGCGCGTAACTCCTACGAAAATGCCTTAAAATGCATGAAAAAAATTTTATGAAGACATCTCCCGACATATATACTACCGTTTACATTTGGTGCAATTTGGAGGCAATTTTATTTTCGATTTATTTCTTGTTCTTTGTATATTTTATTGTCGAAGCCTTCTTCTTCTTCTTCTTTGAGTTTTATGGCGGTTGGCAAACATATATGTGCATTACCGCCACCTACTGGAGTTTGATATCAGCCAAATGCCTGAGGGGTGGGCATAAAAACGAAGGCCACGCGAGCCCAGTGCATTGTGGGAAATGTAGTATTTCGAGTCCCCGCACCCGCACCTCCCCCCCACCACCCCCCCCCACACACAGAGTGGATTTCGGTTGATATCTCTGTGAGTAAACCTCCAATTTCAAAAATTTCAACGGATTCGAAAACCTTAGGGGCGTGAGATTTAATATATATTCATATTCCCCACGGAAAACCCATCCTTTAAGACTCGACTTGGACTCGAGATATAGTGATGTGATCTCTAGTTGATCTTTAAGTTTGAACCTTTACATACAACACAAGTGGAGAAAACACTAAAATATACACTGTACAGTACAGAGGGATCCAGACATATTTGGACAGCAACTCATTGTTGTTTTGGCTGGCTCCATACTCTATTTGTTTGGATGTGACTAAAACATTCGTGTTTGAAGCAATTTAGCTGTCATAAAGTGGTCATCCACAATATTCTTGTTTTTCTTCCTTCTTTTTTCATCTTCGGTTGCTGTGGTCTTTCTGCACTGCAATTCCCAGAGATCACTTATCAATCAAACAGAGCGTCCAGACAGAATACCGTGACATCTTTTTCCCTTGTGATTTTCTGTTGATAGACGAGGTTTGAGTTGGTGGCACTCTTTACTGTGTCCGTTCAGGTTCAGCCATGGTGGCTATCACTGATCGTGCTAACTAACTACCCAGGGTAACGCTTTATATTAAGGTTCTATTAATAAGCGTTAATTAATAGGTAATAAGGCTCTTATAAGGTGCTTATTAACACTATTATTATGATAATAATACTATATAAGTTCTTCCTCTATTTATAAAAATTAAATAAAAAATTAAAATTAAAATGCTATTGTAAAACACATCACATCCTATGCGAGGGTTCCTGTGTGAGGATTTTTACTTGGAAAACCCTATTCACTACTACGTAATGCATGTTTAGAAAAGCAAATGTAGTACCGTCTATAAATGTATAAGCTTTCAAATCACAAATTGTGTCATGTAATGTCATTGCTGGTAAAGAAAAAAAACAATAAATTGATTATGAAAATGACATGGATTAGTACTTTAAATGTTATGGTATCACACAATCACGTTAAGCCTTGACTGTAGTATTTCTGCTCTTTCTTTTGAATATCAGATCACAACACAAGTTATGTCTCATCATTAGCCACCCCAACACACACGCACACGCAGCCTCACACACCAATGGGATTCGGATGACCATATGTAATGCCCTCCCCTAGCACCTCCAATCTGTCGACCGGTGTCTTTATTCAATTACAGAACAAGCATGAAGCCCAAACTGTTATAACCCACTCTGGCCACAATGGTACTACGTGTAGCTGAGACACACATCACTCAGGATGAATTGTCTCTTGCAAAGGCCTTTGTTCGGGAGACCAAATGATCTATAGTGATGCATATTAGTCGTCGAAACGCGCGCGTAATAGTTAACAAATGATCCCATTAAAGCATTGTTAGAGGACATTAGACAGGAAATGAATGGGTTAATGTAGAATATCCCACTGTGAAACTCTGCGGAGTAACCTCTGTGACTCTGCGCTGAGCACTTTGACTCTAGACCTCTGTGACAATGACATCAATCAATCAATGCTGAATCCAGAGGAGAGATTTATCAGAAGGAGTGGAATGTGCCACAGTGTGTAACGGCTCCGCTGACCTAACAGACACACAGACAGTCAAAGGTCACCGTTTCTCTTCCCAGGCGACCCGGCGGAGAAGGAGAAAGACGTTGAGGGTGTTGTTGTCATTATGGTGCAGTCAGTGTCCCAGAAAGGAAGCGCAGAGCAGCGGCGAGTGAAGATGAGAGAAACGCCAACCTGCTTGTTCTGTGTGATAGAAAAACTGATTGCTACACTAGGCAGCTTCGCACGCTGACAGCTTCAGATGGCAGTGAGAAATAACTACCCGAAAAAATTTGAATTTAAATACACAGAAATTGTGTAAACTGCGAACAGCACTTTGATGTCTACCGGCCTGGCCAGTCTGATTGCTTTTTACCAAAGAATGCCCAAAGGGCGAGAGAAGAAAAATATACCTTTTTCATGCCTTTTTCAAGGGCCCCTACCTTAGTCCACGTCAGGGCCACAGACCCCCATTTGATGAGATTTTGTTTCTCGGACCCAAATCTGACAATGTTTTTATTGTTCAATATGATTCTGTCCAGAACAACATGACTATATGTATTGCAGGTAGAGAGGTAACAGTGAAACTATGATCAAAATAGTCTTTCTTCAACATTCTCTAACTTCTGGTATAAATGGTATAATGGTGAAGTTTTACACTTCATCAATTTGCCTTCCCTCCCGGAACCCCCCTCAAGGACCCCTGGTGGTCCCTGGACCCCCCATTGAGAACCACTGGTTCAGGAGACAGTTTGTATTTCACTCTAAAGCTTTGATTTGCCATTTCCTGTGGGTGAAGAAGTGCCCATTCCCGCCACCAGAAATGTATTTGGGCAAATCTGCAGGGTCTTAAGTAGAGACACTGTTCTGCAGCTCCTCTGATAAGATGAATGTATTATTATAACCAAAGTGTTGCCTAGTGCAGCTTGAAAGCACATTCTTTAAGGGTCATCCATCCCTTTCTTCCTTCTCTCTCTTCCTTCTATGGCTTTATTGTAAGACAATAAGGAGCTAATCAAAATGAAATGCATCTTCCCTTACAGGTGCTCCAGCTTCAGCACTGACTGCAGATCAGTCCTCATATGGTCTTCATATTAGAGCCGGAAATGTGAACAGATTCTTTGAGGCACCTGTTACATGAAAAATGGCCTCACCACATATGAGAGTAGAGGTTCTGCAGGCCCCTATTCCTGTGCTGATATAAAACTGTCAGTGTATTTCTTCCAGCCGGATGTTAGTGTAGGAGCCAAGGCCCATCCCGACTTCAGAGATAGCAGCGCCCATACTGATATTTTATTATGGGCATGGGGGAGAGGTCAGTGAAGCGGTACAGTGAATCCAGCAGACACAAAGACCTTGACCAGATCAAAGAGAGGTGTAGGCTGTATAATTCCAAGGGCTATTAAGTAAGTTCAGTCGCCTCCAAGCTTCCTGGAGGACACATGCACGCACCCATATCTATCTTGGTTTCTTCTTCTGCTACTCTAAAATGGGAGCGGAGCCAAGGCGAACACAGCGAGGCTGCCCAGGGGTCACTGGCTCCAGGGAAAGGAGAGGAGCGGGCAAGATTGCCAGAGCAGCCAGGCAAAAGAAGAAGTGCTGAAATAGTGGTAACTACTAACTAAATAAATAACCTAATGAAAATAAACGCCGGAAAAAAGACTTTGCCGCAAGATGAAATGAAAATAAGAAAGATGTTTTTCCATGATTTGAGACGAAAGAAGGTGGTCATGAAACTTTCACCGAGCTTAACAAATGAGGCATTAGATTCCATTTTATATGTCAAACAGTAACTGATGCTCTTTGGGCACCAGCGCCTCCTAGAAGCAAAGGGGTTGGTTTTTGGACGCGGCCAAGTTGAGGATGACAGCAGGAGTGCAAGACAGACGGAGCACATGGCCTCCCTATGGTGCTGATTAACCATGCCTTATGACACAACTGTCTCCATGAAAACATTTTACTAATCCGTCCGATAGATGGCATGGTGCAAGATATTGTCTGAGATATCAAAGGTTCAGCATTAGTGCCATCCCATGTTATTGCACTCCCTGCTTTTGGTTTTCACAAGGAAATCATCAAATTGGGCCATAGGCATTGTAGGATTACATGTGGCGTGGAAAGATTCCACGATTCTCTCAAATTGTGCTTGCTTGCTGGCAGGGTAGCAATATTTTGGTTTGAACCTTATTATGGTTTAGAAAAAATGCTGATGTATTCTCTTTATTGGAAGCACTAGGATAAGAAAATAAAACCACATTAAAGAGCGCTCAAGAAAAGACATTATCATTACTTGACCACAACCTTATAATTTCACCCAGGAGTTCTTGTTTTGACCATTTAAGTTTATGCGCCTCTTTCTGTGTTGATGTCCTCTTGATTTCTGCCATACTGACTTAGTAGGTCTGTTAAAAACACACAGTGCAAAGTGATCTAAATCAGATCTCCATTTTATTTATTATTTGATCTTTATTGAAAAAGCTAGAGAAAGCTGCAACGGTAAACTTACAGCTGTCATTCATACTTGTCTGAAAATGTGAAAGGGCGCATTGTGCGACGACTCGGTCCAAGAGTGAATTTAGTGCCTTTCTTCGAAGAAAGGAAAAGCGGAAAAAAAAACTGTGAGGAAAAAAGAAGGGAAAAGTAAAGCCAAAGTCGGAGAAAAAACACTTCTAATCCTCCGACCCCCTGTTCCCAGTTTCCTCTGAGGCCGGGGCCGGGGCCGGGGCCCTTCCAGGGCTCATTCAGCAACAATGTTTTCCTTCCCTTTAACAGATGACATCAGCACAGTCACACCAGTCTCCATTCCCTCCAACTACAAACAGGAGCAGCATCTAACAAAAGTGTCTTTAACTGCTGCTGTGAGTGGCTCCGGGTTTTGACAGGCCACTATGACGGAACTAAGCGGCATGTGGGAGATCTGAAATACTATCCACATACAAAACACAAAAACAAAATAGCTTGATGAAAGAAAAATCAATGCGAAAAACAGTAATAGAAGCATTATGCATATGGGGGGGGGGGAAACACGCATTTATACCAAAATCCGCAAATCCAGTAGGACCACATGCAAGGCTTGCAAAATTTCAATAAACGCTTGAATATGGGCTAATGAGGGATTAGATGTGGCTTTTCATAAAGAAACTGAAGGCTCTGTGGGCTGTAGAAGTGTTAATAGCAGACAAGAGAAACTGGCACAAAGGAAACATATTATACTCCATAAAGCCAGTGGGAAAAGGGGACTGTGGATTATTGGCAAGTCATGGGATCCCTCAAACTTTACCTCAGCAGTAAAACTTAAGCTCATTTGATGGGTTAAAGATTCAGATGTCACATGACAGCTTCAGATGTCACATGATAGATTCTTTGGGGAGAAAACGGGCTCTGTGTGGAGTGAAACCATAAGCAGATCAACCGGCCCTCAAAGGGATTACGTTTAATTTCAGGGGGCAAAGGCTCAGGGGGTTGGGGTGGGGTGGGGGGGTGTGTGGACCTAGTCAAACTGAGATTACCAGGTGCACGGCCTGAGCTGGCCTGGATGATCTTATGCTGCATGTTATCAAGCCTCTCTAGACCTCTCCACCAGAGACTTCCCACTGTCATAATAAACAAAAGCAGGGTTCATCGCCTCCTTTGACACCGTGGGACTGATGAAACATCTGATTTGGACGACACCTGTGACACTGCATCGAGTTACAGCTCAGTGTGACATCAACACAACTACAAGGCTGTCCTTATATTAATGTAACAAGAAATGTGCAGTAATTAGGTCTTGGTATCACTACTCAATACCTTTTAAGCCTTAAAGGTACCTTACCATAAAGTTTAAGGTATCAACCGATATATAACCCAGCACCAAGTAGTATTGAAACTTCTCCAGTCAAACGATACCTGCATTTTATCGTTTTTGTACACAGATCTAGAGAAAAAAATCCTATTTATATGGTTTTGCTCGCAGCCAATCACCGCAAGCATTCTTCGATTGAATGCAATGTGTGATTGGCCCATTACATTACCGCACCAGATACAACCCTGTGGTGGTGAAGTCGAGTATGGTGTATGTAACATAGTTGCCGAGATGCCACCAAAATGTTCCAAGAGCTATCGAACGAGGTGCTCTATCACTTTAAGGCCGGGTATCTAAAAAATTTTTTAACGATACCCAGCCCTAGCATTAATGGAATATCCTGAAATATTCATATTGCACCTTGATCTCCCATCTGTCAACTCTCTGATGAAAACCCGCTCATAGCGGCAGCTTTTCCCCCCATTTCCAAGACACTGCTGCTTTTGCTGGGGTGGTGAAGTGCAAATGATGACCCAAAAACATCAGCTCTGAGGAAGCGCTTCAATAAGTAATCAATAATTAATCAGGGATGATATCAGCACCCCGCCTACACCAGAGAAGTATGGCATAATAATTTGCTATGTCAGGCTGTTTGCATTAAAGCAGTTGTGGATTGCCTTTTCATTTATTTAACCCATAAAATAGTTCTGTGGGGAAACACTTCTATATCTGCCAAATGCTAAATGTTGGCCCAGGAGATTAAAGCCTCAGGGTCTTTACAGATATTTTGGGATATTGCACTCGGTCTTTGCTCCGCATGCTGTGTGGCCTTTTGTTCAAAGGTTTGAAGGGCAATACTGTTGGAAAACACATTTCACACATTTGAAAGTCATTATTATTTTGAATTGATTTAAGACCTTTTGGCTGACCAGAGACTGACTTCTCTCTCTAAGCTTTTCTTTGTCTGATATTTCAATGGTGTTTTTTTGATGGAGGATTGTGTGTAGAGTAGACACATTCCAGGAAATCTTTGATGGCAGAATTAATCTAATTTCACCACATGGTACAGCCCGGTACCTCGAGTCTCCAGCCAGAATACCTAGGACCCGATTAGTAATTCATGTTGAAGTTTATGGAGAACAGATAGTACAGAGCTATTTAAATCCAGTCCTAATAAAAAAGTACATTTTATAATGCCTTTGCCTTTATATGCTTTTTTTTTTGTAGTTGCTTTCATCATTCATGGTTCTCTTAGATCACTGTCACTCTGGAGACAATGACTGGGCAGGCGGAGGGGCGTCTATAAGCTTTCCCAGACCCGACCTCAGCCAAGGAATATGTGTTTATGAGGTGCTTCAGAAACGTGATGATGTCACACACCGGCTGAGAAAACATGTTAGTCTGCCGTCTCCACAGGCCCTAATGAGAATATTAGCAAACCAACACCGGCCAGTTTAACAACGGAGCGCCGCGAGGAAATGTGTTGTCGGAGCAGGCGGTGTGGCTCTGAGTGTGTGGCCTCACTGGCCTGTTATCACTTCCCCCTCCATACATGCATTACCCGAGAGATGGGTGGTACCAGATGCCTGAGGAGCCCGTCCAAGACTGGCTGTGAACAAACTCATGTAGTAAACAAATTAGACACTGAACTCGCTCGCCACATTCGCCTACACTCAAAGACAGTCTGTAAGGCCCGGGAGCAGCTGCAAATATATATTTTAAAAGCGCAATTTGTTAAATCAAGGCCACAATAATATCTGTGTGTAATGTGTATTATATTGACCTTGTGCCCTTGTGTACAAAAGTAACACATGCCCACAAGTTAATACAATTTGCATATGTTTTGTGCTCAGTTTAGCTCCTGTAGCAAGTTTCAAACTGACTTCGCTCACTTCACTTGCCATAATTAGCTCAAATTACAGTACTTGATTACATTGATTTATTTGGGTCAATTAGCCTGTGTGTTTTCATAAGGTGTAATCTGGATAGGTTTTGTGAATTAAATTGTACTTAAAGTAAAAACAAATTAACTCAAGAGACAAGATAAGACATTCCCTACTGACAAAGCGTGCAAGGCATTATTATTATTACTATAGGAAATGAAACATATTGAGAGCTAATGGACTGGAGGGATGCTATGGACTATTGATGAAGAAGCTCTGACACATCCCATCTCAGAAAGCAGGTTGGTGCAGTTGCAATGGCTCTATGTATTAATTAATTACATGCACACGTACGTCTTATATCTGTTTGCACGCTTGTTTTATTATGGTGCACACAATTAGCATGTTCTGTGCACAAGTTAAGACTTTTGTTACCAAAGAAATACATGTATAACCCCTACAGGACGACCACACCATAATAGTCCAACAGAACTCACAAAGTATAGAAGACATTGTTCGGGATGTCCTGGTGGCTTAGCATGTACTGTAGGCATTGTTTTGGGTTCGCATCCTCTCTTTCTCTCCCATCTTTCCTATTTCTTCATTCTTTTATACTATCTAATGAAACACAACTGCGATCACATTTTTAAAAAGTCCATCTTAAAAATGACAGTGTCCATATAGCAAGCTTGAAACACAAGCCATGCACTTCAACAGCCGTTTATCACTGGAAACAACACTGCCGTCTATTACAGTCCATAGACTTCTGGCTAAGCTCATTGCATAAGAAAGACAAATTAAGCTCACCCTCCCTGGTTGGAATGACATAATAGTTCATTAGGTGACAGCTTGCCTGTAAACCCAATAAAGGCAGAGAACAAAGACAAAACACCGGCTACAGAATGACTGTAAGAGTCCATAAGGGACTGACCCAGCATTATGTTGACTCTGGATCCAACAAGGGAAATAGAGGAAGAAATGCTTTGGCTGGTAATAACTCAGGTGTGGGTTGAAGTTGCTGTTTAAGACTGATCTGACGTCAGTTTTTCAATAAGACGAGATAAGATGAAACATTAATAATCCACGCCAGGAACCTGCTATTAATTATAATTTCCCATAACAAAAAAAAGGTGGAGGGGGACTGATCCCAAGTCAGCACTCAAATGCAAATTCACCCCCCGAGCTATAAAGCTATAAGTCACATACTATAAACAGTGCAGCATGGTCTATGTTGGATACATATAAGATACACAGTAGGCTCATTTATTTATTTAAGGGTCATGTAAATGACCCTTAAGAGGCCTTCCTCACTGATCACAGATAGGTAGAGTTTACATTTAACAGCAATATTTGGGTTTGCTCTATTTACAGTTCCCTAAGCAAGGCACCATAGCTGCTGAATTCACTCCACTGTTGTTTATCTTCAAGTGACATTGACACTTATCAATGGAGAGAAACTGTTCACATGGACTTTGATCTCGTAAGTTCATAGCATGTAGTCACGGGCCCTGTTCAGATAGGATTAGTTTTATCATGACAGAGTATGTCTGTGATTTTAGTCCTGTCCAAATCTCTCATGTCAGACCTCACGTGCACACAAGGACAAATTCTTTTTTTTGTACTTTTTGTAATTTTTTGTACCTAGACTTATATACCTGTCAGTCTGAATAGAGTCTGAATTGACATCCCTGAGGTTTTTGCAGTTATATTGCCTCTTGTTTTTTGTTTTTTGTTTTACCTATGCCAACGGATTTGGCCATGTTTTTGCCCCTGTTGTTTGTCTGTCTGTTTGTCAGCAGGATATCTCAAAAAGTTATGAATGGATTAGCATGAAACTTGGTAGAAAAACAGGTCATGGGCCAGCTTAGAGCTGAGTAGCTTTACTGTACTGCACTGTCCAAAAGGGGGTGTGGCAATGGGCGTGTCCAATCACAAAAAGGTGCCTAACTTCCAAACAGATTCATGTAACACCACAAAACTTTGTAGAAAGGTTGGCAGAGGTATGCACTCTACCGAGTGCCCTCTAGTTTTGTTGTTGTTTTTTGTCCGTGCCCAAGTCCTACATAATAGCCCTTCCTCAACATTAATTGAATAGAACTAATTACTCCCACAGCAGCCATTTTTATTTATGTCACACTCAGAATGGGAAAGTTCACCCATAGGATTGGCAGATTTAACTAAATCTTGTGAACACATAATATGTGTTGTAAATTGAAGCAGTCATATTATGACTGCTTCAATTTAGCAGGGAAGTTATCTAACAATGTACTAGCTAGTTAGCTACATAGTAGCTACTAAACTAAGGTAATATATTACTTTAAATGTGAATTGATCCCTTCTGGTTCTTGAGGCCCATTTGTTTACTGTAATATATTTTTCTATGGGGATCTATGAAATGATACAGGTTTGTCCAACTCCCAACATTTTCACGATGTTCTTGGTACACACCACTAGGCTATAGCCGGGCTGTACTTACTCGCTATAGTTTCCCACTCCAAATGTGACGTGAATTCAAAATGGCCGCCATTGGAATAAGGTCTCTACTCCCATCTTGATAACATTGGAGATCCTGCAGTAAAAACGTCATTTTGTAAATCATCCAGAAAGTATTCTCTGCCAGAACAGCGTTTCCAGAGCGTTGCCTAGGTTTTCTCTCACAGGATAGGACTTATCCACATTACCTTAACACCATCCAGAGTCCATATAAAATTGACACATGTGAAGGTTAAATGCAACTGAAGCTCAACATAAGGAAGACTGCTGTGCTCCGGTGATCCTGTTCAAACGCACGAGGCATGACCTAGGAACCGCACACTTCATGACCAGATGTTCTCACAACACTTGTCTTTCCCCCACAACAGACCCTTTACTCTGGGGGATTAGACCTGGCCTATCACACAGGACCAAAGAAGGAATAGTCTCCCCCCGCCAATCTAATCAAAGGGGGAATTAAACTCCATTCTACTTTTTATGCTGACTTATTGTGAGGTCAGATAGAGAGGGGAACACAATGGTTGCAAGATGTGTATCCCCCCCCCCCCCCCCCCACACACACACACATATTGCTCTACTTTTCCCTCTCGGTCTCCCATTAATATAAGACAAAACTACGACTTCTTCTTTCTTTTTAGTTCACCATTATGCACATGATGCACATATTCACAATTGCTCATTCCATACCCCTCCACTGTCAAATCCCCCAACCACGGATACACACACGCATACATATGCACACAGACACAGACACACAGACACACAGACACACAGACACACACACACACACACACACACACAAACACACACACACACACACACACACACACACACACGCACAGCACAGGTTATGAAGCCCTCTTCTTGCACTCAGAGAAGTAGAAATTCACTTGTACGGGCAAGCTGCCCAGGCAGGAACACTGGTCATAATACTGTGGAGCAAGTACCGTAGATGATTTGTCTCTGAGCTGTTGTTCACCTCAACAAAGAAAGAGAGAGGGAGGCAAGTACTGTAGCTAGGGATTCAATGCCTAGTCTAAAACGAAGCCTGTCAAAGCACCCACAAAATAGCAGAATTAGTTCAAAGGGTGATGTAATTAATTTATTGCTACTGCATAACTTCTCCTCCCCCTGCCTTTATATAAAGTGAAGTACATGCTATATGTATGAAGCATCAAAGCCTTTGCTCCATTCCCCTGCTCTTAGCAATGACCCCCCCCCCTCCTCCTCCCCTGCATTTCGTATAATTAATAAAAGGATACATCACAATTATAGGCACCTAGCCAGAACAGGCTGTGAAGACATTAAATTGAGCAAATCAAAATCTTTATCTCGGATCAAGCCAAGTTAAGTTGGTGTTTCAGAGGCATTAAACAGCACAGACAGTTCCAGATCTTTGGAAGCCAAGGAGAAATTTGAAACCATGAAAGCTTGGGGGGAAGAATAACAGAAAGCCTTGGTGCAAAAACACTAAGAGACAGCTTTGATGCTTTACCAAAATTCAGTTAAGATCTGAAAACCTCAAAGAGGGACTTAAAAATGATGCATACGTATTACAAGCCCCATTAAGAGTCTATTGGCCATATAGTGACCAACCATTGATTCGATTTCCCTTATTGTGTTACTTATTTAAGCTTTACCTCTGTGATCATTAGTGTTGGGGAAAGTTAACTAAAAAGCAAGTAAGTTATTCATTATTTTATAACTTCATTACTTAGCTTACAATACAGTTACAGTTAAGTTTACAAAGTAAAAATGAAACAGGATGAAAGAAAAATAAACGCACCAAGTTACTACAGTAGGTACTCCCCAAACATACATAGTATAGCCAACTCTAATAACTCTGACTGTGTGTTCACACACCACCATTATGCAAAGTGAATTTTTCACGCGGGGCGATTACATACAAAGTCAATGTGATTTTGCGCCGGGAAGCACATATGACGCGACAGGAATGATGCGAAATTTGCGTCATTCAATTGAGCTGAAAATGTTCAACTTGAAAAGTTCCGAGGTGAGGTTTAATTTTGCATTTGGTGTGAACGCACCACCACTATACTGTACGACTCCTCCTATAGTGATCGTTGGGAGGGGCCAAATTGATTACTATAAGTGGATGATTATTATAACCTACTTTTTTCTTTTTCTTTATTTCTCATGCGGATTACCTTCTACATATAAAGTAATGAAAAGGACAGCTTCGCTATTGAATTTGATTGACTGTTTAAAAATACGTAAGTTAGCCTACAGTTGTTTCAAATGCAGTGGTCTCACACAGACAGACAGACAACAGACAAAGACGCAGCGGTCTATCACAGACAGACAGACAGAGTCGCAGCGGTCTATCCACACAGACAGACAGACGCATCAAGTTTGGCTGCTGCCTCTGTTTGTCTTGTTTCTTTGGCAGTTTGTCATAAGCTTGGAGGAGAAGTTTTTCACTGAGAGAAAAATGACTTTCTTTTGCCCTCATGGTTTCAATGTGCACACAGCACCAGCCTCGGGTAGCTGCAGCCAGGAGCAGAAATGTTAGCATGCTAACGCAGCCGCTATGTATCATGCGAGTAAAGTAAAAAAGAAAGAAAAAACAGTGGGGGAGGGATTGAACTACCTTAGTTTTATCCCGCCATTGTGTATGAAAAGACCCAAAATGATCACTGTAAGCGGATTACTGATAGCTATGAGCAAATTATTTAAAAAGCATGTGTATAGAAATGATTCCCAAGCTTTTTGATCCATATAAGCGACGATCACTAATAACCGTGATCGCTATAAGCGAATTCCGCTGAAATGCATTGAGTCATTCAGTTCCATTGTACCACAGGTGGGGTGGCACATGTGGGGAGCCTGAAATAATCTTCCCATCAATTTAAACTGTTATAAAAGGCTATTCTCAAACAAGTACACAAGACTCTGTACACAAATAGGGACCACTTCAATGAATCTTTCAGTGCGGTCCAATGCCTCAGAACTTGACCGAGCCATTACTCTAAAATAAGCGCGCCTTTTATAATAGTTGTGTTGTTAGACTGTCTGTTTCGTGCACAAGAGTGGGTCTGTCCCTGCACAGGACCGGGACACAAAGCACGGCACTGTCTCAGACACATCTTCATCGACATGATGAGAGGGTGAGCCATTGGGAATATTTAGCCACTGTCAGTAGGTGTTAGAAGTGATTGAAACACGAGGCTGTGGGGGGACACTGACAGGTGGGTCGGAGCAGTCAGTGTGTGTGGGGGGGGGGGGGGGCATTGTGTGAGAGAAAGAGAGAGAGTGAGGGTGTGGATTGTTCCAAAAGTAATCTTTGTAAGTTTCATGTGCAGAGCGCAGTGTTTCCCCTACCATTCGGCGCCCCCGCCAGGCCAGAAAAAAAAGGAAAAAATAAAATAAAATAAAAGAAAATCTGCTTCCCCCAAAATTTCAATAAACCTTTATGGCATATTATTACAATATAACAATACTGTTGTTGACAGTGTTGACAGTAATAGAAGATGCCAAATCATTCAAAACAATAAGCATTTTGCTTTTCAGGAGCATTGTGCCAGCGTGCAGCGCTGTTCCAAAACGTGTCAACGTGTGTCATTGCCTGGGAAACGCACATCCCATAATACAACTGTTCGCATCGCATCCCATAATAGTATGATGATACTTGGGATGCCATTGCCAACATAGATGTGAACAGGTTAGCTAAAAGTTTAGCGTCGCCAGTGAGGGCCCCCACCGTTGCGGTCGGGTTACATTTCGAAATCCCTCCAGGCCTGAAACATTTTCTAGGGGAAACACTGATAAGCCATTTGGATTAGTTTGTTTTATTTAACATATTACATCAAATCTGTAGTGAGGAAAGTAGAATGTGCTCAACAATAATTAATGTAAGTAATAACATTTTTAAATTAAACTGAATCAATCAATTACTCCAGCAGAATTCTTACTCTTACTGTACTTGACAAATGATTGCTACAGTAGGGGTGTTTTCACGATTTGTGAGCTATTGATTTTTTCTGACTGATTCACACTGCAAAAGGAGTTTGGCTGACTCCTGGGAACACGTGCGTAGAATTGTTATTTTAACATCTTATTTGGCAGTCACAATGCAGCCCGCTCTGACTGATCCTGCTGAGATAATAGGAAGAAGTCTTTGATTTGAGGTAATTCCAGGTAATCGTTTCCAGAGACAGCCATTCAGCACTGAGGAATGCAAAGTAATCTGGTCACATTGGTTCTGCTGAACCCCTCAGAAGCCCCGCGGGGTCGTCACCCTCAGAATACCAGCCCACGTTGACATCCCTCCTCTACAGAGAGTCAAAGGGAAAGAAACGAAAGCAGGATGGAGAGAGGGAGGGCCTCACACATCATCAAGTGACCCATAGCTACTGTTTACATGTGCGATGAATGCATTGGACTGTGCCATCATCTGCAGGTGTGAAAGGCTGGCTGGCCAAGTGGAAATGGAGGGGAAAATCACTTCTGCCGTATAGTTAAAAGCAAAGAAAATATCACAGACTAGTGAAAAGGCGCTGCTACCGCTTGACCAAGTCTAAACATGCTCCATTCACCACAAATCCCATTTGTTTTAAGTCACATAATTCAACTTCTGTTTTATGATCCGGCTATAGCGTTTGAAAACTTGCCATTGCAAACCAGAGGGAAGACAGCCGCATTCAGCCGCCAGTGCACTTCTGTAGGGTCCTAAGCCAACAAATTAAGAACGCCTGGCGTACTTTGTGAAATCCCGTTAAGGATACTGTTGACGGGCAGGGACTCGGTCGCCGCGGAGACAATGGCTTCACTCTCTGCTACGGGGTCGTTTTCATTAATTAAGTAACGTGGCGCTCAAAAGCTAATCCAATCACACAGCCGTCCTTTCTCACGGTTCCAGGGCCTGGCTTCTGGATGGCTTTGGTGGACCTGCTGCTTGACACCACAAGAGACACAACACTGTGCGCTGCCAAACAGAGAGCCAGGACAGAGGACGGGGATCTGGAAGGAGTGGCAACGGAAATAACAAAACACCCATACACAAACACACACAGCCAAGTCGCAACAGTTGCCTAAATTATCTCCAGATCTTTTGTCATGCTCCATGGCACTGACTCTTGGCAAAGGAGCAAACAACAAACGCTACAGTAGCATTCATTTATTCCCTTTTTTCTCTTAAATCACCGTCGTATGTTGACAGCAGGTGTTATGAGCCATCGGATTTGCATTTTATGTTGGAAAGAACATCTTTCAGAGGTCATATGAGTTTTATTGTAGCTTCTTAACCTACATCTGCCTTCTGTTTCTGGCAGAGTCATTGGGATATACAGGCATCCCTTTGAGTCAGTCAATTCATTTGCCATCTTCTCTTTCCGCACAGTGACTTCCTATGCACAACACTTTTTGCAACTGACAGATTTTTGTTGGAGGTGAGGTCATGCATAGATTTAAAGAAAAATCAAAACCCAAAAGGCATTAATAGACCTTTAGAGTTGTTTCCCTTTTAGTAGAAGAACAGACATATACTGTGTGTGTGTGTGTGTGTGTGTGTGTGTGTGTGTGTGTGTGTGTGTGTGTGTGTGTGTGTGTGTGTGTGTGTGTGTGTGTGTGTGTGTGTGTGTGTGTGTGTGTGTATATATATATATATATATATATTTCTGTTTTTAAGTGCACCACTTAGTTATTTTCATTGATTGCTCACTGATTGATTTGAGATGGAAGTGGTGGATTGACTGCCACAGATTGGGTCAGGTGAGGTTGAGGTGCCCCACAAATCACATCTGGTTAAGAGCTCTCTGAAATTCAAGTGCCCCCTGTCCTTCATCCTCTCTTTATCTGTTCAGCATCTGAAGTCCACTGCTTCACTGTCGTCACTTCCTGCTCAACATTTAAGCTCCATCCAAAAACTCAAATAACCTCCGGCATTCATTTACAAATGGACTACATTTAGTTGTAAGTCAGTTTCTTGAAAGTCCAAGCTGAGAGAAATACAATCTCCACGGTTGTCGGCTAATGGACTGCATTCCCTCTGTCTTTCAAATGCCTTATAGGGGTTTCTCCATTGAAGCCTGCGCTGAACACCCCTCCTCGGGTCCCCATGTGGTGTTATATGCCAACGGACCATACATTGCTAAAGGTTTGACATATCCCTTCAGACAAAGAGCCACAGGCCCCCTCTGACTGATGGAGAAAACAGACCAGGAGAGAAAGAGAAAGAGCAAGCCAGAGAGTGGAACAGAAGGGGGAGAGTTTGGGAGAGACCATCCCAGTGTCATATTTCTCCTGGTTCCCTTTCAGAAAAACTGGACTTGCTTGAGATTCCTGGACTGGAGCTTTAAACAGTGATGTCCTGGACTGGAGCTTTAAACAGTGATATCTGTCTGATTTACTGGTATTTCAGGTTTGCATGCAGAGTCTCTGGGCTTACTGCTGGCCAGCCTGTGTGAACCCTGACCCTTGGCCTTATTCACCCCGATGATCTGTGGCTAGACAAGGGAAGCATAACTTAACTTAGGCGACTATGGTTACGGTACTCAATAGACTATTGTACGCCTTTGACTTCTGAATTTCAGTGTGCCAAAATCAAAATGCATATACTTGGGAATTTTGTCTGGGATCTACAGCACACAACCATTGTCACACATCATGACTTGCCCTTAATAACTACTTACACTAAATAACTACAGTAATAGTTTTCAAATTCACGATAATAATAGTGATGTCTACATTTGTGCAAATGTTATCTATAGATAAAGCCATCAATTATAAGCCTTTGAAATTAGGCACGGTTTTATGACAGCAGTGATGATGGATGCGTTTGCTTTCAATCAGGAGAACAACTGCAGGATTACGCCAAGGGACTCCCACAGACCGAGCCAACCCAGGGAGATCTCCCCTCCAATCGCCGGCCCTATTTTTACAACTGTTGGCTTCAGATTAGTCCAGCTGACAGACGACATGCGGGTGTTGATGGAATTCCTGCGAAAGCTGGCAACCCAAGTGTGCCGCTCTCGCCTGGGCCCGGTCACGGATACTCCCACCTGGGCGCCGTGCAATCCGGGGCTGAGAGCAGCAGACAGCTGCCTGGGGGAACCACCGATAGCCAACCCAACCCAGTAGGCCACTGGGAGCATGCATGATCGCCCACAACGCGTTCTCATTCGCTGCTCTGCAGGCGCAGACTAAAAGAAAAATTCAAATTTATCAAGCATGGGAGTTACTGGGTTTCACAGCATGGGCGTCTTGGTTTTGGGGGGTGGGCCTTCACTTCAGAACCAAACAACTCCTCATTTTTGCCAGTTACTTCAGTCACATTCTTTGGTTTCACATGCTATGGGATTCAACGGCTTGGCAAGGAGCGCGGGACGTCCCAGATCTTTTGTTGAGAACCAATTATGCAGGCAAACTTCTCTCTGGTGAAACACTGCCTCTGTCTTGTCCAAGAAAATGTTTGGTTTATTGTTATAAATGGATTGTTAATTTTTTCCAGAAAAGAAAAGCTGCTTCTCTGTCTGATGAGCTCAGAAAAGCTTGAAAGGCAATTGAGACTCCAATGGAGCATAATATGAGAAACTTAAAACACAACTGAAATCAATTACAATTCATAGCACAGAAAGACAGAATGTAATGGAGGCATCCTATCTAACCTAGAGCAAATGTGCCAGAGTTGGACTGTGTATTCCAGCAAGATCTGACTGGTGCATCCTGCAGATAAGGATACCAATATGCCAGCCTCATTGCAGCTGACTGTGTTAAAAGGGTGGAGTGAGGTTGATAGGCTGCCACTGGCAGTTAGAAATTAGACAGTATTGGGGCATCTGGGTAGTGTACAGGTAAAAGCATACTACCGGCCAGGTTCAATTCCCGGTAGCGGTACTTTTGGCTTGGTCAGATGTTCCTACAGACACAATTGGCCGTGTCTGCGGGTGGGGTTGAGTCCAGGTCACTGCACTAGCGCCTCCTCTGGTCTGTCGGGGAATAGTGTGATCCTCCCATGTGATACGTCCTGGCGGTGAAACTCAAATAGAAAGAAGCGGCTGGCGACTGCACATGTATCGGACGAAGCATGTGCTAGTCTACAACTCTCCCCAGATCTGCAGAGGGGGTGGAGTAATGACCGGGACAGCAGGGGGAATTGGCCAAGTACAATTGGGAACTTGATAAAAAATAGAAAGTATTCTGTTTTAATTTGTTGTATGGGTATACTGTAGGAAAGAATGAGAGAAAGAGTGTAGCATGCAAGAAGAGAAGAGGCATGTGCAGGCGTTTGGGCAGCAGCATCCCCTCGTTATGGCTACTGGCACTCCAGGGCAATCTTGGAAAAATATTGTTCTCCAGTCTAGCCGGACCTCAACCGACTGCTGGACTAACTCAATGTGACATCTACAACTACTAATGCAAAAAAGCAAAAATAGCCCACCCTCAACACACAAATACATAAACGGTCTCTTTCCAACACGCACACACACACATGCATGCAAAGTGTAAGGGACCAGTTTGGGGGAGCAAGCCCGCTGTTCATTGAGCCATTGGGGACTCTGCAGGAGCACAGAGGTGAGGGGGGTAGAGACCTTCTCGTCTCCGTTACGTCCCAGAGGAGTCCTGCTCTCCTTCCATTTCACAAACAACCTAAGGACCGTCCTGCAGGATGTGGGAAGTGGAGGAGGTCGGACGCACAGCGGCCGAGCAGCCGGCTTACAAAACAAAGCAACAGATAGACCTGCGCCTGGAAACAGACCAGGTTTGTATCTGAGAGAGAGACCTTTGACAGGAGAGGGAGAGAGCAAACCTGTTGGACGGAGGTTGAACGGTAGCTGTCCAATAATGGTGAACCTACTCAACACAGTTTATAAATGGCTGTTTCCTTTGGGCTTTAGTTGAGAATTCTAATGTTTAGGTCCCTAGCATCCATCCATCCATCCATCCATCCATCCATCTATCTATCTATCTATCTATCTATCTATCTATCTATCTATCTATCTATCTATCTATCTATCTATCTATCTATCTATCCATCTATCTATCTATCTATCTATCATTCAATTGTATACAAAACTTGTGATCAAGTCTAGTAGAAAAAAATACACCATTCAATTGCTTTTTTGTGGGGGTTTTCCCCTTTTCAGCCATAAACCAACCTATTCTTAAAATGTTATATGGTTATTATTTATCAGAAGAGCCATAGAGACAGACAGATGCATTTGAATGTGTTTTGGCTGGGGTTATGTGATACCCAATCAGAGCAGCCAACTATAACACACATGCTTGTAGAGAAAGATGAGAAGCAGCTGCCTACTGCAGGCTACTACTGGGCCTCACTTCACCCTGGTAAAACCACTCAGAGTTATGTAAATGGTCAAACAAACACATATCATATGGAGGAGCGGGTCAACCAATTTCATTCACATAAAACGCCTGTACAAATTCTTAATCTCCAAGAGTTTCCGGTTTCCAGTGAGTATGTATGATGAAGATACTTTCTGCATTACTTAATATGCCTCTTAAGCATTTGCATCGTTCTGTTATTAAAATGGGTGAAATAATGTGAAGTAATATAATATATATTGCTAAGCATAGAGAGGATGTTGCATATCCTCCTAGTGGTATTTTCACTTCACAGAGCCATGAAATCCTGGAATGCTAAGCTAAGTGTGGCTATGGCTTTTTACCTTTTTTCATTGCAACTTCAACACCCAACAGAAACAACAATAAAGATGAGATTACATGCAATTATTTGACTCCTTATTTATTTTCACATTAGACTGAAAGGGGGCGGGGTCCGGAATCCCTTACTTGGACCAAAAAATAATGTGTTGGTTGAGCGGCAGGATGTTGGAGAGCCAAAAGTAAGATTCAGGTTAAATCTGGCTGTTTGCTAAAAAGTGCAGATAATACAGGAAGTAGCAGAGAAGCAGAGTCCAGCAGAAGCGGCTTCTTGTTAGTGTAGCCTCACATCGTGTCTGTCATGTCTCTGTCAAACCCCTGACTGGGACACTTTAACCCTGCAGCCCTCTATCCTCCACAGGAGAGATTCAATAAGGTTGAGAAAGCTGTGAGTCAGCTTGTGTTTCCAACAGCTGTTATTTGCGGTATTATCTCTCTCTGTGTTTCTTCCTCTCTCACACAGTCTGGTTGTAACAGAAGCTGAGAATGGTCGTGCTTGCAATAACTGTTTTTTAATGCCGTTATCTCGAGATCACAAGTTAATCATTCCGTTGTCTTGAGATAACGGGTGAATATATCTTGTTCTCTTGAGAAAACAAAAGGCAGGTTTCTCGAGATAACAAGATATAACGATGTGAATGTTTATCTCTAATGGAAAGACACAATGCCATTTCTGCCTGTGTCTGATGTATGTGTTCAATAATATATAAATAATATTCCTTGATCTGATGATTTTCAGCTGCTACAGTTGTCAAGACACTGGCACTCCTGGCACTGGCACTCCTGATCTCTTATTATCACATTATCTCCCAGATAACAACGCTTGCTTTCTCGAGATAACGACATAATTAACTTGTGATCTCGAGAACCATCTGGAACTCGTCCTCAGAAACTGTTTGGAAAAGGGCAGGCGCTTTAAAAAAAGTAGCTGCAAGATGATTGGATGAACCATCTGTCTATCGCCGTCTATCCTGGGCTTGCTTCTCGCTGTCGTCACACCTAAATCCCGCCCGCAGCTGCCTTGACGCCGACTGGGACAGATTCAAACGCATATCTGGCAGCGTGGCAAGATGGATTTCTCACGTGATCGTGATGATCTCATGAATCGAGCTGCCTCGCAAGGTTATGAGATCACTGTATTAAAAAAATGCAAGCACGGCCGTTCTCGGCTTCCGTAGGTTGTCTCTCTCTCTCTCCAAGTCTTTTCTCCAAGTCTGTATCCCTGTATCGCCCTTCTGTAACTCCCATCTAATCTCTGGCCACAAGTGAATGGAGTGAGAGCCTCGCTCCCTCTTTGTCTGACTCATTTTAACTGGCTTTATTTAGAAACTTCTCATTTCCTTCTCTCAGTCTAGTAAGGGCAGGCATCCTGCATCCTATAATCCCATCGCGCTCTGCCCTCCATTGACCCCTGTGATGGTACGCGCGGCAGCAGTGACCGCACGCTTGGCGCCCAGGGCAGCGAGCGAGGAGGCTGCATGCACTTAAAGGAGCGCTTTTCATCTGTTTAGACAGACAGTTAATATTACCGTTTATCCAGGGTCTTTGCTCCTTCAAGTTTAGCGGATATGATTTGTTTTATTGTGCTGGAGGTAGCTGAAGGCGCCCCTGTCCTTCTATGACCTGTAGCGCTATCATCTGTCTACATGTTCAAGAATCGAAGAACATGGAACCAGTTAGTCAGCGTAGGTTAATATGGCTCCGCTGTGGGATGATTTTGGGAGGCATGCGTTAAAAAAGGAAGCGTGGGCTATTCTCTTGGAGAAATACATATGGTGCGTATAATCTGGCAACAATCACTTGCATTGCATGCACACACACACCACCTTTTTTTTTTGCGTTGGACTTTCTGCAATCTGTGGCTCATTTTCCACATCAAACCCAAACATACTGTGGTCTCCAAACATGAAAGGGAAACCAATTAAAACCAATCTTTTGTGTATGAATGAAATCAACACATTTAACACTGTAATCCCATTGTTATCTTAAGCATAATGAGCAGGCAGCAGGCTTTTTTTTTTAAGCAAAGACGTGTTTCATTTAAAGCGCTGCGTCCATCTTAAAATAAATATGGGGACTTTTGAATTGATTTCCTTATTTTCTTGTTCTTCCAAAAAGCAATTATGTGCAAATGAAGTTGAAACTGGTATTTTCCATTTTAAAGGAACATTATTCTCCCTTTCACATTTCATTGCGGCACATGACAGTGGCTGATGGATTGGGCTTTTGGTGGCTCAAACTGCTCACAGGGAGATTGCTACCAGATGAAAAGGTCTTAGAGTGCAAACTTGGAATGAAGCTATTACTCTTTACTCGCCTAGGAGTGTTATCAAGAAGCACACTAAATAAAGAACATCAATGTCACATGGTCACTAATGCATCTTCATTTGCTCACAAATGGTCCAGTGACGAGAATTTTGACAAAAAATATATATTCCGTATTTTGGAGAAAGGAAACAAAGGTCCTTGCCATTTGCCTACAGGGACCCATTTTGTGGTATAGGAGGAGTTATATTGAGATTGAGGTCTGCAAAGACAATCGTAAAACTAGAAGGCACTCGGAGAGCGCAGACCTCCGCTAAGGCCAATAGTTTGTGTTATTATTGCTAGTTTGTGAGGCTTGTTCTTCATGATTCGGAACCAGATCTGCTCCAAATGGGAGGGGCAAATTTCAAAATGCAGGGTGGCAGAGGTAGAGTAGGGTGGGCTGCCCCTGTCATCCTGCATTTCGGAAATTCGCATATGTGGTCGCAACTATTGCCACCTTCATGCCTTTTTTCTTACATTTTTTTACACATTCTTCCCAACAAAAAGTATTGTTTTCAGATATACTAGCCAATTCATACCTACCATTCATTCTCATGCAAGCCTGTCCAGACAGAATTTCCTAATGAAAGTGTGTAAATTGAGTTTTTTTGTTCATTTATTTGTTTGTTGATGACCCTGCTAAAAGCTATGATAAGAGTATCGCTTTGAGCTGTATGCTCATCATGCATCCTGGTGGCTCACCTGGTAGCACGCGTACCACAAAGGGTTCGGTCCTTCACGCAGCCGACGCTGGTTCAAACCCCACCTGAGGTGCTTTGCCGCATGTCATCCCCTCAGTCTCCGCACCTTTCCTGTCTGCCTACTGTCCTGTCTAATAAAGGCAAATGGCCAAAAAATAATCTAAAAAGAAAGAAGCTGTGTGCTCGTTTGCATGAACTTAAAAAAACATGACCTCTTTATGACAGTATGTAAGTATTTTGTTCAGCAGAGAAAAGGAAGCGACCGGGAGGGAACCCCTCAATCACAACAAAATGGGTCTTCAATCTTGCAGTCGTTTAGTAACAAAAGGAAGACTCAACTTACAAATCCCTCATATAGAATAACTGAGCAATGTAGCCACTCAGCAAATGTCAAACCCCTGTGGGTTCGGAAAATATAGGTTCCATTTCTTGGCCATCTAATTATATGTACTTGTCATATTTTTCAGGGAGGGGGAGATAGGGGGAAAAAAAACCTATAAAATACCCCCATCTTTGCATCGCATTCTATGTACGCCACTTGCCCTGATTGTAAAGTGACAAATGCAAAGAAACAAAATACTACACCTAATGCACTCCAGATGTTCTTTTTGTCAAATGATGGGAAAAATATGTGTGTACAGTTCCCTTAATCCACTTAATATGTAAAATTTCAAACTGTTGTGAAAATATTTTTCCTTGGAATACCCTCCAGATGAAGAGGCATGTTGGGTCTGTCTAGTTCTCTTCCCTCCTCTGTTTCAACATTTCCCAGATGACAGCGCAGACTTCCTGATAGACCAGACTCTTCTTCTGTTGTTTTCATATGCTGCATTAAGTCCATCTTCCTTACAGCGGATCTCCAAAGTATAAACACCATCTGTGATTAAGGCCAATGCTGCCCGGTGCTGCTTCAGAGATATGATATTGGGGACACAGGCTTTGACTATGAACTGATAATGATGATAGTGCAGTAGTGTGGATTGTGCTTTCATTTTGCAAAATGATCATCACCTATCAACTATGAAAGTTTTCTTCTTCTGTTCTCAGCTGCAATCCCACTGGGAGACACAGGAGGACAGGAAGTGATGGTAAGACTGTGGAATTTCACTCCCGGGTCAGTGATCCCCTGCCAGGTTTGTGTCTGCTCCACTCACCCCGCTGGCTGTGATTGATGTGACCCACCCCGCGGTCCGCGGTAACACTGCCTGCTCGATCGGTTCAGATGTCAGGCTTCTGACTCGGTAGCAACCAGCTGCCAGTGCCACACTGGGTCAGTAACTTTGTTGGGTACCATCCCTACAGCCAGAAAAACACACTGCATGTTTGAGGCTGGGAGCTTGTCACTGCTACTGTGGGCGTCCTGAATGTCATCCAGAGAGTGGACCCGCTTTTGTGTGTTGCTTTTCAAAGTCCAAGATGCCTGGCCCCCCATGACCAGAGAGAAAGAGAGGCTGCCTGGCGCTGGAGCCTTGGCAGGGGGAGAGATGTGTGGTGCGGCCCCTCCTTCTCGCTGGGCTGGGATAAGCCAGGGAGTGTGGCGCCTCTGAGGTTAGTGGGCTGCCTCATCGAGACACCAGCTCCATCATGAGCCTATTTTTATTCCATTCTCTCGCTCTCTCTTCTCTTTTCTCCTCCCCGACTCAAACCTCTCGTACACATTTTTTTTTAACTCTTCACTTTTTAACTCTCTTTTGCTTCTCTCTCTCCCTTTCCTGCTGTCTTCTCCTCCCATGCTGTTGAGACGTGTTTCAGCCTCTGTGCGTGACAGAGGGAAATGAAAGAAAAGGGGGAAAAAAACTACACACAGGGCTCGGTTTCTGGTTTGGATCCCAACATTCACTCGCTTTTTTCCCTTTCTTTTTTGCCGTATTTATTTTGCAGAAACACTTGCCAAGATGGCAAGAGCTCCCTGTCACTGGTTTGGCAGTATATCCACGCAGAGTATATATTCTAAGTGATTTAACCCTTACGCACAAAAACGACTATTTTCTCTTCTTCACTCTCGCTGCTCTTTATCGATTTAAATTTAAATCTCAACATGTAACCTACTCCACCGTATAGAGAGGTATGATTAAGATGCAGGTTGCTATCTTCCTCACATTTTGCCAAGAAAACACAAAGAAAGAGAAACCCTGAGACAGATTGAAAAGGCTTTGTTGGTATTCTAATGCCCTAAATGTCATGATTGTACTTTTTGAGGGGAAGGATCACTGTATTTAACCAGCTAATCCAACATGTCGAGTCAATTCACGTACAATGCGGTTATGTTGGCGAGCGAGCAGGGGGTCCACAGCTTTCACGAAAGGAGTTTACCATCATAAAGCAGCTGTCCCACATCAACAGTCCCTACAGACACAGACAGTTTGTTTGTGCCATAAGCCATTCTATGGAAGCACATTGTGGCAACTCCTCCGGCATTTCTAACAGCCTGGCAACAGAGTGAAAGGGGTCTAGACTGGTTCTCTAAAGACACCCTTGCATCACATTAGCACTCGTCGTTAAAAAGAAACACAGATATTGATCAACTGTATCTTAATGACGCCGCATGGAGAGCTCTTAAAATTAAACCATTATTAGGATTGATTAGCAGGACTCTTGGGATTGGGAACAAATCCTGGACAAATAATAACCAGGGGGGAGTTAATGCAAGTCAACTAAAAACGTTGTGGGTGTCCTCTGGTCCTGGCACAATGTTATAAGAGGGTGAAAAGGTGTTAGGAAATGGGGGCACGACTACAGGTATCAAGGTCTGCAGTTAAGGCCAAACTAAAGGTCATGATTGAATGAGTGGAATTACATGGTACTATCATTAACTCCTTTGGCACTCAATAAAAAGGTCAAGCAAGAGTCAGGGAAAGTCCTTGAAACTTTTGTCAGGAATTATTTGATTTATTTCGAGACAATCTGCTTTGCACTCACCATCACCCATCACTCCTGTATCCATAGCTAACTGAGCAACACATCTCAGTATTCCAGGAGCTATCCTGCCTGAGTCGAATCCATTTGAATAATTTACCCTGTAGAATAGCATGAATATGGGGAAACAGTTGATGCATCAATCTACTGTAACACAACTACAGAAAAGCCTAGAAAATAGATAGAATTATCGTATTGGAATCTCAGTCTGTAAAGGTTTCTGTCCTTGTATTTCCACTTGTGTATTTTATTTTTTAAATGTTGTACGATTTCTAAAGTAAAAAAAAACATTTGATCGCAAAAAAGGAAATAGATCGAATCGTAGAAATGTGAATTATACGATAAAGTCGTCTTCGGTGAGCCTGGAAAAGATTTGAAAACCCCGTATTAGTTTGGTGCTGCATGAGCTAGCAATTTCCTCTGTGTCATCCACAGCGTGCACCACTGCCACGGTGTTCATTTCCACTGGCTTCCTGCAGTGCCCACATCTGAAGCTTCCCAGGCTCCAGCCGGGATTGGAAACTAACCGAGTGTCCAGTGCGAGTGCAGCTATGTGAGGCACATCGTGCCACTCTTTCCAGGCAGAGGACCCTGACGTCACGCTGTTAATCCCTCTCACCATACCACCCAGGCCTCGGGGAGACCACACCAAATCCTGCAATCCCCCCCTTCAGCTGAGGACTTAGTGCCATTGGGTTCCCTTTAATGAGACTCATTACATACACCAGCAATGAACTTCACAGAAGGTGAAGTAGTGCAAAAAGTAGTGCACCCTTAAGAGTCGCAGCAGTAGACTATTAGCAAAGCCACCACGGTTCTTCGCCAGTTAGAGGAACTCTCTCTCCCCCCCCCCCACTGCAAAATCACTAGGCTCTTGAAAACAAAGGGCTACATTAAGTACTCACTATGTTATGACTCATAATTAGTGGCAAAGCTCCAGGGAAGGCACGTCCCCAAGGATTCGATGGACCACTTTCTCTTACTTCTTTATGGAAAAATGAAGCCTTGATGCTGAGGACCCCTTAAAAGTCTTAAATTGCAGTATGTAGCAGGTCTCAAAATGCATAATGGACCTTCTGATGCATTAACTTTTGAGAGCCATACAAGGCACCTTAAGGAAAATACTTAACCACTTCAACATGGTTTATAATCGGTCATGTAATACTAGAAGTAGACATTTCATTAAAGCACTACTAGAATTCTGGATGCAAAGTTTCTAATGGTACAGCTCTTCCTGACAAGAACCTCTCTGAAAAATGTAAGACCAGCGTTCAAATGGTCTGAAAATGCTGCCACAGCTACACAGGGTTTCCTCTGGGGCCATTTTAGAAGCACTTCTTTCCTCAGATACTTATTGCCATAATCATGGCCCGTGACCTAAAGGAGATCACCCCTCATTTCCCTTCAGACAGAATCTGAGCCAAACCAGGAAGCGGACAGTGCGAATCCTGAAGGATTCCCCACCACCATCAACCCTAGTCTTCCAGAACTTAAACAACAACCACTATAACTGAACCATTTCGCCAATTGGATTAACGAAAATTCAGCAGTTTGTGGACGTGGGAGATCATTCCCTATGAAGGACAACTCATTGTTCATCTGTTGACTTTCCGATATAACTTAATCTCTTTGAGTCGTATCCCATCATTAAGTCTTTGTGCTGTGACATAACTCCATCATATAAGCAGGCTGATGCCAGCTATGATTTCAACTGAACCACCTCAAAAACAATTAAGTCATGGATTGTTTTTAGATCCCATTGGCCCATGTGTATGGATCGGCCTTGATTGTAGCAGTGTCTCTTGTAAGGCTATCCAAAAACTCTTTTCAGTTTGTGTACTTTGGCCCCATCTTGATGCAGCCTTCTCCTACTGCAGAAACACTGGCCAAATCCTGCAGCTTTGTCCCACCTTCTCAGAGAGGGAAGAGCGCGCTGGCACGCAAACTGCTGGCAATCCATCTCGCTCATCATCGCCTTCACACACAACACAACACAGCTTCTCGTCTCAGTTTACTGTCTTTTTAAATGCATTACACACATTTCATTCTGATTGCTTTATTTCAATGGCACATAGTATGGGTGAGGAGTATGAGTGAGGAATCTTAGTACGAGTGAGCAGTCTTGAAGCTGAAGTTGAAATAGGAAACTTTGTACATTGGTGGGCCAAAATTAACGTTGCGAGGCAGCTGGATTCGCAAGATCACGATTGCACGAGAAATCCATCTTGCCGTGCTCCAGGGCAAGCTATTGGTTTAACTCTATCCAAGCAGTAGGCCAGCCCAATCAGCGTCCAGAAGCAGCTACAGGCGGGATGTAGGTGTAGGACAGCGAGAAGCGAGCCCGTGATAGACAGATGGTTCATCCAATCACCTGCCAGATATTTCGAAACAGTTTTTCAAGTACGAGACGAGTTCCAGATGGTTCTGTGTAACAAACAATCTGGCAGCATCAGGTTAGGCCCAAATAGCAGGAAGAGGTAACTGAATCTTTTGGACATCAAAAATGTGACATCGGTAATCTTTGTGTTCCTCTGACCAAAACTACTACTACTACTAATTCTTCTTCTTCGTTTTTTTAGCACGGGATTCCTATCTGGAGGAAACCCCAGGGGAGCATGGGGAGAACATGCAAACTCCACACAGCGACGACCCCACCTGGGTCGTAGGCACTGAGGACATGGGAATGGGGACACACCCTCATGCAGCGCCCACAGCGTCCCAGGTGAGAATCTAACCCAGGACCTTCTTGCTGTGAGGCAACAGTGCTACCACTGCGCCACCGTGCCCCCCTTGTTATTTGGCTGGCTTGAAGATGGTGAAGAGAGCTGATTTTTTTGGTAAATCCACCATTTTCAGGATAGATTGCTCAGGAGAAAGTTTTGTATTTCACTCATAAGTTTCAATTAATCACTCACTCTGCCAGTGTCCATATCTAACACCAGGATTTGATTAGGGAAAACATAGGGAAAATCTGCATCATCTTCATTTGGGGATATAGGATGCTCTTCTCTGATGCAGCCCCTCATGATAAGATGGTAAGACGGGAGTATTTTTACAGAAGAAATCTTGCCTAGTGCAAGTTTAAGGCAGAAAAATCCAATCCATCCAATTCAGTCAATCCAGTGAGAGTCCTCGTTGAGAGTTTACATTGTTGTCCACAATGGCGGCGTAGGCTCTGTCCGCTCTGAGATAATACATGTGTGTTTGTTGCTTCACATGACCCGAGTGCGGTGCGGGAGATAACGGCAGAATGGTAGCAGCGGTCTGGCCGCTCCAGGCAAAAGGGGGATGTAGGTGTGGGACAAGTCTGTTTCTGGAGGGAAGTGTTTTCTAGGCTGATAGCTCTTGCCTCCCAAGTGGAAAACGAAGGGCAAATTGAATCTAATCACGCGGGCACTTCGTTAGGATACCCCCGATCTCTTATCAGGACCCAGGAGAGACGGGCGGGACGGGGTGCAGGGGAAATCCCCGCAGCCAGACAAAAAGCAGGGACAAAGCCGTCTGAGCGGAGCTGGCGGTTGGGAGAGAGGAGGCCTTGTGAACTCTCCCCCCACGTCTGTCCATCATGACAGATGCAGAGGCCCAGACACTGACAGCATGGGGGGAGTCCAGCATGTTGAATAAACATATTCACTCGTCCCCTCCCCACCTAACCAAAACCTCAGTTGATGTACAATATAAATTAGATTCATCTGATAGGCTAGCTCGGTTTATGTAGTGTGTTTATACACCAGGATAAATGTACCTTCTCTGGCACAGACAGCGTGATGTTTCCATTTCCAAACAAACATCCTGGGAGTCTAGGATGTGTTGATAACGTTGTTGCGATAGGCTCAGAGACAGAGCAGAGAGAAAAACAGCGATGAACTCTTAGAGAGGGGCACTAAAAACAAGTAAACGAACCGTATTCCTATGAGTGTAGCAAGAAGTCAGGGAGTAGCTGAATAGACAAAGATGTACACGTTCACCTCATACACCTCATTGGTTGAGGAACTGGCTTTTTGAGAAAATAGTCTACTCTGTGAGTACCGGTAAATAGCCTACTCTGCCACAATTGCAACAGAAACTCAGGCACTTTGGGGATGCTGACTTGCCCTTAAAATCGATGGGCTTTCTAAATGCCTCTCTCCTCCCTCCCCCCTATTTTCCAATATTGCCATGGTAACCTATCAGCACTTTAGCTACACCATAGACATAAATAATATGGATGTAGCTCTCCCATTCAATTTCTTCTCCCTGGCGGAGTTCAAACGTTGGCCGTCACCATCTTGATTTTTCGTCAGCAGAGTGGGCGGGAATGGGTTGAGTCCTTCCGCACCTCCCGTGAGCTGGGAGTTTCCCAGAGCCGCAGCTCCGCCTGCTATTGGTTCGTGATCACTGGACAGGCAATCTGTCTATCACCCCTTTTCTATCATCTATTTTACTCGGGCGAGTTATATAAAAAACTACCCCCCTACAGTTGTTATGAAAAGGTGAAATTAGCTATATAGACTAAAAACGTGTTTTGCCCCTCACTGGAAATATGTTTAATCCTGTTACAAAGTCGGGCAATTAAACATAAGGGGGGAATGCCTACTGCCCCCGATGCCTAGTGGCCATTTGAGGAACTACAGCTTTTCAATTCACTTCCGCAAACATCAGAAGGAAGGGGGTGGGCTTGCTCACTGGTCTACACACCGCTTTTAGGCGCTAACTACATGAAGTATAATCGGGTCCGTTGGCGTTTCCCTCTTCCCTGCATCTGCTTTCTCTCTCACTCTTCCTCTTTCCCTGCTTTGGAAGCCTGCTCGCTGCCTCCATCATTTTTCCACTTTCTTCATTGAGTCTTTTCAACAGAGTGCCAGTCATTCCCCTCTCTGTTCTTTTTTTTCCCCCACTCCAATTTTCCATTCAGAACTCACTGGTCCAACAATGTATATGTGATGAATGTCTATGTGTCATTAAAGAAAAGCCAAAACAGATTAATAGTCACATTTAAAGCCTTCCTGTGCTTTTCTTCTGCAATTGTGGGGCTTTAGCGCGCACACTACACATCATAAGTTACAGTGTAGCCTGGACTGACTCAAAAAGTCTCTTTTTCTCACTTACTTCTCTCTTGTATCTGTCCTCCTGGCCAATACAAATTACCTTCTGCACAGCGCGTCTCGGGTCGGTCCCACAAGAGCAGCGGTGCCCTTCCCCCCCCGGGCTCTTTAGCAACAACATTCACCAAACTTGTATGTATGTGTGTTAGCGTGATGAATACAGAGCGGAAGCAACAGGGCATAGGGCGACTTCACACTTAAACAGCCTGTTTACAAGTCATTTACAGAGCTGCCAGAGAGAGAGAAGCCTCTGCTCCCAAAGACAGCCTCCCTTTTAGAAACAGTTGAGGGAAGAAAAATACTATATATATGGCAGCGAGAAAAACTTCAACTGACTTACCTACTGAAGTGTGAACAAAATGTTGCATCTTATTAGGGTTATTGCACAGGATCCATCTCCACTAGTCGTGGCATATTGAGCAGAATATTTTAAAGATGGTTCCAGTCCTCCGTGATAAGAGAATAAAAAATGCATTAGAAGTGAGTGTAAAATTAGCATGCTTGAGGTATAAAAAAAACATGGAAGGGAAATCATGTGAATAATAAATGGTGTGATGACAGGAGTGGTGACAGGGGAAGAGAGGTGACTGAAACTGACTTAAAGCCAAGTGATTTGGAAAAAAGACGTTCCTCACCTTCCTCTGATAACGCTATAATGTACTATGTACACGTTTGTTCACGTTTGCCACAGTGTTGTGATGGTGCATTATAATTTTGGAAGTAAAGCTTGAACGTTGGTATGACAAACAGTAGCTCTAAATGAGATGCTTTGTGCTTTCATTTGGGCAGAATTGGGAAGTTTAGGGTCAGATGTCGTGTGGAGCATTTGAATTAATTCTAGACAGACTATTAAGTGACATTTCTAAAGCAGGAAAGACACTTTAATAGCACTGAGGGTCACATTTTTCGGGGTGTGCTAGAATTATAATGATAATTTAAAAAACCTACAGATAGCAGACTTGACACTAACTAACACGAGGTATTTCTGCACACGGCTATTAAATATTCTGCATCACAAACAACAATACTCTTTACACCTTCCTCAACTGTCTTATTAAACATTCTGTTTACTTTAGAGACCACACACATCCAATAAATGTTACCCAACAGCAGACTTTCCAAATGTCAAACTATACCGGTATTAAACTTTTTATATTATTGAATGGCTTCCCCTAGGATGAAAACATTATACATATTTAATCAAAGGCCTTGTTACAGTATACTAGTTGTGATAAAATTGCTTGTGTCCTGTTTTGACAATGCTGGCCTTTCTGTCACCAAGGGAGGCTGGTGATAGCCCAGAAGTTAGAGAAGCCGGCTTTGATTCGAAAGGGTGGCAGTTCATATTATGGCTGAAAGATATTGACAAAAGAAATTCTAATTGTGATTATATGACAGAATATTGCAAATACGATCGCAACTGCGATTCATATCATCAGTTTTTCTTGTCATAAAGTTTCTTGTCATGATTGTTCATGTTCAGGATTTACTGAGTTTGAGTAGTGTAGAATGAAAGCTTTTCACCAATATTGTGCTTTATTCATGGACCAAAAATTACTCAAAGCACTAAAATACATTTTGCAGCCGCTGCAATTTCAAAATCGTAGATTCAAATTGCAATTTGATTAATTGTTCATCCATATTTCATATCCGCGTACTGACTGGGGGGAAATGTGGGTGGAGAAAGTGAAAAAGTCATTGAGTAACACTCGCCCCTCCAGGTGCCCTTAAGCAAGTCCTCCAACATCTCCAATAGAGCAGAAGAATAATTTATCCAGGGAAGCTTGCAGGTGTGTGAAAGTGTGGGACTGAATATATGAGACGCAGCACGAGTATGCTCCATTTACTTTGCCTGAATAAAAAAAGGTTAAAAAAACATCAACAAACAACCCGGTCGAAGGCATTTATTGTGTTCTCAATGGACTAGCATTACTCCAGCATACCGTGACTTCAAATACAAACGGCAAATTGCAACTTCCATTCATCCAGATATCCCCTGGCCCTGTCTGGGCTAATCAGGGCCTGGAAGCCAGTAGTAGTTGATAGTCAAACTTGGCAGCAGGTGATGACTACGGTATTTAGTCTTTTCCTAGGCCTCAGACCAAAGATCTGGACAGATGGGCAAGCCAAGCTCAATCATCTGCAGACCACCAGAGTCCTGTTCAATGAGATTAGATGCGAGTATATTTGTTTTTTCAATGTGAGTATCATGGCCCGGCACATAACAGTAAAGTTACCTACTCTCTCTGCAACCAGTATGCAAAAAATTATTATAATAATAAAAATTGAAAGGCATAGTCAGTGCTGGGACCAGAGGAACGCTGACACAGCAGTTGATTAAAATGCACAGATCACTTGTTAGTAAAGAAGCGCAGATAGATGGAGATAGATAGAGATAGATACAGTAGATAGATAGATAGATAGATAGATAGATAGATAGATAGATAGATAGATAGATAGATAGATAGAATGCACCAGAATCTGGTGCATTCTATGTGTTATGCAGTATGCAGTGGTATGCAACCTTGCCCTACTCAGGAGCCACATTGACAAAAAAAATCTTTGCAAGGGCCACAATCCAAAAAAGTCCCTTTCCTCCTTTTATTTTTTTAAAGATTTGTATTTATTTATTTATTTATTTTAAGTAGGACTTAAAAGAGCCACAACCACCCATAAAGGAGCCGCATGTGGCTCTAGAGCCTCGGGTTGAGTATCACTGCACCAGATGTTCAAAGAGCTGAGGATGATACAGTATAGCAAGTGACAGAAATGCGGCGGGGATTTTGAGGCACTTGTTATTTCCTCTCAGGGATCTGATGAGAATACATTAAACATTGTTTCATCATGCACCCTTCCAGCGCTCATCCATAAAGCCACGGCCAGGTTTGACTGGAGAGGAGACAGCTCCAGGAACCAGATGTCTGGATGCCTTTCTTCCCTGGTGAAATTACACTGGCCTCTTGAAGGCATCAACAACATCCCGTCTGCTACTCCTAGTCCGTGTTCCTGTCTGCATAGATTTCAGCAGTGAGTGGACTTCACTGGGGCCGCAGCAGACAATGAGCACTTTTCCCCTGTGAAGTATTTCTCATGCATCCTCTGAGGCTGAAGCCTGAAAGAGAGCCTCTGTGCAGTCTGTGCAGCAGGCCACACACAGTGAAAACAAGAGAATGCAATTGTAAGGGTTACTTTTAAGGTATGTAAGCTTACTTTTATACTCTCACATCCCAAGGTAAGTTGACTGGATGGTAGGCAGCACTGCTGAGCAGGAGGGGATCATCTCACTTCAGTTTTGGGGGGCATTGGCCAACCCATTATGATGGCAAAACATGTAATAGACGCGCCCAGGCAGGCACCATGATGTCACGCTATGCTTCAGTCCAGCGTGAAAGGTTTTGGTGTGGGCGGAGCTCCAGCACAGTGGGTGGAGCTCCAGCACAGACACAGCTCACGCTGGGCTCCGCCTTCCCGGTCAGCGGCTTCCTAACGGCGTTGGAAGCGCCGGGCTTCCTAGGAAGCCGCGGCCTGCCTCCGCCGCGGCTCACAGCATCACCCGCCACCCGGCAGCTGGTTCGCCTCGCGACGTGGAACCATTTTTAACCCCGACCCAACTCCTAAACCCAACCCCTAACCGCAACCAAGTCGCTTTCCAGTACTCGTCTAACCCTAACCCTCCACCCAGCGTGAGCCGGTGTCTTGAGGCACAGCATGCTGAAGCATAGCGTGACACTGTCACGGTGCCTGGGCAGGTCTATTACACGTGTTGCCGTGATATACGGTTGCATGGGCAGCCAAGATCATATCTGCCCCATAACTTTCCCTGCTCCCGAGTGAGTCTCTGTTGGCGCTTTGGATTCCACAGATGCAGTTTGAGAGGAACGCGGGGGGGAAACCCAGGGCAATGATTAGAGAATTTCTTGCACCCCGGCCCGAACCCCCGTCTAGACACACACACACACACACACACACACACACACAACTCTACCACACACGCTCCATACCAAGCACCGCAATCGCTATCTCTTTGTTCCGATACCACATCACACACCTTGAGCTCTGCACTCCTGCACACCAGCGCTGCCTAATTAGAGTCCCACTGCTCCCCACACTGCCTGCAGCTCCTCGCTGGCAGCACCAGACTCTACACAACAATCTAAACAAAGATTTAGCCTTTCAACACCAACCCCACTCTCAACATAAACTCTGCTGCACCGCACCAAATTAGCCCTATTGATGAGGTGCACAGAGCCCCGCGGTCATTAGCTCCCCCCCTTCTACAAAGTCAATCTTTAAACCGCCATCTGAGGCCTTAGCGGAAGTCAGCGCTAAGCCAAGCAAGTTGTCTCCCCACGTTACGACTAATCTATAACGGGGACGCATTACCTTAGAGCAGATAAGGCTCGATAGGCATCCTCCCACATGACGCATGAGGGGGGCCTTACTAGGAGATGTGCGGAAGGCTTCAATGAGATAGGGAACCAGCAGTGTGATGGTGGACCACCATGGTGCAGTGGTACACGCAGACTGGGAGTCTGCAGGAACTGAGGGCTAAGAGAAGGCCTGGGTGCCTCTCTGTCTGAAGCCAAGAGAGACAGCGTTGGCTAGCCGCAATGTTAGAAGGAGCGTCTCTCCCCACAAACCTCCCTCTATGTGTGGTTCGTCTTTCTCTGTCTGTCTCTCTTGCTATCTCTTTTTTGTCTTCATTCTTCCCTGTCTCTCTTTCTCTGGAAAGAAAACTCCATGTTCATCATGGGTGGTAATAACGAGGAAACAGAATGTGGCACACAGAAGCTTTCATAGCATCATTACTGTTAACAAGCGTCCCTCCCGCTGTACAACAGTGTCCATGGAGGTCCCACACTCTCCTGACCACACAGAGAGATAGTCTTGGCATTTGGAATGTTTACATCTGGCCTCGTTTGTATTTTAGCATGTTTCCCCCCTTCTTTTTTTTGTACTTGTTCTTTCCTTGTAAATGCTGTCTCCTCCCACCTTTCCCCCATGGGGAGCCAAGATACCGGCTATTATTCCCTCACCCTCAGCCACCTTTCACTGCCCTAATTAGACCTGGTAGTAAACCCAAATTGATCTAATTGAGAGCAGAAACTGGACAATCTGACCACACTCCCTCTGGCCGAAGTCTCCACTCTTTCCATGCGCTTGTTGGGCTCGGCAGCATTCTTCTCACTCGTTATTTCAACTGGCAGCGCTGCAGAGAGGCTGGAGCAAAGGGGGCTGAGGTTACTGGCAGACGAAAGCGATGCATTCTTTGTAACAGTCGAGTTCTGGATATGGAGACAATTTGCTCAGCGGTTAAGATATTTTAGGGCTGTGTATATATAGTGCACGCTTTTCTAGGAAGAGGCAGTTTTTGTCGTGAACGTAAAATATAATGTGCTGGTGACTGAGTATCTTAGCATTTCTGACTCTACCTACACTTCATCAACATGCCAGAAATGATTTGTTGCTATTTGCCTAGGATCGAGTTTCTTGATTGCAGATTTTTGGTACCAGGCAAGCTGTCATTCAGTGTCTGTTTTCCAGTCTGGTGGCTTCTGATGGACAGCAGGGGACTGGATGGATGATTTAGCACAGATTTGCTTTGGAACCGACTGAATATCACGAGCAGATGATGCTTCCTGAAGCCCAGCTTGTTGTGCACATGTGCAAGGCGACCACGGGCTGCGAGAACAGAAGGTCTGGCAGCCCTCATCGCAGCGAGCCTCTCAGTCTATGTCTCTCTGTCTCTCTCTCCCCCTGTTCAGTTGTCTCGGAGGAGGGAAGCAAAGTGAGTAATTGTCTCTATTTACAAAGGTCAAGTAAAAGTGCTCCTCTCTTTGAGCCCAAACCCGACACTGTGGGAAAGTCTTCCTGGGGACACGACACACACCTGCGCGCTGACTTCACCCCCCTCGGTAATTTACACCAGTTTCTTCCCCGCATCGTCTAATTGGCTAAGCCTCGGCCCGGCTTGACTGGGACCCACAAGGCGGTGTGTTCGCCGCGCTCCGGGGCGACCCCGAGCTTCCCTGGGTCAGCAGATGTGCCGCTCACACCTGCTCCGATCCGCATGTCACCGCTCGGGAGGGACACCGGAGGCAGTGGAGCACAGAGGGGACACAGATCACAGAGGGGATGGTGTGGGGCTACAGGAAGTAGGAAGAGATAAAGAGCCTGGGTGGGGAGGTGGAGACCGGGACAAAGAACCAAGCAGATCCTTCCCCCTTCGGGGAGGGATCCACCACAGCTGCATCCAGCTGCTGAGTCGGAGGTTTGTCGTCGCAGCTGCCAGACACCGACTGTCCCTCCGGAGACACTCCAAAGTTTTCTTTTCTCTCTCTCTCTCTCTCTCTCTCTCTCTCTTCTCTCACTGCACTCACACCCTTCCATAGAAACTTGGCTGAGAGGTGGGCCTCACCTGCAGCAGACAGTCTGGCAGACGGACCGTGTACTGGCTAATGAAATTTCCCATCCCACGAGAGTGCTATATAAGCCCATCTTCCTTCCCTGCCAGATGTGGGCAGGAAACCCCTCCAGCAGACCTCTGTCCCTCACAAGGTCTTTCTTCACAGCCAGCACTCAGCATGGCCTGCAGCACGGCCAACAATGACCCTTTACAATCACCCGCAAGACTTATAAACATGGCGAGCTTTACCACTCAACACCCACGTTATGAATGGCTCCCGGCGATGACGTCCGATTTGATTGCATGTAAACTTATGGTCAAAATATCACAGGCTGGTGGTTGCACGTCTCATTAAAATGTTCAGCACAGATAGAGTAATCCCCCCTATGAAAATAAAGTTACCAACCTACTGTATATATTTATACTGCAGAGGGTTGTAAAACATTAACTGTACAGAACTATGACGCTTGTTTGATGATAAAAATGCAAACCTGTTGAACCTGACTGAAATGCAATGACATAAAACAAACAACTGCATTTTACACTTAGTGAGTTCACAAAAGCAGCTATCTTTTCCATTTCACTTCACAGTTTGGTCTTGGAACACCCAAGTTCTCCACTAATGAACAGTATTTCCGCCCGGCTTCTGTTCTCGACCATCTAACATTGAACTTTTCACCACAACTTTCGCCTCTTCCTGTATTGTTGGATGGAGCGGCAGAGAGGCAGCAGATTCGCTGATGGACGTGTGAGCACAATAAAATGCACTCAGCTGTCTCAAGCGCAGCAACTTTGACCTGAACACCCACACTCCATCCAGATGTACATCAGTGTTTATGTTCGCCTCAGTGCCCCTGCTAGGCCCAGGAGTAAGTGTTCAAGGAAGTATTACATTTGCGAACACATTAAGTAGCACATCCAGTTTCCTGCAATTTTACCATTCCTTGAAAATACTGTTATACCGCAGAGCCACAGCGACGCTCAGTCGTTAGCAGAGGAAAAAGAAACAGAGGAGACTAAAAGCAGAGTCAGCTTTGCCTCAAGCTAACCCAGTCTTACAGGGAGAGAGGCCAGGCTGGTATTAAAACAGACAAGTGAACATTTCGTTTGTCGCAAGCCCTCCCCAGAAAAATGTCTGGTGAGAATTGATTATATGGTTTGTGTATAAAAATACCAGTCCAAACCTGGTAATTTCACTGGTCTCCATAGTTGTCTCACTTTACAGTGAGTTGCCAGAAGTCTCATTTGGATCCACTGGAAGAGCTTCACTCTCACTAGCAGTTCCTCACAGAGAAAAACAAATGGCCATGGAGAGAGAGAGCGACTGAGCAACCAGGTGTCCCTTTCAGTCACCAATTCATTGCATTTTGCATGGTTGATTTGCAGAACTTTGTTGTAGTGGTTTGGGCGGAAGTCAAAATGCACAATTTCTGCACACTACTGAGAGCCAGCTGGGAAAATGCTTGGCCTTTGTCTACGCTTGAGAGGCGTGACCGAGACACTGAGGAGAAACTGTGGTTTTGTGGAGGAGCAGGGAGCTGGAAAAGTAAAAACTAAAAAACGTAAAGAAAAGAAAATACTGCTCAAGCTCAGGCTCAAAGTCACTCTATAGCTCAAGTATATGAATCAGTGTTATTACAGTACCTGCCTGGTGGTTACCACTACATGTAGGTGGTTACTGTAAAACAAAAAGACTGTGGAAACTGTGAGAGACTGGCATGAAAGAAATTAGAATCACATTCCTTCAATCATTCATACTTTCTCTCAAAGGGCAATTAAGAGTGTTCTTTCCCCTCATACGTTGGTTGCTTTTATGTTGGCAGACATGGAACCATGATTCAGAAACATGTTTCTCTCAACTAAGCCTCAAGATTTCTGTGAAATAATTAATGTTTTTGAGCCATCATGAACATAATACTACTACTAATGATAATAACAATAACATTCTGCTCAAAACCTATCCACCCGAATGAACTAATTGGCTCTTTGTCTCAGTCACAGCACAACAACTCATAGCCAAAGCATGGAAAATCCTAAATAATAGCACTGATGTTTTTTCAAGAGCAGTGATGTGTTTAGTCAAAAGTCGAAAGTTGCCAAGACACATGGCTCAGACGAGACAGGAAGCATTTTTGGTCGCAAAGGAACTGATAAGTGTGTAAGTTTGAGTTACAGCTCCAACAAGCAAAACGCCTAAATGTTTGCTCTTTCTCTAACAGCAATCAGTGGTCTTCTCATGTTGCTATGGGGGCTGCAGTGATGACAAGCGGTCCATTCTGTCGTGAACGTGGCGATGGCGGGCGAGAGACCGTGGCGTCTAGGCTATCCTCACACCCGGCTAATGAGAAATGAAATGAGATCAGATAAGAGTTTGGGGAGGGACAGACCGACGGACAGACGAGGAAGCCCCCCCCTGCCCGTGTCACCTCCGAGGAAGCCCCCCTGCCCGTGTCACCTCCGCCACCCATGCCAGCACTTGTCGGGCCTCATTTCCCCCTCAGCTGCCTGGAGAACCCCTCTCGCCTTTCCACTGGAGCCAGACCAACCCCCCCAAAAGCAGACAGAGGGCCGATTCTTAGCAGAGACAGAGACTTGCTCCGGACCAACAGAAACGATTCTTAGCAGAGACACGCTCCGGACCAACAGAAAAGATTCTTAGCAGAGACACGCTCTGGACCAACAGAAAAGATTCTTAGCAGAGACAGAGACACGCTCCGGACCAACAGAAAAGATTCTTAGCAGAGACACGCTCCGGACCAACAGAAAAGCCCCATGAAGTCAAGTGTCAATTGTTCCCCAATGCAAGATACCGTCACAGCCATCGGCCTCATCAACAACCACTGAAACGGAACAAAATAAATGAATGGATGGCAAATAAATCTTAAAGACCTCAAAAGACTTGTTTCTCGGTGAACAGCGGATTTGGGATCTAAAGGCTAAAACTGTGCATTTCATTATGCGGTCCAGACTCCCTCTTGACATCCTCTTACATTTATTAAGAGAGGGAATCTTGACTAAATATAGTAGTAATTCAACTGCCTCTAAACTCACTCTTCTTTTCCCTTGAGTTTTCACCTTAGTTAAATGGCCTCACATCACATCATGTGCACGGTCCTGTGACAGTGAACAGGTTTCACACTAATACAACGTTCATTGCCAGAGTGAAGTGTTTGTGCTCGTTCGGCCAGTTACAATAGGTCACCTCCTGTGTGTACAGTATGCTTGCTTTCATCCCACAGTGTGAATGGGAGATATTAAATGGTGCAAGAGAACTGTATAATGGAACATGAATGGATCAAATAGATCTATCTGTAAACTAAAGGAGAGTGTTTTTGGTGTTGCGGTTCCTTTTTTTTTTACGGCATCAGGTCCCTGCTGCGGCGATTATGTTTCACATCGACACCGTCCACGTCCAGCGAGCGTGTAGAATGGACACAGCATGAAAAAGGGGAAAACTAATAGGGGAGAATAGAATTTGCAATGCCTCATAAAACGCATTCCATACCAGAGCTTGTGGTTTGTAAAATGTTGTTTTTCATACCGTATTTGATTTCCCCTCTCAAGGATGACCTATTTTCTTTGCTGTAGATCTTGCATATTGAATTACAAGATTGATTGCTGCTAATACTGTAGGTTTAAGCCCTTATTTTTAGTCATCTTTTATTCCCACACACCTAAATTGCCAATTTCCTCTACAAACCAATTGATGCATAGGGCAAGTGACAAAATATCACAGGCAGAGGACTTTGGAGACAGACTTCATTAGAATAATAATAAAGTGTTGTGCTGGTGACCCGAGGAGAACAAAAAGAAAGAAAGAAAAAAGCTAACCACTTCAAAAGTTTGAAATAACGATCACAATACTCATATTGTAATGGCTTTTGGACAGTGCTGTGCATGGAATAAAGGGACACTGGGAACTCCATATTGAGAGAAAAAAGGCAGTCATCAGATGTCTTGCTGAGATGTTTGGATGTAAAGCTGGCACCCTAAGTAAGAGCAGTCTGTTCTCACATGGCCCGCCAAAACACACGTCTGCCGCATCCAGGCGGGCCCAAGAGAGGCCAGGGAGCGCTGGCTTTGAAGAACGACTTCATACTTGGAGCCTGCACGGCCGCTGATCAAGCATATCATTCACGCAGAGCTGTCTACGAACAGGTAGTACCGCTTTTGGAAGCAAGGTGGAGTAAAAACCAGGCTTTGACAGTCTCTAGGTTGAAAAACACAACAACATAATTTTCTGATATTTTCACAGAACATGAACTTCAACCCACAATGGAAAAAATGATCGTGGAGCATTAAAGCTCTCCAAATCATACAATGTTTTAAATTATTCTCTGGTTCCCCTTCCCTATTCCACAATCAATTTCAGTGAACTCCCCTCTCTCCTTATGCTTGTGTTCTGTGTGATTTATAAGTGAGGGACCTCCCAAAAGAAGCCCTCATAGCTTCTATTTCTGTGTCCGAGCCAAGAGTGGTGGTGAGGCCTGCGGCTCCCTTCACCCCTCCCTCTCCCTAGGCCAAACCTCGGGCCAAGATCCCGTCTGCCGGACCCTCTGTCAGGACCGGACTGTTCATCCAAGTCCTTGATCCATGCAGTCCTGCCGCAGACACTTGTGAAATAGGGACTGTAATGAACCTGTATCTTTATAAAACACTCTTGAAAAAGCTCCTGCTGACTGAAGAGCACTATGGCGATTCAAAATAACAGATAAAAAAAAGCAGAAAAAGAAAACAACTTCCCTCTTTTTAACAAGATGGCCAAAAACAACTTGAGAGGACAATATGTTTCAATGAAACACGACAGCAGTCTTTGGGGGGGCTGTAATTTGTCTGAACTTTAATTCATCTTGTCGTCTATGGGCATTTTTTTCTCACGCTCAACTAGTCTAATTAAGGTGCCTTTTGTGGGCTGAAGTGACATCTATTTCTTTAGATAAAGCCCTGAATTTGTCTCTGCCTGTGAATATGTGAAAACCCCCTTTGTGCCTGGGCTGACGGAGGACTTTACACTGCCTGTGTTACCCTGGAAACCTTTGAGAGGTGAAGGGGAGGACAGCCAAACAGGAGATCATCTTGGCCTAAAAACTGCAGGTAAAGTCCTCACTAAGGCTGTCCAATTCAAACAGCTTTACCATTAAAAAATGACTCCTTGTAACAGAATGAGGGAAATCAGCAAAGCATAACAAATGTCTCCTATTTGTCTAATACATTTCCATTTGTTATGGACTTCACAATTTCCTGAAGATGAGTTCAGACTCCTACATCAATGCGGCTTTAGAATTTGGGCGTGTATTCACACAGAAAAATCCATCAATTCACAACATATTAATGAAATAATAAAACTCTGTCCTACCTCAAGAATGCACGTCCCTGGAGCTGTGTTCTCCTTGATGGATGCGTTGTAGAAGTTCCTTTGGAAAACAGGCTCATTGTCATTTATATCCTGCAGTATGATGTTTACCACGGCCGTGGAGGACAGGGGTGGTTTGCCTCCATCGGTGGCCACCACAGTGACACTGGGCTTGGGGTTCTTTTCGTAATCCAGCTGGGAGAGAGTAGTGATAATCCCCGTCACAGCGTCTATACTGAACCAGTTCGAGTGAGTACCTTGGTCCTGCAAGATGCTGTAGCTGATGTCCCCGTTGGGCCCCTGGTCTTTGTCTCTGGCCGTCACCTGCAGCACAAAGCTCCCTGGAAACACCACTTCAGGGATGACGTGTCTGTACACCGGCTGGTCAAACAGAGGAGGGTTGTCATTGACGTCGAGCACCTGGATGGTGAAGGAGGACTCTGCTCTGAGAGGAGGCGTGCCTGAGTCCGTAGCCATCACCCTCAGCTGGTAAGTGTCCCTCTCTTCCCGGTCCAGAATTTGGTCCACACAGATCAGATAGATGATGTTGTCCTTAGTGGTCAGGGCAAACTTTCCATCGCCTCCCTCCAGCGACACGTTGACATTGGCATACTCTCCGTAGTCTGGGTCAGTGACTGAGATCCTGGCCACGTACTGGCCTGGCTGCGCCCCCTCTGAGATTCGGGGAGAGCCATCCTCACTGAGGAAGATAATGGTCATGGTGGGCTGGTTGTCATTGTAGTCTCTGACATGGATGGTGACAAAGGCATTGGTGACCTCCGGGTGGGTGGCATTGTCTTGTGCCTGGATCACCAGCTCGTGGACCCTCCTCATCTCAAAGTCTAGGGGCTTGTTGAGAGTGATGATGCCGGTGCGAGAGTCGACGACAAAGTAGCGATCTGGGTCGCTCTGTCTCCTGTTGATCTCATACAGCACCATGCCATTGTCTCCTTCATCAATGTCGGTGGCAAACACCTGCAGGATGTTGCTTCCTGGTTGAAGGTTCTCCGATATTATGGCATGGTAGCGACTCTGGTTGAAAACAGGAGCGTTGTCGTTGATATCTTGGACAGTAATATCTAACGTCATCTGATCTGTCCGTTTAGGAGAACCACCATCAAAGGCCTCCAAAGATAAAGTGTAAGTGGATCTTTTCTCTCTGTCTAGAACGGCATTGACCACCAAGTCCAGGTAGAGAACCTCGTTGCTACCCCTCCTGGTCTCCAAAGTGAAGGCCTGGCCGACGTTACCATCCTTGATGATGTAACCTTGGGTCGTTAGCTGGGCTTTATCTGCATCCACAGCCGGGTCAAGGGGAAACCTGGTGCCAATGGCTGTCTGCTCAGGGATTTTAAATGCGGCCCGTCTTTTAGAAAAGGAAGGACCGTGGTCATTTATGTCATTCACCCTGATGGTCACCTCTACCGTCACACCTGTCATGGTGACTGCAATGAAGTTGTATCTATCCCGTAGTTCCCTGTCTAGAACTTTGGCTGTTTTAATAATGCCTGTGCTCTCGTCTATGTCCAAATCAGTACCCACACCTGTGGCCTCGTGGTCTGAGATGAAGTAAACGGATGCTGTGATGCCAGGGGGCAGCCCAGCACTGATGTCGCCCACAATTGTGCCTGCTGGTTGTTCCTCATCTAGCTGTAGCTCTAGGGTACCCAGGGCCATGGATGAATGGACCGTTATGAGCTCCAAGGCCACGTACACCATCAGCACCATGCGTCTGTTCCACCAGCCCTCACGGTGCAATGGGCCCGTTACTGACTTTCCCAAACCCTTGGCCGCTGTCTTCATTTTGGCTCCTTCCTTTCAAACCTGGAAACACACAAAGAGAAGTGTCTGTTAAAGTGCTGACTGAGCAATGTCAAAACCCGACAACAGCAGAAACAAAGAAAAGGTGTATGATTTCTGTGCATAATAGAGTATGTTAGTTTTAGAAAAATAAGTAAATGCCTTAAAGACTTCCCCATATGTTCTATGGGCTCCTTTCCCAACCACAGTGCGTACAATAGGCCTTGCACATAACATTTTCCTACACTTCTTTCACCTAATAAGTCAACACCTTGTTCCTACGACATACCAGAAAGCGCTCCTTTGCTAAAGAAACATCAAAACCACAGGCACCAGCATACTACCTCAGAGGGGGAGTCTTTGTGGTGTCGCTATTCAACTCTGATTAAAGAGATTCCTCTTTTGCCAGGCTGCCCTGTGTGCTGCTGACCATACAGTACCCTGTGCTGTCTGCGTGTATAGACCAAGTCTGGGAAGCACTGAGATGCTGGAATGACAGAATATTTATGTGTGGTACCATAGGATTTGAGCACTTAAGGAGTGAGCAGTTTTGAGAGATGCTTTGAAAGACCATTTAAACATGTAATGCTCCCTAAGCTTGAGAAGTACGAGTTTCTGAGTGTTAAATCAATAGAAAAAAAAGCCCATTCTAATAAGCATATTTAAAACTTGGAAGGGTGTCCGAGGTACTTTGCATGAACAATAGACATGACTCTGGTCTGGCAGTGGACCCACTCCGCTGTGAGGATCTGCAATTTAGTATGAGAGACATTTTGGGGCAATGTGGGAATTGTTCAGCAAGCTTGTCACCATCTGCAGAATAATCCAAAACCACCAAGTGTCTGGCACACAAGGAATGATGTGTCTGCTTCTGGGGTTCTGTCTGAATAAATGAAATCCATAATTAATTTGTCTTATTTGCTAAGTAAATCCAGCTTGAATGTTTTTGAAAATGCATTGTTATTCAATTTGAAGGAAGTGAGATACTGGTGAAGGCTCCCCCCAGTGGCTTAACTGATAATAACTTGCACAGAAACACTCACCAAACATCTGTCTATGTGTGTGTGCGTGGCGTGGCGTGGCGTGCGTGTGCTAAATGCCTCCCGTGTGTCCCTGAGCACAGTGTGGTGATCCGTCTCTCGGCCACCGTGGTGACAGTGCGTTCGAGTGACACGGTAGAGCAGAGTCGAGCAGCAGAGTTGAGGGGCTCCAAGCAGTCTACCTCTCTCTTTTTCTGGCTCCGCAGCATTGTAATTGAGGTCTGCTGGAAGGCGGCCATAAGCGTACAGGATCCCAAGGCTAATTTCAGTCTGCCACGATTCTGAGCCCACAACACTGAAGATGCTAACTTTAACAGTCACTAATTGGTTTGAATTGGACTCGGTATGACTAGTGAAATCTTTATACAATTGATTTTTTTCAGATATGACATAAAAAATCAGCGTGGTTAACACAAAATAATTCAGAGCATTACTGTTTCAAGAATATTCCACAGTTTAATGTAGAAATTGGTGTGGAGTATCTATTACGGTAATAGTAAAATGAACACTGGGTCAATTTGCTGTATCCATTCCTAATTCCTATTAAGAGGCCATAGTAATAACTGTAAATGGCAAGACCATGAAGGCAAGCACGACTAATTCACCATTAAATGCCATACTTTGGGTTGCTTTGTAAGTGCTATTCTTGGCATAAAGGGGAACATATCCATGATAGCTTCAAAATCTTTGCTCTTGGAACTTTTTAAGGCTCAATAATGATTTACTGTACTGCAACACTGGGGATGCACTTTTAAAGTGCTTTTTTCCAAAGCACAAAGGATCACTTTTCAAGGCCAGAATCTTTGTTCAAATGCCACAACTGAAATAATGCACTCTCTGCTTGAGCTGCAGTGGAGGACCGCTGCAGAGCGGAGCAGCCTAATGGATATAGCAGACGCAGTCGGGTAGACTAATTGCACAATGCCAGGTTAGGAGGAACATAAAGTTAAAAAGGATACAGTATAAAGTTAAATACGACACAGGACTTTAAATAAAGTCTAAAGTTAAATTAGACTCAAGAGAAAGTTATGTGCTTCTCAGGGCTGCAACAACAGTTCTTCACTTATGCATCAAATAGGCCCTTAACTTGCAGTACTACTGTATGATAAACACTGTCAACCACCACCCACCCACTCCATCTTAAGAATGAGTTTCACGTCTATTGGACTAAGAGAGGGTAGGTAGTCTAAACAAGAATTACTTTACGTTAAGTGAAATATAAAAGGAGAGAACCTATTTGTGCTGTTGCTGGGACTTTTACACATACCAGCAGGGAATACTGAATAGCTGAGGGCTTTGGGGAAGAGCAATCTGGAAAAAGATTGCTCTTGCCTCCAGTACAGCTGTTATTGGTTGAAAAGTGTTGAGTTTAGTAAGCCAGTCCCATTGTGGGTTGGATTCAAATGTGTTCTCCTTGCATCACTGTCGTAGATCATGAGGAGTCCTAGTTCATCCTTTGTGAGGAGTTGTGTTCAAATGATGTAACTGCTGACAAAGCCCCATGCATCCTTAGCACAAAAGAAAAAAGAAAAAGAAAAGAAAAAAAGTCACATGATCTGAAGTGAGGTGGTTTTTCCAAATAGTCGTGTGTTTGTTTGGCACGTCCTCTATACATAATTGTTAGCAGTAAGGATAGCATTGACCCAGTTTCCCTCTAGTCTAAACCAAGTCAACCGACTAAGTCCAATCCAAGGTTTCTAGGATTTACATGCAGAATGAGACCTCCGGTTCAATTCAGTGGAGATCATTCTGGGTACTTTGCAAGCATGACTGGAATCGGCATCAAAATCCCTGGCAACAGTGAATGCTGAGAACATCATGACGGCATAAACTGTCTCCCTGTAGCCTAGATCACGTTTGGCAATTTATTTCAGCCATTCATTTTTCATCATAGGTGAAAATGTATGTGCATATTTATTTTGTGCTTGTTTTTTCTCTGGAAAGTACCATGTGTCTTTGTTGCACCACTACCAAAGTAGGCCTTTGGGTTGGCAAATTCTGCAATATACATCTGCTGCCTTGTTCAGTAAGCCCACTATCATTACAAATAAGGCTTCTTACTAAATAGGAATATGGGGTTAAACAATCTGCAAAAATAAACTGTGAAACATTATACTTATTATAGAAGATTCACCACAGATCAATAGATGGCCATACCAGGTTATTTAATCTGTGAAGTATCGTGGACACTTCGCCCATATTGAGTCATCACTAAATTACTTAAAAGTTAGAATCAGAGATGGTAAATGAGATAGGCCTACTCTCATGTGAATGAAATATTAAGCTTTTCAGTACTAAGTATTTAAGCAATAAATAAAAGTAATATCTGATAGAAACGCATCCAAAGTGATTAGCAATATGATCCCAATACATGTGAATTGTGCTGCAGTAAAAGGTTCAAAATGACTTTGCCATGTTGACATACAAGTACATCAATCCATCACTTTAATTAAAACTACCAATCCATTTTCACCACCAGCAGGCCAAGAGGGATGGCTAGAGTGACAGACTATGTAAAAGGATCTTCTAATTCCATGTCATGATTCCAGCTCAGTCAAATAAAACTTCTGAGGTTTAGAGAACATGCCAGGGTGCCTGAGGCTCAATAATGGAAAGCACAGACAGAAACAGCAGATTGACTGGACATGAGGATGACAGGCATAGCACAAAGCAAACGAAAACGCTCTGAAAGTTTGCCAGACTGTTGCCTCGCTCTCACCAGTGCTGCATTAGTCTGTGGGGCTTCAGTCCCTGGGCATGTGGAGGGGTCAGGAAAAGCCATCAGGGGCCTCAGATGTGCGCGCACTTCCAGGCCATAACAAACAGGGTATTGGGGAAAACACATAAGCTCCGCCTTTCATGGTGAGCGGATGGTTTTTGAGTGTCCCGGACGGAGCAGTGATCATCTCTTTCCCACACCAGTCGCAGCATGGGTTTGTTCAGCTGTTTGTCTAAGATGTTCTGGATTAAAATAAAAACCACACACACCTTATGTCTTTGAAGATGACACCATCTGATACGGCATTGGACCGTACTAGCGGTTGCATCATTAAAAACACATGTGCATCAGGTTACAGTAATGGGGGCGGGGGGAGGGAAGCGAGGAATGTTTTGACAACATAGCCACAAGCAAGGTCAAAGGTGATCTCGTATAGGTGTACCATCCCACACACTCTTCTGAAGAGGCTAGGATTGGTAGCATTATTTTAACATTTCCCAAATTCCAGGGTGTTCACAAGAGGTTCCTCCCTTCAGCATTCATACTTTTTGAATTCACAGTGTCTCTGATGGGAAAAGTGGCTCCACAGGCGTCTGGCATGAAGGTAGAAAGTGGTAGAGACTTGATGTGTGACTGATGACAGCAGGACAGGGAGACCATTAAAACCATAGTAAATACCGCCAGACAGAATTAGGAACTAAGGCCGCAAGAAGAAAAAAAAGGTTTGGGCGGTGTTGTTTTGGTAATCCTAGGGGGGAAATATATCTTGTGTTTTTCATTCTTTTTTAGGACTCCGGAAAACTAGCTTCATCAACAGCATGTGCAAGCTACAAAGACACGACTAGTCAAATGATTACTTCATCACACACATGGGCCAAGGGCTCATGACATAATTCTTGGATTCTCATAAAAGCTGTGGAGGTCCCGGTTATGGTTTTATCCATCACTTTTGCATGTTGCGTGTTTTTTGTTTGTTTTGTTTTCTTGGTGAGTTATAGCCTAACTCAACACAGAAATATGGCATATACTGGAAAGATGATCACAGATTATTCGAACTCATTTCAATAGCCTACATACCCCGTGTGCCAAGTAAATCAATAGCAGTTGGCATCAAAACAAAAATCTGGCCAGGTTAGGGTATCAGCCACAGATTTAAGTAGGCTAAAGAAGCTTTGATGCTACTGTAGCCTATATGGCCACTGATAGCCTAAAGCCTGGGCAATCACCTTCTCGTAGGCTATTCACTCTGAACACAACACATGTAACTATTGTAGGAGTGTGGCATACAAATGTGCGCACTAAAGCCAAAGAAGCCTCCTCCGTTTTGTTTTAAATTGATGACTGGGCGGAGGGAGAAAAAAGAAAGGGGAGGGGCTTGAACTCCTCGCTGTGTCCAAAGCGGTCCAAAGTCAAAAAAGGTCTGTCTGGACGGTGCGTAATTACGCCGCTGCTGTACCATGGCAACCATGAACCATCACACTCACAACTGAAGTGTGTAGCGATGGAACCCAGTCGAGTCTTAATTAATTCGCTTAATTGAGGGAAAAGATTCATTCACGGTCAACGAGCACAAGTCGGCCAACATCATAATAAGAAAATACCTATCCTAAACGTGCGGCCCGGGTAGTCATTCGGTATGTGGTCGGCAGGAGGAAGAGTGAGGAAGAGTGAAGCACAAAGGCGCAGCGGCACTAAGCGGACACACAATGGGACTCCACACAGTCACCAATTTGAGAGGAATGTCTCAGGGGCCGTAGACAGTGTGACATGACAGCCGTCTGAAGTTTCACCGCTCTATGTGCATGCGTGTTTTGCACCATCCATTAAAGTTTTAGCAGAGCACTATCCAACTAGAGGGAAGCTTATGTAATATACTTTAGAGATAAGATATAGCCTATTAGGAATGCATAACGCCGGCATTAAGGACCATAACGAATGCAAACTCAGTAGGCGCACGCACGCACACAAGGAATATTAGCCTATAGGAATAGGCTACTATAGGCTAACTATTTTTCCTTGATTTAACTTGGTGGGAAAAAAAAGAAAAGTAAAGAAAACAATAGCCTACAGATGTGTGTTCATTATTAGCCTAGGGAGCTTCAAAGGGCTGGAATGGTCTTCCAAAGTAAAGGTAACGTTAGCCCACATCGTCAGTCAAGTTGTACATGCAGAAGGCAATGGAACAATAATTCAGCAAGAGATCATAAATATTATTGAGTTCTAGTCTTTGATGAGCTCTGTGTGTGTGTGGGGGGGGGGGGGGGCGCACAGGCGCACGCCAGTGGATTCCAGTAAGTTGTGAAGTGTGTTATTGGGCATGTAGGCTAGCAGAAGTGAGGAAATCATTGTGGCTTTCTCTGGATAAACTGCGTTTAGCACTGATGGATAACTTAACGGCATCAGGTTCCCCCTGGAAGAGAGGGATGTCTCTTGACATGCTGTGATGGATACTCACATTCATCTGTTCCTTTCCTGTCTCAGAGAAGACGAGCCCAGCTGCAGATACCCCAAATCTCCTTGTTATTATTTATATGGAGTCCAAGTCCAGAGTGTAAATTAGATCCATTTCAGGGCAGAAAAAAAGTCCTTTTCGATGTTTTGGGAGATTTCCCTCCGTTCCACTTCTTTCCTGCTGAAATCCCGCTTGTTTCGTCCCTATTCCTTTGACAGGAGAAAGCTTCAAAGTAAAAAGTCAAACTTTGTTGTGTAACTTCGCTGACGTCCTCTTCGTTATCAACTTATCGGCATCCACAGCCAGTCTGGTCGCAATCAGACAGACACAGTGCCGCAGCACGCCGACTGAAACCCAACACGGTGACTGGACGGCCCTCTGAACTAATCTGACTAATTTATTCAACACGTGAAGAAGTGCAGCCTCCGTTCTGCTCTGCTTCGGTGAGCCGCTGCTGCTGACTGTGAGCCACTGAAGGCAAGCCGCCCGCCCGGGCTGTTTCTGAACTCTGGCGCCACCATCCTATGCAAAAGGGAAGTGTAAAATCAGTGCGCAGCATTAGGATGGGGATGCATGGAAAAAGAAAATAAATGCCTTGAAGAGTTTGGAAAATGCACATATAGGTTGAAAAAAGTATGGGAAATAAATATAATAATAATAATAATAATAATAAATAAAGTAAAATACAATTCTGAGATTTCAAGCATCAAAGATTTGACACAAGACCCTGCAAAACTGTCATGTAGCTACTATGTTTTTAAATATTTAAACCCAAACTATTCTTCTTTTGTAAATAAATAAATAAATTAGACCGCACACAAGATAAGATAGCACTTTATTGATCCCCTTGGGGAAATTAAAGACACATTCACAGATAAAACTCAGCACAATTTTGACTAACAAAACAAGACTAGGCAAGCCAAGTTAAACTGGATGCAGACTGCTTAACCCTCACGCATGCGCAATTCAGCAATGGGGAGTCAGTCAGTCAGTAAGCCCCTGAGAACTGAGAAGTTTCTTGGTCAGCCTGTTCCGGGTCAGGCAAAAAGAGATGGGCAGTATTTGAAATACATGTAGGCCTATTTAAAATACGTATTTGAAATACATTTGTGTATTTTGTCCTTTGTATTTGGCTGAACCGAGAAAAATAAGATGTAATTTGTCTCAAAATACTTTCAGACCTTGTATTTTGTGTATTAAATACAATTTATTTTATTTTATGTCATTTTCTTCTCAAATTGACACATTTTAAACATAGATAGATGCAGGCTTAAACAGTGGAATAAAAAAACGCAATGCGAGATGTCACTTCTACTCCGACTCTGATTGGCTTACCCTCAGAACAAACTCAACCACAAATCAGAGGCAGAGTAGGGTGAGTCTTGAGTCGGACTTCACATGACTTCTTCGTCTAAACTAGTACTAGCCACAGGATTAGCAAGTTCCACTCACCATGAAAGCCATACTGCGGCAACTTCAAGTACCATGGTTACATGCTACTGAAAAGTAACCTTTTGTGGTGGAATAAATAATGTTGCTGTATTTCTATACGTGTTAAATAAAGACTATTGTATGTGACAATTTACTGACACTAGGCAGCGCACTCGATTCTAGGCTCGCCCGCTACGTGGGCTCGGTAGCTTGGCTGCTGCGCGTCCTCACCCGCCCTGCAGCTCGCTGAGCTAGCCCTGCAGCTCGCATACGGAGCTCGGCCGCTACGCGACCTCGCCCGCAGCTCGCCTGCTGTATTGGCATATGCAGCGGACAATTGCTCAACTTCGCCTGTCATCATCGCATCAGTGCCTATGACATCATCAGTGATGTCATAAGATGATTTTAGTCAATAATGATGTCACTGATGACATCACTGATGATGTCATAGACATTGTGACATCATCAGTGTGACAAAAAAATCAAACAAGCAAACAAACAAAGCCCACTGGCTCCCTTTTATATGGTGGATGTGAAGTTGTTTAAAGGGGACCCACTATGTTTTTTCTAGATTTCTGTTATATATGTATACTATTATGTCAGATATCTATGGCTAAACATGATCAACTAGAGGTTCACATGTAGAAATGCTGCCTGTAAGTCAAAAGGTCTCACAGAAGGCCAGGGCATCATGCAAGCCAAAATTCTGAGGGGGCGACATTCGGCAGCAACCAAAAAATTTGAGTGGCGAACTAAGGTCTGAATAGATCTGCAATGATTCAATCAGTCTGCCCAGATAAAGTGTGCTGAATCCACTCATGATTGATTGATTTATCTATCAATCGGTCCATTTAGCTATTTCTAAAATGTTGGCCATTTGAAGCCAGATTTAGAGAAATATCAAATTTTAAATTAACATTAGGATTAGACTGTTGTGATGTCATTATTCAGTTTTAACCATCAATATTTTTGCTCCTTTTCTCATTATTAGGGTAAATACTGTATATTTATTTAGAGTTAAACATTCGGCGGCGACCAAAAGTCCCCGGCTATAAAATTTCGGTGGCGACCTAAGGTCTGAATAGATCTGCTATATGATGCAATCAGTCTGCCTGGATAAAGTGTACTGAATCCACTCATGATTGATTGATTTATCTATCAATTGGTCCATTTAGCTATTTCAAAAATGTTGGCCATTTGAAGCCAGATTTAGAGGAATATTTAATTTTAAATTAACATTAGGATTAGACTGTTGTATTTACTGTATGTACTGTTGTCATTATTCAGTTTTAACCAGGTGTGTAGTGCTATCTGGAGAAGTGGGGGAGCGCACCTATATGAGGTACAACACCCCTACTATTTTACTATTGTAAAAACAAACCCTTGGAGAAAAAGTGTGGGAGCTCCGCTCCCCTGCGCTTCAACAGCACTACACCCCTGGTTTTAACCATCAATATTTTGCTCCTTTTCTCATTATGGTAAATACTGTTTACCATATTACCATACCATATTTATTTAGAGATTTTGGTCAATTATTTGTGCTCTCAACTTCTACACTATAGCTTCTAGACTGCTCCCACTTTTCTTGAAATAGCTCAATCTTGCTTCACCCAAAATGTTATTCACATAAAAAGAATAGGCTACAGTATATCCACAATGCAAATTATTTTAAAGAACTGCATCTTGACCTGGATACATCAAATGGAATTCAGTGTTTTGCTAACTACAGTATAACCTGTGATAGTGGTGGTAAAAAACTAACAGCTGACTGCCATATAGACCTGGCTACCATTACAATGCTAACTTTAGCTGCATGGTAGGTATAAGTAAGCCAACAAACTTGCTATGCAAACTATGCCTATAATAACTAACAGCATTTCATTTTCACATGTTTGAAAAGGGGATTGATAGCGGTCTACTAATGACCGCCATGAAATGTTCCTTTTTTTCTCTCTCTTTCCACCCCCCCCAGAAAATCTGAGCGGGCAACTGCAGTTTCAATGGGCATGACGCTTCTGCAGAAGGCGATTAACAGTTGTTGAGGTAGAAATTAGTTGTGCTGAAAAACAACTAAAACTGAAATGGAAGAGTGTGTTCCACCAGCGGTGGAAATGGGCCATAAGAGGATACACAAAGGAGAGTACTGTCACAGAGGACTAAAGAAACAAGAAATCTAAAGATACAAGAAAATTTCACATTTGAGAAGCTGGAGTTTTGAAACATTAAAAATAAATGTGCTCAGGAGTTGCAACTCCACTTCCACTGCATTTCTTAATTTGTAATGTTATATTCAATTGGTGGGTTATTATCATTCATTAATTGAATCATAGTTTTCTCTTTCAGTTTTCTAAGCAAAATGTCAGAAATTGAAAGTTTTACTGAAGCCAAAAAAGTTAGAGACCCACTGGTTTAGGGGGTTGAATACTTCATGGGGCAACGTATAATGACATGATATTAAATTCAGTGTGATTTTTCTGATTTTTGTCTAATCTAATGAATCAAACCATCTGCACCGGAGCTGCCCAGGTCAGCGTCCATCTCCATACTTCTTCTCAGCTGCACCTGCAGTCACCAGTGCGTCAAGCTCCTGAAGTTCGCTGATGACACCACGCTCATTGGGCTAATCTCTGGTGGGGACGAATCTGCGTACAGGCGGGAGATTGACCATCTGGTGATTTGGTGCAGTCAAAACAATCTGGAGCTCAACGCTCAAAAGACAGTGGAGATGGTGTGGATGCTCCCAGGGATCCACATTTATCATTACAATTAGGCACTCGTCTAGGCTTCCAGCGAACGCAGGAGCCGTGATCATCTTATAAAGGTAAAGTAAGTAAAGTCCCACTGATTGTCACACAATGTGTGAAATCTGTTCTCCGCATTTGACCCATCCCCTGGGGGAGCGGTGAGCGGCGCGCTCGGTAACCATATGGTGATCTAACCCCCCAATTCCAACCCTTTTGATGCTGAGTGCCAAGCAGGGAGGCAAATGGGTCCCATTTTTATAGTCTTTGGTATGAACGGGGGATCGAACTCACGACCTCCCAAGTCTCAGGGCGGACACTCAGACCACAAGGCCACTGAGCTGGTAAGCTATAAGAATGTCTTATGTCTGTCTGTCTGTCTGTGTTTAGCCACAGCTATGCCATTTTAACGAATAGGGACTCTGCCTCCGCCCCCATGTCACTTGAGCACAGAAGGCTCAGCACAACAGGCCAGAATCCCCCCACTGACATAAACCTACCCCACTCTCCAATCATATGTCACTTTAAAGATATATTGGACTGCGCCTTTAATGTTTTTGTGATTGTCTTTCTATATTGTTTTTGTCTTCTGCCACTATGCCGCATACATACACTAAGTCAAATTCCTTGTATGTAATCTGATAACGTGATTACCAAGTGTGGCAATAAGAGTGAATCTGAATACTGTAAGACAGGTTTCTCGATGCTTCGGTTGGGCTTTCAAAATGCCTGTAATGCAGCTCAATGCACTTCAAATAAAGTATTACTCTACAGTCTAGTTCATACATTTCCTCTGTTTTCCCATTGTGTTGCAGCTCCCAGGTGCCGCTGCTGAAGCACACCTTACATCAGTTATAAGCTACGCCTTGACAAGATGACCTATTATACCAGAGGACAGATCTTTTTTCTTTCAGATGCTGGAAGGCCAGAAACCGCCTGAGGATATTCTTCATCATCTCACTCTAAAGCTGTGGAAAAGGAGCAGGGCTGACAGCACAGGCCCTCTGTCTTCCTTCCTCACATCGTGGGACTCTGTTACATCTCCAGTCAAGTCCCGGGAGGAGCTGCACTTTTATCTCTAACAGCGCCGGAGTCCATAGCCCTGCTTCACTTCCTCATGCTATCAATCACTGCAGGCTCTGAAAGTTATTAAACTCGTGTCACTTTGCATTTTGGATGTATGAACAAGAGAGCAGCAGAAAGAAGTCATGCTGCTATGTCAAGAATCATATTCGTTGTTGAGCAACAGCAGAGAGAGGTAAACGAAACGAAACAAAGCTGGACAAACCCGTCTTTATTACGGTCACAAATAACCATCTTTACAAAGGCATGCACTCACACTTGCACACATACACATGCTCTTACAAATGGCACAGTGAAATGTATCCTGCGCTTTTCTCCCATCCTGGCTCGTCCTCCTCCATGGGCAGGCCAGGAATGGTGGGCAGCTTTTCATCATAGCGCCCAGGGACCAACTTCCTCTCAGCCATCGCTGGTCAGGCGATGATCTTCCTTGCATGTTTTTAGTGGGGGGTTCATATATTGATGTTATATGGAGGGAACCCCAGGTGAGCACGGGGAGAACATGCAAAAACACAATTTGCTAAAGACAGTTGTAACCCTCCGTAGCTGGGAGTCGAACTCAGAGCATCTATCTATCTATCTATCTATCTATCTATCTATCTATCTATCTATCTATCTGTATCTATCTATCTATCTATCTATCTATCTATCTATCTATCTATCTATCTATATATCTACTGTATCTAACTAGCTCTATCTATCTATCCCTGACCGTATCCTAGCATCTGTCGTGAGAGCGTCTTGTGGAGTGAGGTGTACTCGCTGCCTACCGTTACACTCACCCCACTAAACCTCACTCCCATCCGGGTCATGGCACCAATGTAACCTGGGTTGTGCAGTCCCCCCGCAGCTGGGGCTCGAACTCAGAACCTCCGGCATGGGAGGCGGAGGCTAAAACACACGGACGGGCCAGGGGTTGTCAGAGAGTGAGTTTCACTCACTGCACAACACTACCCGCTGGCTACCGTTACACAGTGACTTGCTGTGCCCTGTCTTGTTTTTTTTCAGTCTTTGCTACACATGAAGACTACCGACATGACAACTGAATCTTTCTGTTGGTGCTGATTAGGAAAAGAAAAAAAATACAACTTTGCAAAAAAAAGTTTGTCCGGTGTCATCTATTCCAAGGGTTCAAAATTCTGCTGGGTGAAGGTTTTCCCCCCGAGCGACCTAGTTATGTCTTTCCACACTCCCTCTATGAATTGCTATATCACCAGTGGAATGAGTTCCAGCACTGGCAGCTCTTCATTATTACTGTGACAGCACAGAATGGAGGCAAACTCAGACACACACCAACCCATATAGATTCACACGGTCACACACACACACACACACACACACACACACACACACACACACACACACACACACACACACACACACACACACACACACACACGCGCGCGCGCACGGCACACGCACACGCGCACGCACACACACACACACACACACACACGCACACGCACACGCACACACACACACATACACACACACACACACAGGTTCAATGTCAAGCTGACACTCAACTTTTTTACTGTGAGAATATAGCCTAAGGCTTCCCTACCTATAGGGCTATGCAGCCATGTTCTCCTATACATTTTAATGTCACTTATTCTGGTGACTCAGGGAGTGATTTATCACTTTAATGTTCTTTTTGGTACATCTGCATATGGTCATTGTGTTCAGTGTTTCTTAAAGTGGGGTCCGGGACCCCCAGGGGTCCTTGAGGGGGTTCCAGGGGGTCGGGGTCCTTGAGGGGTATCCAGGGCGTCCCCAACAAAAAGGGGAATCATTTATTTTGACTACTAGAAGACCTCCGCCAAGGACAATAGTCCAGTCTGCTACGATATGCATATTTTGTGAGTCAGATCAGATCCGCTCCAAATTTAATAGGTTCTTCCTTCACTCATGCTACACCCTTCCACAAAGTTTAATGAAAATCAGCTCCGTAGTTTTTGCATAATCCTTCTAACTCCTTGGCGGAGGTAATAACACACTATCTCTCTCTACCAGTATCCCCCACACACACACGCACACACACTCACGCACGCACGCACACGCACGCACACACACACACACACACACACACACACACACGCATACGCACGCACGCACGCACACACAATTGTGTCTGTGTCTTTGTCCACAATACCTTCCTATCCAGCCGAGCAGCATTTTGGTAAACAAACCACATCACTGGGGGTGCCCCGTCTATGTGCCGACAGGCCGCAATGCCAACAGGCCGCAATGCCGATAGCCCACAAGCAGAACCAGGCACCAGCTGAGCGAGGCGGCAAGCAGTGTGTCGGTGGACCGGCTGGAGCTAACCTCTCCTTGCCCCCACGCCTAAACCTAACCTCTCCCACCCCCCATGCCTAAACCTAACCTCCCCCAGACCCTAACCCTAACCTAACCTCTCCCACCCCCCACGCCTAAACCCTAACGTCGGCATTGCGGGTGGTCGCCATAGCGGGTGGCCCCCGTCACTGGGTGGCAACGGCAATGGAACCCTATGGAGCGTGAGCTTTGGGAGGCTTCAGTGTCTGACTCTAGCCGGCTGACTCTGTTTACATTTTAAAAACTGCGACAGTTCACACAACTTGAACACGACATGCATCAAACTCTTGAGCTACTTCTGCTCTCACTCAGAATGTCAAAATATAAGTGATGTGACGTATAGTTTTTGAGATATTAACGTTTGTTTGGCACAATTCATACTAATAACTGCCGCGGGGTTCCGCATTTCTGGGTGGCAAGTGACGTCACGCTGATTCGTCCTATAGCCCCTCTTCCCTAACCCCCGCCCCCTTTCCTGTCCACAGCCCCTCCCACCACCCACATCCCCCTAGCCACTCCCCCTAGCCACCACTCGAATCCTGACTCTCTATGACCTTCTTATCCCTCGCTACGGTCCCTTTCCCCTGGCCTAGCCCCACACCTTCTTTGAGCCCCCCACCCCCTCCCAATCGCCCAGGGGCCCCTAGCCACTCCCCCTACCCACGCCTCAAATCCTGACTTTCTACGACCTTCATATTCCTTGCTACGGCTCCTATTCCCTAGCCCTCCTTTGATCGGAGCTGCGGCCAAATGTAATGGGTTCTTCCATGGCCCATGCTACACCCTTCATTTGGATGAAAATTGGCCGAGTAGTTTTTCCCTAATCCTGCTAACAGACAGACAAAAAGACAAACAGGGACCCTGGGACAAAATCTTATCAAAATGGGGGTCTAATTTGTGTCAGTTTAGGGGTTCTTGATGTGAAAAAGTTTGAGAACCACACTGTCCTCAAAGGACTGCAAAGGATCAATAGGGTGTTAAGATAAGCGGTGAACTAATACACTATGAGGTGTAAAGGTATCTAATAGGGATGAAATGATAACCGGTTTTAATGATAACCATGATCAAATTCCTTAGAATAACCGTACGCTTTGACAAACATGGTAAATACTGTCCATCATCAACCAAAGTTGGCAACCGTCTTCCAGATGCAGACGCACAGCCTTGGATAAATGATTTCTGTGAGCGTATTAGTACTTTTTGAACATTTTCAGCACATTTTAATAATACCGTGATAATACTGATAACCGTGATAATTTTGGTCACTATAATAGTGATATGAAATGTACATATCGTTTCATCTCTGGTATCTAATACAGTACATGTTGGTGTGATACGGTATAGTGGTGTTGTGTAAAGAGAAAACAGGAAATCAAATGAGCAAGTTATCATTTACGGAGTCGTCCACTGCACCTTTAGATGTACTAAATGTAAAGGTTGTGGCAGCAAAACTGTCAGCCTAAACAGCCCAAACATAAGAGGATCATCTGTCGCCAAAGTAGGAGCTGCAATTGAGTTCCAAACAGAAATCTCGTTGTAGTTTCGTATTCTGTTTGACTCTCTCCATCTTAACATTTTATCCACATTGATTTGACTCAACATCACATCACACCTTCAATACATTTTCTATGTCTTTCCTCCCTGCCTGAGACGCTCTCTACAGTACCCACTATGTTGAACGTCTCATTCCCACCAGTTCAGACTGTATTGACTACGTCTGTGAGTCATGCAGGACCCTGAATGAAAAAGCAAGGTGCTGTAATGGTGGAGAAATCTGTCATTCTACTTTGAGGTTAGATGCTGTCCACATCACAAGACTGTGGTCTTGGTAATTTTTCTGTGATGCCTATTTTAATCCATGGTCAAATGTCAGAGGGGAAACCACACAGCTCGGTTCCTTCTGCTCTGCTGAAGGTCCATGGCAGGAATAATAAACAGATCAAGTTTAATCAAGATTACAGTTAAGTGTGTGACAGTGTGTGACATGCTCCTTTGGCAGATGAATTCATATCAACCAGAGGAAGAAAAACATGATGCCACCCAAACTGATTCACACAATGCCGTAGAATGAGATATCTGATACATCTCGGTAGCACTGTGAATTTCCCTTATATACGCCACAAACCTGTAATCTCTCAAGTCCATAATTATCAAGCTGCTGCATGTAATAAATATAGTCTACAGTACTGGGAACCTTCTACTGTTACGATTCTTACTATCGACTCTACTGAAGTCTGTGAGGTGTCTGCTGAACTCAAATAAAGTTTGCATTTGAAGTGAATTTGTTTTGCACCATGTCATAGGTGATATAAAAAGTGTTTTTAACAGCATGGGCGATGATTTATCAAGACTTTTGAGAAGAAGAAGAAGAAAGTTCTGTTAAACGAGTGATCTGACCCCAAATGTGCTGACACACAAAGTACTTTGAAAATATTTGCTCAAGAAGGATGGAAAAGCATGAGGATAATAGAGACACTGACTGAACTTTTCTTTTTCTGTCTGTTATTTTTACCGCAGAGCTGGGCCAGCGGCCCCACTGGGGTCACAAGATGGAAAAGTCAGGACAGTCACTCACTGAGTCAATCAGTTTGTCAGTCAGTCAATCAGTCACACACTCAGTGTTTAGTGAGTCTAGTGGGAAAATGAACGCAGCTACGGACAGGAAGGTGCTATAGAGTCTGGATTCGAGGGGTGGGTAGGATTAGTGGCTAGGGGGATATGGGTGGTGTTTGGGGTGGGGGGGTGCAAGGGAATGGGGGCCATAGGGATAGGAAGATGCTCGAGAGTTGGGATTCGAGGGGTAGGTAGGATTAATGGCTAGGGGGATATGGGTTGGGGGGGGGCGTGGTCTAATTCAGGTTGGCACTGGTTCTGTTTTAGCCTGGTAAACCAGCCGGTCACGTGAACTCACATTTCATTTCGTTCTTCATTCCCATCTGGCCTTAAGCTTTCTCCCAGTGTTTAGCAGTGGGCGGAGGTTGGGCGGGTGTACTTGCCTTGACAGACAACTCCTTAAGCCAATCAGCGTTGGATCCAGTCAAACCCAAATCCACTCGCGAGAATGACAAAACCCATTTTCCGTCGATAAACTCCGCTGTTGCATACAGAGCCAGATTAACACCCCCAGGGGCCCCAGGGCACTGAAGCTCCCAGGGGCCCCCCTACCCATCGTCCGGATGTTTGGATGTTTTTTCGCCATATTTAGAGGAATATCTAATTTTAAATTAACATTAGTATTATACTGTTATGTTATTATTCCGTTTCTGAGATTCAGTTTCTCACTCACTCATAGGCGATTCTAGGCTTTGCAAAGAGGTAGCACCAGCAGGATAAAGATATTAGTGTGACTGGGGGGTTTCTAGGGGGGGCTGTGCCCCCCCAGGACAAAGAAATTTTGTACATTTTAAAGTAAAATGCATGAATCTGATGCACTCTGAGAGCAAAAGGAAGAGGCTAATCTTCACATTAATATCCTCTTCACTGTGCTGTGGCTTTACAATGATGAAAAAATAATTGACATTACATTTCCAATACAAAACAGCAGAGGGTGCCGCAGCACCACAAGCACCCCCACTTCCCGCGCCCCTGGTCACCACTTGCCCACAGGCATCCAATGAGACTAAATCATCAGACTTAATCTTCTTGGAAACACATTTTATTTTGTCCTGATTGGTCTTAGATTTGTGTCATAGTTCTGTGGAGCCCAACATGAGCCCGACAAAAACCCGAGGGCACCTGCCCCGGTTGCCCTATGGTTAATCCGGCCTTGGTTGCATACTCCTATACTTGTTTAATTGTTATTGAGTCTATTTCTGCAATAACTACACTTTATGGCTGTTTAAACTCGACAAACATTGACATTACCGGTACTCCTCGAGACGGACTGGCAAGGAGGCGGCCATTATTGTTTTGTTAGTGCTAGTGGCGTTCCTGATTGGCCAACTTGCGCTATCAATCACAGGGCACTGAGCGCAGTCACTGATTGGTTCTTCCACTTTGCAGTTTCTGCTTAAAGCCCTCCCAGGGCTTGAGGCCAGACGGTCCCGCAGAACGAAATGAAAATGTGAGTTCACGTGACCGGCTGGTTTACCAGGCTAGTTCTGTTTATCCTAATATAGGAACTCTGCATAAAACCGTGCAAAACACTGTGCTATTCTAAATGATTCCAAATGTGCTTATATAACTGGCAATCAGTTGCCTGATCTGATGAAGCAACAATACTCCTATGGTCGACAATGAGTGGTCATTCCTTCCTAATACTGGATCAGTTTGTCTTTAGTAAATGACACATTATTCTGAAAGTAAGAAGTTACAGTAATGACAATACTGACTTGCACATTGCTATGTTACTATAACTCCGCCTGGGATAAACTCTCAATACAAAGGTATGACTTGGTTGGATTGTAGACTTGGGCCCTGAATCCCCTGCAGAACGTTTGAGAGGGAAACTACAGCAGTGTTTTGTTTTTGTTTTTTTGGGCGGGGGATGGGTGTATGTGCCTATGCTGAGGCCTATGTGGACTTTTATTGAGACAAAACACTAACCAGAAGCACAGGGAGACCATTTCCCCTAGATTGCTGTGCATTTTGAGGAAATATGAGCTTTGCTTTGCTCAGAGTTATTTATAACGGCGGTGAAAAAGACCTGGACGAGGCGAAGTTCAGAAGATAAATGCCCACTCGCCTGCTTTTAAATCTTTGTGTCGAGGTTTGTGTAAGATATGAATGCCATGCAGCACTTCACACACTTTGTGGAAATCGACTCCGCAGACCTGAGTTCAGTTCATGAGCATGTGTTCTGTGTGTGTGTGTGTGTGTGTGTGTGTTGTGTGCGTGTGCGTCGACAGGCAGACCTACATAGCATGTGATGTTCTCCAAAGGATATTAGAAATTGGGTGCACAGGTGGTTTTCATTTGGTTGGATATCACTCTAGGAGTAACGGCTCTTTGTCATCTTCTGGTTAATCATGATGTAAACGCACTTTTACAGTTTTCTGTTTAATGTTACTGCTACTTCCTGACTCCGAAGATTGCACCAATAAATCTTTCATGTAAAGAGAAAAAAACAAAACACAAAAATCATGATGATGCTCTATAGTGTGCACCGAAAGCGACGCCTGCAGATTATTCATACTAGAAATTGAGCGTGCTTCCTTTCTAGCGTCCCTACCGTGCCTGATCGCCCGGCCATCATCCTCTTCATCCTCAGCGCTCATTTCTAGCGTGCCTCATTGGTTTGCCCTCGAGGTCACGCCCTCTTCGCGGGCTTGCTCGCCCGCTCAACTGGCATGCGCACTGTGCACCGCACTGCGGAAACTGCCACCCAATTATATTAGCAAGATTTTTAAACTCCAGAATGGGAACAACTTGGGTAGATGCTACAATGGTATCCAGTGATAAAATACAGCAAGAGTGATGATCGTCTATTCTCTATTCATCTCAGGAGTTGTGCTGAGGGCCACAGAAGTGTTTAACCTAAAAATAGATCAAGTAGATTAACAGTCTATAATAAACCCTGCGTAAATGTTTGGTTTGCTTTATCCCGGCACATTCAATATGTGTCTTTCATTTTGCCTGCAGAGGCATTAAAATACATGAAAGGGACTGAGATATATTTATTTGAAAGATCATCCTTGGTTCCAAGAGCCTGTGGAGGTGATCCTACTGTCACTCTGCTCTTGTCGGGTCAAAGCTCTCGGTGACGCCAGTCTGATCACTTTATTATTTTCTGTCTCCACCACCATGACATACCCGAGAAGAGGAAATAGTTGTTTTCTTTGGTCTCACTCAAAAACCAGCTTAACTTCAAAGGCTTTAGATTGTGCTATTACATGTCATTATCAAACTTGTCTTGTTTGGACAAGATGTAAAATGTTGTATAAATAAACACTTAAGATATCATCACAGTTTGTCTGTTCATCAGAGACCCTGATAGGCAGCTCGAGTTAGTTCGCTTCAGTGTTGGGCTCGTTACTCAAAAAATTTAATATATTAATCGTTAGCCTACTCTTTTCAAAAGTAATATTATTAATTTACTCCCTGCCAACAGTAATTCGTTACACTACTCGTTATATAACTTTTTCGTTACACGCCACAAAATTGCTAATTGCGTCCTTTCTCACCAAAATTCAGACTTTGCATGCATGTGCGTACATACGTGAGAATAAAGGCCTAATCGCTTCACAGCTAAGGTTCAAACTGTCTTTTCTTTCTACAGCCTTTGAATTAATCCATAAAAGTTACCTGCTTGATGAAGAGGACACCTGGCTCAAAGTGACAACCAACCAGACACAATCTTTTAAACAGCTTCTGTTTTTAATAACGCAGTTGTAAAATCTGCAACAGGGGCAAACAGGTAGACCCAAGTAACATGTTGGTAAGATGAAAAAGAGGCGAATAAGTGCCAACGCATCCTATCAATATGCAATGTACATGTTTGCATAACAAGTTTGTGTCACAAATAGCCCTGCAACATTAACCTGAGTCAGTGCTGGACTGGCAAAAGTAATGCAGTAACTTGAAGTTACTTAAATGAGTAACTGTAATATTATTACTGTTTGAAAATTGTAATCTGTTACACTACTCGTTACTGGGGAAAGTAATATATTACGTAATTAGTGCCCAACAGGTTAGCTTATATCTGTAATCATTCGACGTTTGCAGCCACTCCTAATGGCAATATATTGCATCATGGAAGAATTTTGAATTCCTAAATGTGTTATCAGCTCTCCTGGATTTGTTTCTGCCTGGCTTGGTAACACAGTGGCATATTAACTCAGTTCTCAGACAGCAGAAGACTGAAGTCAGAGATCGTATTTTCCACATCAGTCAATCGAAATAGAAAGTCCACAACATGCACGGTGCATTGTTTGCAAAATCTCACCCAGGAGGCACCGACTCATCCGAGAAGAATGTGTGCAGACACAGAAAAGAAGTAAATAAGTTCCCTTCCTCAACAACTAGCGCTGAGGGGCCCTTGAGCAAAGCACTTCACCCCCGATTGCTCAACTTGTGTGTGGCCAGCAGCAAAAGACTGCATGAATATGAAGCAGCTTTGCTGAGAAAGATACTGCATGCTTTGCAACCCTTTTGTGGACAAACGTTTTTCATATCTGACTAACCACAACAATGTTACTCTGAGGACAAAGCCAGTAAATTGCCTGGCACTGCTTTTCTCTAACATGATTTGTTTTCATTGAGCAAAACTGATAAAACAAATCTACTGAGCATTAAAAATCCACCTCAAAACAGTCCCGACATCTCCATTCACTCCAATAGACCAGTTTTTTACTCTCTGAAGAGTTCCAGGAAGTAAGGTCCTGGATTAAGCAGCACTGTCGAGTTGCAGCAAAATGGACAGTTTGTGTTGTACTCTGAAAGGAAAGTTTTTTTTTTCTTGAATCAAATTGTACATTATCAGCTTTATTTTAGCATGCAAAAGTAGCGCGAGACCCATTCCTAGCTGTTCATTGGCTAATGAGTCTCGCATTTTGGTCCTCTGCTGATGCCACTCTCTCTCTAGAGGACACTAGGGCGTAGGTACTGGGGGCTCAACGGTCTCAGGCGCATACCCCATAAACCATACATCCCATGACGTGCAATCTCTACTCTGAACTATGTAATAAAGATGAGAAAATGACCCAAAAAAACACTTAAACATGGGCAAACATAGATGACATGATGTCACTTCACGTTCTTTTCAACAGACATTTCTAGCAAACTATCAGCTCACCAATATGATGAAACAAAACATGTACAGTACCTCAATACCCAAAAGACAGTGGAGATAGTTGTGGACTACAGGAAGAACGCAGCCCTTCCTCCATCACCCTGGGTGACTCCCCAGTCAACACTGTGGAGTCCTTTCACAAACTGGGCTCAACAATCAGCCGGGACCTGAAATGGGAGTGAAACATCAAAGCTCTCACCAAGAAGAGACACAAGAGAGGATGTACTTTCTTCAGCGGCTGAGGAAGTTCAAGGTGCCAAAGACAGCATTGGCACTTTTCTACACCTCCCCCGTTGAGTCCATCCTCACCTCCTCCATCACAGTCTGGTGCCGTCAAGCTGAAAAGGTGGTCGGGTGCAGCCTGCCATCCTTTCAGGACCTACACACTGCCAGGATGCTAAAGCGGTTTCAGAAACGTATGGCCAACCCCACCCGTCCAGGACATAAACTCTTCAGGGTCCTCCCCAATCAATGGCAGAAGACTGATGTCTTGCAGTACCAGAACCTCCCGTCACAGGGACAGCTTCTACCCAACTGTTATCCGCCTCTTCAATGAGACCCCGAAAGCCCCCACAAATCAGGACTTTGTCACCCCCTCCTCCCCTGAGCAAACCAGCATTATCCCACGGACACTTAAAGGACTTTTACTCGACATCTTACATGGACATTTACTTGAACATTTTACATGGACATCATCCCACAGACCCCCCCCCCCCCTATATATCACTTAAGGACTTACTGGACATTTGACATCTGTGCAAAAAATCTAATTTAATGCAAGCTTTCCATCATAACATTTCAGATATGCCTCAGCAAAGTCTGATACCAGATGAGCGGTGGTTTTCCTCACAGTTATATATACCATGCCACGCACTCCACATTAACAAAGACAATACAGATTATCAATATAAATACAATCTGATCATTTACAATATACATCAGTTAATATCAGTTCTGCCTCTGCCCCTTGTCTTGGCTAATAACAGTGAGACCCACCACAGCAAAACCCAGTGTTTTGGCCTGTCCAGTATGAATGCTCTCTAATTAATTGACCATCAGTCAAAAGGTCCAACATGTCTTTCTCCTGCATGACCAAATTCCTCTGACATTGTAGGGAGTCCAGCTACTTTTCTGATGGAGATCACTTTGATTCTCTTGGAATGCATTATGTTGGTGGCGAGGAATGGAATGCTCAGCATTGAAAGGGTGGCTCTGGAATCCAAACCAAGACAATTAAATTGTTCAGGCAAATGTTTCTCTGAGGGGAAAGAAAAAAAGAACGAGGCAGAATAAAGCCTCTAATCCCATTACTCCACACTTCACAATGCTGTCACTTCAGAACGTTGAGAAGAAAGTGTTGACTTGACGTGCTCCATCGTTTTGAAACACACCAATGGCAGTAAGCATCGCCTTGGCACAGAAATCAACAATCACTATCAGGGCTTAAGGGTCAGCAAAGAGCAGCTTGAGTGAATTCCTTCATCTCTTTACCAAAGCAGCCTCGCTGAACTCTATTCTGGTATGCCTAACAGGGGAACTTGTTCAGAGCATCACCCAGGTGGAGGGACAGGATGCACTGAAATAATATATACATCCATGGAAACTATTTTTATCAGCCATGGGTCAGCTACTGTGATCATTTTCTTTGGCTGATGTGCCGTTTTTTCCCTGTGTGTTCCACAGGAAGAATCAGTCAAAATGACCCACACCCTCCAATAATAAATGATATTCCTTTATTTATGGCGTTGGGACCAACTAGATCAACTTTATTCATCTCAAACATCAACATCATCATTATGTATACTTGTCTTACGGGTGTCAAGCACTTTTGATGCCTATGTTTTGTTGTTTTATATATTCTGTTTTTATGTTTTTGTGTTTTATGTTTCGGGGACAACGGATGGAAACTAGCCTTGTGCTAAATCAGGCGATTTTTACACTTTTATTATGTTCCAGATGTTTTTATCTGTTCCATGGTTATTGTGTTCATTAATTTTGCATTGTCCCGTCTAAATAAATAAATCAAATCAAATCAACAAATAGACAAGTGATAATTTTGAAAATTGCATAAACATTTGCAGCAGTTGTTTAACTCTGTGGCCCGGGCTGCACTACAAGCATAATTTGATATCAAAATCTGTATATAATGGAAGAAAACCCCAATGGTAAATAAATGCCTGGTTAACCCCCTTAAATCAGGCCCATATGGTGATGCAATGCAACAATACCGCCTACATTCAGCACATGCCTGCGGTGGCCTCAACAAGTGTCAATCTCATTACGCTCCACAGAAACGGTTGCCGTGGTTACTTTGAGCGATGCCATTACTCATGGTCCATGTACTGATATTCTTTTTAAAGATATCAGTTGGCTTTTATTCTTATCGTGATTATACAGCCGATAAAGTACATAATGTGTAAGGAATGTTTTGCTAACTCTTTGGATCTAGGAGGGAGGCATCAGGCCTCAAGGCGGCCGGCATTACTAACAAATTGTCCAAGGGTCACATGATCCATACGGTCATGCCCATAAGCATACATTTACATAACAAGAAACAGGATTGAATAGTCAGAACTGGTAAACAGTTCCTCATGGAGCACATGCAGAGAGAAAACAGTTTCCTGAATCCCATACATCACCGACACAAGAGGAAATTCATCAGAGCTAATGATTTCAATCTATTACATGTAAAAACAAAAAACAAAACAAGAAAACATTAAAGACATTAAATGAACTATCACGTCAACATCATTGTGTAAGCTGTAGATGACCTAATTGTTTTGCAGGGCTACAATCCAGAAAACGTTGCCTAGTTGCAGAGCTTTCAGCCTCCCTTTGAATCCAGAGGGGCTACATTTATTCTCCTAAAGGCCTTTGAAGTTTTCCTATTTCATTCCCGGAATTCTGAATGTGTATGAACTGAAATCGTTCTCTCCACACATTGTAAACACTGTGCTACGATGCTCTATACTGGAGCCATTATCCAGTAGAGGCTGACATAGCATACGCAGCGCAAACACAACTCTACAAATGTTTAAATGTTGTGAAGTTTTAATTTAGTAAACGTGTGTGTGTGTGTGTGTGTGTGTGTGTGTGTGTGTGTGTGTGTGTGTGTGTGTGTGTGTGTGTGTGTGTGTGTGTGTGTGTGTGTGTAAAACATGTTGAGTGCTTGATATGACGTCACGGCCAAAGTCTCACGGCCAAAAACAGGCCCGTCCCATAAGCTACTGGAGTTCAACGCCTTGTTTTGAGCTGTCTGACAACGTGAGGAGAGGGACAGACGATGTTCAGATGAGTTCAAACAAACTGCTGCAAACTGTCTGGGCAGGAAGGAAGCCCTTCACCCCTGTGGAAGGCAGGAAGACATGCTGGATCCTTTGTCCCTATACCCCTCTAATTCACAAAATCACTGGTTCTCAAAGTGGGGTCCGGGGACCCCCAGCGGTCCTTGAGGCAGTTTCAGGGGCTCCCCAGCAAAAAGGGGAATTATTTATTTTCACTATAATTCATCCATAAGTAACATAATGACAGAAATGGATGACTATTTTAGTCATGGGTTTCATACACTTTCTGTCATAAAACATCTAAAAGCAGGGACCCTGCTTATCAAATGGGGGTCTGTGGTTTAATTTGTGTCACATTAGAGGTCCTTGATGTGAAAAAGTTTGAGACCTACTGCACTAAATTGAAGAACTGTCACGTCACCACACCTTAAGGCAAGACAGGGTCGACCTAGAGTTGTTTTTAAAAATACAAATATGCTTTTTTGTTTATTTTGACTTCTGTTTGTGAATGTCTCCTCCTGGGGAGTGGTGTCACGTTGCACCATGGGATGATGCATCACATCAACTGATAAAAGGCTCATAGAAATAGCAAGTCATTTCTATTTCTATTTCCATGTTTGTTTACTTGCAAACACGTTGATTTACACTTGAAACAATGTCACTATATTTAACAAGTGTTTTGTTTTGGCAAGGCTTGTTAATTAAATCAAAGATTCTTTTTGAAGAAATGAAAGTGGTGGCATTATTCAAACCACAACTCATAAAAGCTGAAGCTCAACAACACCCACCACTGACTGCACAATAGCTTTATGGAGATCAACAATCTGTGTAAAATTCACAACTATCAAGTTCCACCACATGGAGATGCGAGTTGTTTTGCAGACAGCTTTTCTCTAACTGTACTGATGAGATAGCGAAGAATAAAACTGAAATGAAGACTATTGTCACATTGTTGTCACCATCATCCAATTTAGTGTTCCCTATAATGATACATGCATGGAGAGTGCACAGCGGAAGTACTGACAGTTCTCTGAAGGGAGTACAAAGCATGGACCAGGCCACACAAGTCCAAAAAAAATTCTACACAAAGTCTCTCCTATCATTATCGTGATTTTATGAATTGCTACCAAACCAAAGTTTCCACAAAGTTGTGTGGAAATCAATGACAATCTTGCTGATCATTCTCTGTCATGACTGTGCCTCATTTGTGCCATTGAATAATGTATCAAGCATGCATTGGAGCCCTTTCCAAGAGCTGTGTGCAGGATCCTGGCCTCCAGAAACTCTCCACCAGGTGCACAGCTGAAGACGGAAGCACCTTTGTCATCATCATTCAACTACGACAAGAAAACTCACCGGGAATATGGGATGAGAGGTCAAGTGTATCTGGCCGTTTTTCTGAGGAAGCGTACGCTGGAAATACACATGTTCTTGGATAATTAACTAAAGCCCATCCCTCAACAGCTCCCAGTTGTGACGATGGAGAGGAAGGCAATCTGCTCGAAACCTCTCGGTTTGAAGAGCTGTACTTACCCTCAGGGTTTTCTAAACTCACAGCAGCCTGCTAGAGTCAACATCCTAGACGCTACGGCCCGATACACCTGCGTCTGCTCATCCTCTGTGACTGTCATCAATTTGCTGCAATTCAAATTTCTCAAGTCTCAAACGTACGCATGTTCACTGTTTCTTATTTGTGTTGAGTAAACCACATGAGCATCAATCACGAGTTTGACCTATATGATAAAAATCTGTTTTTCACATCAGAGAAAGAACACTGATCCTTCCCACATCTTATTTTTTTGCTTGATTTTTGGTGTAGCTACAATAGGTGCAGTTTGTCTTTTGTGAAATCCCAAACTTTGCATGGAAAGATCGGTGCTGTATTTACAAGAATAACTTTTAAACGTGACAGGTGAAAGGCCCAAAACACGACAAAATAGATTAATCTCCACAAGAATGCAGCTTAAAACTGCGCAATAGCCCTTTCGCATAGGATATGGCAAGCTGTGTATGGGCAATATCATGTTGTTATCATGCCTTAACCCCAAAGGAGCCTAACCCAAACACAACTCAGATTACCTCTCATAATAAATCACAGCAATGGCCTCTTGTTTTACTCCGGCTAAGGGCATTGCAAAAGCAAACATCCAGCAAAATGGATAACCAACTGGAAATATTTACTATGTGATGTGAAAAAGGCACTTGAGAAGCTTCTTTCGGCACTTACCAGCTCTGAATGGTTAACATTTATGTCCGATCAATCCTAGCAAAATAAATCTGTCTCTTTGGGCCTCTCTTGTATATGCTCTTGGGATGTAGTCTTCCGATGTTAAAGCCTTCCATTTTGCATTAGGCAGGTTGAGCTGGAGAATATTGGAGGCATCTCATCTGAGCTCCGTTAATACTGTGAGAATCTCAGGAATACGGTGGCATCAAAAGGCAACAGCAGACAGCTCTGGCAAAATACATTCATCATCTGAAGCCTGAACAGGTGGTCAGTCATACTCTCTGACCTTAAATAGCCCAAGTGGAAGGTGCATTATATTGCTGTAGCATGCAGAACGAAGCAAAAAATATGAAAGCCATGGCGCACTCAGGAAGAGAGATGGGGTATAGAGGTGATGGGGAATAAATCTAGTAAATACACGGCACATGGGAAGATCTCACATCAGCATGTAATATTTCAGTATTAGTCATGCACAGATGTGCGTGGAGAGCACTGCTGTTATGATACTGTCAAAGCCATATGTGCTTTGGTCTGCACAAACACTATAATCAGTAGCACTCTATAAACTGGCCGCTGAGCTCACGACTAAAAATACACAGGCAAGGTTTGACATCAGAAATAAATTAAGGATAAATATATCATCATTTCAACTGTGAGAGAAATCATTTTAGAACCTCAGATATAGTAAATAACCACATCCCTTATTTGCCCTTTGATGAGTCGGCTGAGGTTTTGAACCCAAATCCTCAGCCGGAGGCAGGGGGAGTCATTTTATTCTATGACTCATCAATTCAGCAACCTAGAGCCAACGCCTGCAGCCAAGCCATTAACAAATGGCGAGGCTGTCATAAAAGAGATAAAGTAGACGTAAGATCAAAGGAGTGTGGGAGAAGCTCCAGATTGGAGACAGGCAGCTTATGGCTTCTGCATGTCAACAAAGTCATAGAGCAGTTATGCAGAATCAGTGTTTCTACGGCTGAAAACCTTTCAGAATAATCTTTTAAACCACACTGAAATCAAAGCCGGAGAAACAAAACGATTGAAAAGACACTTTAGCTCTACATGTATGTTTACCAGGTTTCACGATCCATTCTCAAGTCATATAATGGAACAAGAACAATAAACAAGCGCGAATTCGCAATACTGTATTCGCAATACCACATGTGCACATTTCCAAAATGCAGCATGGCAGGGGCAGCCCACCCTCTGCCACCCTGCATTTTGAAATGTGCCCCCACCGCCCCCTTTTAGCCAATTGGAATGAACACAAACACACACACACACACACACACACACACACACACACACACACACACACACACACACACACACACACACACACACACACACACACACACACACACACAGTGACAGTGACAGTGACAGGACAGTTTTCCAGGAGAGAACCATTTGGAGGTGCTGCTGACCCTCATCCCAACTGCATCACACTCAGCGGTCAATGGCTCCAGTTAGGGACGCACTGATATGAAAATTTTGGCCGATGCCGATAACCGATATTAACATTGCTGTTATGGCCGATAACCGATATTTACCGATGTCGATATGATCTGTATAAAACCAAATTTTTATGATCATCACATTTTGTACATACTGAAAAACACATGTTAACACTGAATTTGAAAAAGTTATGCATTTCTTTATTTGCAAAGCCTTTGGAAAAGCCCATAAATCATAGATTTACTGCATTATTTCATGTCAATGTGAAGAATTTGGCTGATAATGATAACCGATATTAACATTGCAACATCTGACCGATACCGATATGACCGATATGTAAAAAAATTACTAACATCGTCCGATACCGATATGATTGCCGATATATCGTGCATCCCTAGCTCCAGTGCACAACAGAGATCGCTGTCCAATAACGGCAGAAGGACAACGCATTGTCAAACAGCAGAGACTCTAATCTGATCAAACTGGACACTCTGGCCGCCCACCTTAAGATCCTATCCATCAATATCACAAACAGGAAGGAGGGCAAGGTGTATCCTTGTTGGTGGAGATCAGCGGCCATCTTGAGCGATGCTAAGAATGTGAACACAGCTGAATCCGAGTGTATAAGAGTATGGGAGTCGAGTAGGGGTGTCACAATATATCGTCCCACGAAATTTCGCGATAGTAAAACGTCACGATATGTATCGTTGAGATGAAATCTCATATCGCAAAAAAAAAAAAAATTTTTTTTTTTTTAAATAGACTAAGAAACGTCTTTGTTTGTTGAAGTTCAATGTGTGGAAAGTAGTTCAGTTGAACAAGTCTCTGAAGAGACACATGAGAAGTTATACAGGAGAGAAACCATTCAATTGAGTTTCTGGCAAAACTGTTTACTTGACAGGAAAAACTGAAGATGCCTAAAAAATAGATTAAGAAAAGTCTTGTTGTTTGAGTTTGAAGAAAAACTGAAGATGCATAATGAGAATTTATACTGCTGAGAAACCTTTTAGTTCAAAGTAAATCTAAGTGACGGTGTAACTCATTCTATTTCAAGATAAGCCTTATCTCCAATCTCATGTTTTTTCTAGTTGTTATTGTAATAACAATTTCCCACAACAGCATGTTTTGTATTTGTGCATTTCAAATAAAATACTACTTTTCCAGTCATATATTGTCATTATTCAAGTTTAAAAAAATATTGTTAAAATCGTATCGTATCGTATCGTTATCGTGAACCCAGTATCGTGATACGTATCGTATCGTGAACTGAGTGTATCGTGACACACCTAGAGTCGAGTATAACAGTGTATGAGGTGTTCCATTGACTGAGAATCGTGTGTGTGTGTGTGTGGGGGGGGGGGGGGGGGGATGAAACCCTGAAAACAACAATTTTGCAATAATAAAGGAAATATGAGGAAATATCCCTTTTTGGGAAATGGCCTGTATACGATTTTCACCTGTCACTTTGTGACAATCAGTAAGAATAAAGTCCAGACTTGTTACAGCAATTGCCCAAAGGAACAAGCTCAGTGGGTTTTCCCACATAATCAGAAATGGGAAAAGTACACACATTCTTTAGAAGTACAGTTACTTGTCTAAATAAAGACTGGTAAAAGTAGAAGTGCTGATTCAACTGGTTTAATCAAGTAAAAGTAAAAACATTACAGGCTCTGAAATGTAATTAAGTATAAAAGTAAAAGTATTTCTCCCGGCTGTTTCTGTGCAAAGCTAAGTGAACCTCACGCCATATTAAGATAAACAGAATTTCTGGGGTGCGGACTCTGGAGACGATGAACTGAGCACACACGGACACACTCCAATTAATGCTCTCCAAGTAGTAGGATTGGCTACAGGTGGTGTATGCTGATGGTATATAATCTCTGTTCCTGGATTTGTTTTAAACAGTCACTGAAGAACTAAATCTAGGAAATGAAAACAAATAAACTGACTCCCTTCAAGCTTCAAATCAGTTTTGGTGGAGCATGAAGTCCTTCATCACTTGTGGTAGTGGTAGGGAGTGGACTTGGATCAGGCGATGTGTGCCCAGCACTTGGCGGATCCGGATCCGACACACGTGGGCCAGACTGCGTGGACATCTCTTGGCCTGCAGAAAGACCCTGAGAGCCTCAGGGTCGGCGCGTGGTCCAGCAGCAGCTGGACGAAGGCCGTGTTACACCTGTTATGAATATGCAGCACCACCTCCAGCAGGAGAAGCCACGTCACCGGTCAGAATGCCAGTGGCCTGGAGCAGCAGGCGGAAGCAGTCCAGGTGGTTGCGTTCAGCACTGATGTAGAGAAGGGTGGATGCTTCTGTTAGGGTCGGCCCCGGCTTCCAGGAGGATCCGGACGCAGTCCAGGTGACCGTTGCACGCGGCACACTTGAGAGGCGTCCAGTTATCCTTTTTTTTTTTTTTTTTATGTTTTTTTCCCGATTTTTTATCCCATTTTTATCCCCCGTTTAGTGCTCATTTGAATTACTCCATCCTGGTTGCTACTCCATCCTCTGCCGATCTGGGGAGAGCCGAGACTGATTCCATGCATCCTCCGAGACATGGGCCGTCAAGTCAGCCGCTTCTTTTCACCTGCCCGAGGAAGCTTCACCGGTAGGACATAGCACGTGGGAGGTTCACGCTATTCCAACCAGTTCCCCTCCCTCTGAACAGGCGCCCTTAACGATCAGAGGAGGAACCATATAAGCAACCAGGATGTTGCATGTTTTTGTGAAGGGGGTTCCTATATGAAGGAGACCCCCGGGAGGCACGGGGAGAACATGCAAACTCCACACAGAAAGGCCATTTTGCCGACCCCCACCCGGGTGGTGGGCACTCGAGGACATGCGGACGGGCACGCATTCCTTCAGTGTTCACATCGGCCCAGGTGGGAATCGAACCCACGACCTTCGAGCTGTGAGGCGATAGTGCTTACCACTGCACCACCGTACCTCCGCGTCCAGTTATCCTTGTCAGCCAAGTCTGTGATCCCTGGGTGATCAAGTAGTCCACACAGGCAGCATGACACCGGTAGGCTGCGAGCACCAGAGGCGTCCACCGACACCCACGAAAACATGGCCGATCAGAAGGCCGATATTGATCCGCCTTCTGAAGGTGTCTTCCTGCAGCAGGCTCCTCAATTTGTCCAGGTCTCCTGCCCAGACGACATCATGGAGCAGCCTGTCGCCATACCCTGCTTCGAACAGCCATTCCTTCAGATCTGTCATTGTACCACACCGACTTGTATGCTGTGTCTCAAACAGAAGGAATTATGAAGGGTCTGGAATGTGGGTTGGACATTGACATGATAACATGACATCATAACATTATTACATGATGACATTATAATAATGATGATGACTGATGATATCACTCACTGCTGACATCACAATTGCTCGAGTGACATCACTGAATACATCACTCACTGATGACATCACAATTGCTCGAGTGACATCACTGAATACATCACTCACTGATGACATCACAATTGCTCAAGTGACATCACTGCACTCACTGATGACATCACTCGCTGATGACCTTACTATGCTCGACATCACTGATGCAATTGCTCGAGTGACATCACTGATGACATCATCTGTGACATCATCCGTGATTTATTTGTGACATCATCGGCCACGCCTTATTTAGTGTCTTATTTTGGATGTGTGACAAGAGAGAGAGAGACAGACATCGTTTTTGTCTGTTGTGCATTATATCTAAAGAAACTAGCCTGTTTTGAAAATGTAAGGAGTAGAAAGAACAGATATCTATTAAAATGTAGGGAGTAAAAGTAAAAAGTTGTCAGAAAAATAAATAGTGAAGTACATATACCTTAAAATCCTACTTAAGTACAGTAACAAAGTATTTGTACTTAGTTACTTCCCTCTGCACATAATTAATTCTCGACATGCATGTTTGAAGTGAACACTGCAAAGGGCTCTGAGTAAATAAAAGGAAATAACAAATAAATGCCATATTTAGCACCTCATATGTCTCCATGAAAACCTCTATTGGGTGTCCTGGTGGATCAGTGGTCTACCCTGTAACCATGATGTTCTGGGCTTGTCTCCTCAATCTTTTGTGTCTCCCTTTATTTTAGACTCTAATAAAGACAAAATGCCTCTAAACCTCTATCATTAGCTACATTAGCATTTGTAGTACCCACCACATCATTCAGATGTCTTCTGAGTTATCAAAAAAAAAGTTAAAGAAACAAATCACCACTGGGAAATGGACACAAAACAACACAAAGATCCAAATTGCCAAAGTTTGTAAACAGTGTGTCAGTTCTTAGGTTTTCTAAATGAAAGCCAGCAATTATCACTGATATGAAGGGACAGAGCAGCCATAAGAGTCTGACTATATGGACTCATATTCCTGCAAACCTTTACGTTAATTTATTTCTTGAAGAAATCATTGAGGATGGCGCTCATTTACAACAATGTTGAGATCACAATGATAAAAAACAAAATGAGATAAAACAAACCGTAAATGTAAACAAAAAACTGTAGATAAAATATACCGTAGAGATATGCAAGAGGTAGAATATTAGAAGTAATTGGAAGGAGCTTAGAAACTTGGGTGTATGTTTGTTTATAATGACAATTTACTTTCCCTTTTTTTTTATTATTATCATTTAATGACTTCTGACCATGTACCATGTAGTCCATTTTTCATTTGCATGGAAACAAGTAAGAACAATTCTAAAGTAATTAAAAAGTTTTGGCTCACATTGGTAGGATTATTTCCCCCATAGCGTACCCACTGCACGATAAAGACATTGCTTCATAATCAAAACATTGTGCTCTCACTGAAAAGGCTCTGGGAGATTTATCAATGTCAAGAGGTACTGCTAAATCACATCTGCGGACCAGTGTTAAAAAAACTCTATTAATGATCCTACTTATCTGCCAAAACACACAGTGTCTTAAATCTGGAATGAAAAGTTGGGGTCTTGGAGGGCAGGGTTCAACAAAGGCCTTACAATGCTATCTAGTGACAGGTTGCCAATTCCATATTCCCTCAGATTGAGAGGCTGTATGGGTAGAAGCACGTCTATGCCATATTAAGCCTCTTTTGAAGACCACCAGGCAGCCTGAAGACAGACTAATGACCTAGAGACAGCAACGGCTGACTAGATGTGGGACTGTGGGTTCAAGAATGTGAGCCCATCGAAATTGGAGATGAAAAACAAATGCCTATCTAGGGCATTGTGGTACCGATGTTATCACGACCCCCCAATCATATAAGACGTCTCGGACTCACCATGCTTAAATACTACAGGGGGAAAACTTGAGGAAGAGATATACAGAAAGTAAAAGCCAACATAAACAGAAAACCATTCTTTGATGTACAGAACAAAACCATTTCATTCATGAGAATGGGGGGGGGGGGGGGGGGGTCACGGTGAGGGTACCTTGCTAAACTTTGCTTCCGATGTGCTGCTCGGTGACCCTGGGCCCGAGATGTTGTTTTAATGGTGTGCAGAGAGAGGGAACAGGCAGACACAGCAGAGGGAAAGAATAACAGGCTGTAATATCCACCAAAGTGTTTTTCTAATCCCCACAGGGAGCCTGCAGGAGCGGAAGACTCTCTCCAGACCATCTCAGGTCTGGTATTAACATCATATTCACTGCATTAATATGTCAACTCTGCAATCACTCCATAGGCATATTCACGTGTGTGTATCATTTACATTGCCGCGGTGGATTCTAATGCATCAACACAACAACACTGGACATGATAAAAACAACTTTGTTTTCATGTTTTTGTTGCTCATTGGAGAGTTTACTGTGTGGTTGGTACTATCTGTCCAATGTCTTATAGTACTTAATGGAATTGGAAGAGATTCACAAAACAATTTAGTCCACAATACTTTGATGACAAAACATCAATGAATTATGATGATGATGAAATTAGCTTTGATCCACAACTGCCAGGAACTATAAAGAAAACAAACCCATCAGGCCCAAAGGTACAAACGCATGAAACAATAACATCTACAAACTTTCAATACACTTACATTATGTACAAATACTACAATTACACTAAGTAAAGTACCTTGTATCTCATAGCAAAGGAAAATTCAAGATGAGATCTGCTTTACATCACATCTACATCTCCTAGACAAAAATGAGCACTAGTCAAGGCATTTTCTCATTCTTCTCAATTGTTGCTCCTGAGAGATAGACATGGTTTGGTCTCACAGCTGATCCCTGTGTGAGCTCTCCAAATTGTTGTAGGGGTCTTATTTCTATAGTCTCGGCTAAAAGAAATATGAGAGTAGTACAAGCTCTCAAATGAGTCTCAATACGATATCAGCAACTGGCTCAATTATGTCTCAGTTTATCTCATACAAATCTCAGTGCCACTTCAGGGTTCGACTCTCACATCCCTGTGTGAGTTCTCTACGTTTTCTTACAGTCGTCTCATTTCTAGAGTCGCAGCTAAATTCAAATTAGTCTCAATACGATATCGACAACTATCAATTATGTCTCAGTTTATCTCATACAAATCTCAGCTAAAGCGCCAGGTGGCTGTTTGGACTGATTGTTATTCAAAATTCAAACGTTGAAATAGTTGAAGGTGATTGGACGACGTGGAGAAGGAGGGAGGTGGAGTTAAAGTAGAACGGGCAGTCTGCTGTGTCCTGGCACCAGGCAGGCAGTTCATTTCCCATATTAGTTTTAAATGTACAACCCTGCATCCAAACGATCATCCAACTTCAGCAATTTCTGCTGAAGACTAGTGAAGAAAATTAATAGACTGTTTCTCATCAGAGGAGCAGAGCCGTTATTTACTGGAACAGCTGTCAGTGAGTGCATTTCCATGCACACTAATAAACTGTTTATTATCTGATTTCTAGAGTTACAGTACCTCATTATTCAAGTGTCATGTAAACACCATCCTTTATCGGATAAAGGCTGTTATCAGTTTATGAGAAAACCGATAAACACATAGGTTTCTGCTGAATCATCAGGTTTATTCATTGCAGTCAATGTCCACTCACAGACTTTGAGGTGATTTCCCGCTATTTACTAAGTGCATGTAAACGCGGAAATCAGATTATTGCCAGTTACCTGATTATTCTCTGTTTATTGTGTGCATGTCAACGCACTCATTGTCTGACATCCACAGATTATGGGACATTATGAGGTGGCCTGTTGTAAACACAAAATCACTTCAGCAAGACCTGCGACATAGGCTAATCACTGCTGTATTACCAGTAGGGTCAAATTCGGTGATATTTAGTGGCTCACACTCACTCATTCGGAAAGACAATATACCTTTTGACTGTTTTCCACAAGAAGCACTGTTTTCAATCAGCTTGCTGAATAGTGACAACCCGCAAGCCAGTGGCATATCCCGCGGCCCCGAACCCGATCTGGGTGTAGCACAAACAGTCTAAATTTAATAGGACTTCAGAAAGCATCCTAGTTTTCCTTGTGGTGATTCAGAGGAACAGAAACATCTGTACCTTACGTGAGATGATCTCCACATCTGGCCCGCGTCCTGATGGTTTGAGGGGTGTGGGCACGCACCAACAGCTGCGCCCAACCGCTCCCAGATGTTTCTGATAGGCCAAGTGTCTAGCTGTTTGTTAGGCGTGGGGTGATCTTTGATCCCCCGGCAGCGTTGGCTGCAGTGTTATCGTGAGGAGGGCCTGTGAAGCACACAGCGGAAGTGTAGCAACCTCACAGAAGGGCCTGTGGTTTGCCGTGGTGAAAACAGGCATGGTAAAGTGACTTCAGCTGTGGAAAGGAACTCTTCGGAAACCACCCAGCATCTCTACCGAGACCCAATAGTGCTACCGGCATTGTTGCAGAAGAAGTAAACACATACATATCTAACCTCCTCATTTAAATTGGCTCCGAAAGGAAAAAGAAAAGTATTAAATATCTTTTCATATGGAAGAAAGGGAAAATTCGGACAGAAACGGTGTTATAAAGTCTAAATAATACAAAGTCATAAAAAGTTAAATGTCAACGTTAATGTATTTAGCAAAATGTTGCTTTGCTCAATTTCGTCGCTGAAATGCGATTTCAGTCATATATCAGTGCTGAGTAGTGTAGCACATTGTGGCATGGAACGGAGCCACATCATAAATAACCCTTTTCTTTTCCATTGCCCAAAGGGAAGAAACATGCCCGTCTGTTGACATGACGACTCTAACCAAGCCACATGTGGCTACAGCCTCTCTGCCCTGACGACCATCCCGCTCCGACATGCCAGCGCTGAGGCCTGCCTGACAGCCCGTTCCTCTAGCCATCAGACAGGCTGTGCATGCACACACACCCGCCATCTTCTTTTGCAGGGAAGGTATTTTAGGAAGGAAGTGGAGCACACCAGGCCAGAACTTCAAAAATAAACCTGGCATTTATGGGCCGGAAAAGGCTTTGGATAGCTGTGCCACTCCTGCTTCCTCTGTAGTGCCGCGGCCAACGCAGCTCGAGGCCCCACGGGCCGGCGAGAGCGAAGCGCATTCCACTAACAAGTCCTAATGAGGGAGGGAGTCCAGCTGATTGTTCTCCATGCATGTAATGACACTGCCTACAGGCTCTCTTTCTATCCCATTTTTATCCCCCATTAGTGCAAAAAAAAGAAATCTTCAATTTATTTATCCTGGTTGCTGCTCCACCCTCTGCCGATCTGGGGAGAGTCGAAGCTGGCTCCATGCTTCCTCCGAGACATGGGCAGTGGCCAGCCGCTTCTTTTCACCTGACAGGGGAAGCTTCACCGGTAGGACATAGCACGTGGGAGGATCACACTATTCAATGAGTTCCCCTCCCTCCGAGCAGGCGCCCCGAACGACCAGAGGAGGCACCACTTCAGCGACCAGGATATTGCATGTTTTTGATGAGGGGTTCCTATTTGAAGGAAACCCCCAGGGGGCACGGGGAGAACATGCAAACTCCACACAGAAAGCCCCTTTTGACGACCCCACCCGGGCGGTGGGCACTCGAGGACATGTGGCCGGGCACGCACTCCTTCAGCGCTCACACCGTCCCAGGTGGGAATCGAACCCAGGACCTTCTAGCTGTGAGGCGACAGCGCTACCAGTGCACCACCTACAGGCTACAGGCTACAGGCTCGCTTTCTAACCAGGCTTGAAGACATGAAGTCACTGGTCGATAACACTGTAATGCTCAGTTTCCTAGATATTTCTTACTTTATATTGCAATAAATCAAACATGATAGAACAATATCAGAAGTTTGACATTTGAGTTCTATGTCATTCTTGCCTTGGTAGGTTACCATTTCTTGCGATATTTTTCCATTATTAAAGATATGTATTTATATATTTCATTTATTATAAAGACATACAATATGTCTGAAATCATCAATGTGTTTAAAATGCCACACTACCCGCTATGATGTCCTACCAAAAAAAGGGGAAAAAGTTGACTAATTTGTAACAGCCTGGGTGAGTTGCATGAGATGGGGGGTTTACACGCGTTCACACACTCACACCTGGGAGCTGGCCCAGTGTTGCACTGTGGGCCACTCAGCAGCTCTACTGAGGCAACTAAGCTCAGTGTCAGTCCACACAGCATCATCCATCCCTTCTGCCAGTCCAGGGTTTCAAACTGGTGGCCTGGTGACAGAGATGGGGACTTGGACTTGAGACACTTGAGACTTGTCCTCAAAGACTTGAGACTTGACTTGGACTTGTAATCAAAGACTTGAGACTTGACTTGGACTTGTAATCAAAGGCTTGAGGCTTGACTTGGACTATAGCTCAAAGATTACAGCATTCATTAATACACAGGACAAGATGTTACTATCCTTTGCGCCAAAATCCAAGGTAAAACACCTGTAGAAGCCCAATCCATATTAAAAACAAGCAAACAAACAAGTGATATAACCACCATCAGATGCAACACCATAGGCGACATCAGGCTACACCATCATAGATCTACAGCCATTCCTCAGATGGACCAATCAGCACTTACCAACCCTAGCCAACAGGAGTATGCAGCATGTGGTTCTCAAGTGGGCAACTTCCTTCACCGATGTTTCGTCAGACTTGACTTGGACTCTAGCTCAAAAACTTGGAGACTTGGACTTGCAAGAAATGACTTGTGAGCATCTCTGTCTGGTGACCGCATTAACATAGCCTCTCTTCCTCCTCTTAAATTGTGTGCAAATAAGGTATTAAAGCAGCTATGAGCAAGATTTTCGATTGTTATTAAAGTCTAAATTTAATATCAATGCCTCACATCTTACCTCTAATAGTAGACGAGACCAACGCAGAGTAGTCTCGCTTGAAAGCCGAGTGAATCGGCGAGTGTTGTCTTGATGATAGTCTGTGTGCGGGCCGGGCAGATCAGGAAGTGAAATTAAACGGTTATATTCTAACAGTTTGTTTGAAAGTAATTTTGTAATTTTGTGGTTATGGCCGTGTGGCTGCCCGCAAACCGTTTCATTTCACTTCCTGATCTGCCCCGGCCCGCACACAGACTATCATCAAGACAACACTCGTCTTGTCTACTATTAGAGGTAAGATGTGAATGAAATTTAGACTGTTTAATAACAATCGAAAATCTTGCTCGTAGCTGCTTTAACTAACTGCACTGTCTTCAGCATCAAACTGTATTTTCTCTTCTGCTTCCAAATGAGATTCCCAGACACACATGTTGCTTCCGATATTCTGTGGCAACAAAGAACCTGCAGCGGATAACCCCTGTTCCCGTCCATCTGTCCTGAAGGTGGTTGTCCTGCTCCGAGGTTTCTACAATTTTATCCTGTTTTAACCAAGCAACTTGCTAAGAACACTATTTACTGCAATGACTATAGAGAGTGCAGTTGTTAATTAACAAAACAATTAATCCACAAAGTACTTTGAGCCCCTTTGTGGATTTACATAAAGATTTGTCCAGAAAGCAACCACAGGAGGATCCACCTTTTGACAAAGCATGGTGAAATTCTCACACAAAATTGGAAATCCAAGAGTCCCAAGACTTCTTCCCAATACAGGAAAGCCAGCACCAAGATATTTAAAACAGTTCTACAATTGCATATTAAACCTGAGGCACACATATGGGAGAGGGGAGGTTTTGGGTGGGATTGTCTGTTTTGACTTTGAGACTGTCCCAGGACTGAAATCTCATGAAGAGCATCATTGTTGAGTATATGTTTTTCTATGATTCAACCCTGGAACAGAGGCTGGAACATGTATCTTTGCTGCAAGCAGATGTGTAAGGTTGACAGGGCTCAAGTGCTAAAGCACTCATAGCGGATTACAACACTGACAAAGATTTAATGTACCCCAAAATATAAGCACTACGCTTCAGATGACTCGTACAAAAAAAAAATTGCTATGCAGAGGTTATCTACAGGGGATAATAAACCTGGGCTATCAAACCGAACTAGCCACCAAATCCCAGGATCCTAATCCAGAAGTCCATTTCCTATTATCATTGCGCTTGTATGGTCATGAATTTTAAAAGGCAGAGAAAAGTAGATTTATTACCACGTCAGGGCTGCTTTGACCCCAAAGCCCTCACTGAACCAGACCTCAGATGGAGGGTGCAGGTGCCAGAAGGTCAGCAGCATGTGAGTCTCATTTCCAGCCCAAGCATGCAACACTGAGAGAGAAGCATGGGAAAGCAGACTGCCCGGTGATGGAGAGTGAATAAAGATGGGCAGAGGATGGGATGTCAGATGGGAGCTTACAGGAAAAGGTCATGCACAGACGTGACTCAACTGGTAGCATTGTGGATTTAACTTAAAAGCTATTATTTATTTCCTTTTGAATTACCTTGAGATGATATAGAAAAGCAATTTATTAGATTTTGATAATCTCAGGTGAATTGCTTTGTGCCTAAGCCTCCATACATTTAGATGTTGTCAATGCATTTTCAATCTTTTGAATCTATAAAGCGGTTAAGAACGGTGAGACATGTGTGACTGATACGACAAAGACGCTTTGGTAGAAAACCTGTGGGGGTTGTGCACCGCATTAATGGAGCATAGAGCAACCAACCCACAAACCCTCCTCTTGACAGAGTGATACCTTTTGCACTTCAAAGTGATACTGCTCCTGTCTCTCTTCTCAGAAGGTCTCCCGGGTCTGCTCTTTCTGTGACATTTAATGAAAGATCCTTTCTTATTCTGAGCACAAATACAGAAACTTGCCTTCAGTCACTCCAGTTACACTTCACATCGCAGATTTTCCTGATATCATGCAGGCCTAGAAGACGGTAGGGAATTCTGCCACAATTTTATCTACTGTACTGCCATGCATGGAATGAGCAGGTAACACTGGAAAAGAATAGATCCCATCCCAACACTTGCAGTACTGAGAACAAGCGTTTATTGCTAAAACCAACGTGTTTCGGCTCGTGGCCTTCTCCAGGTTTTTTATTTTATTTAGAGTGAGCGTTCCCATCCTTGTGCTCTACATCATCTTGGCTGGTGTTAATGTAACACAGGGAATGTTCTCAAATGGCGAGTCCTCAAGTGTACAAAGTAACGCACATAGCCACTATGAAAAATGACAAACGATTGATCTATCCAAGCACCTATCCAACCTTTATATGATTAGTCGGATTTTGAAACAAAAGCCTATGGTATTCCAGGCAAATCCACTTCCTAGCTGATGGAAATAAAGCAAATGAATGCTACTGATTTAGTATTTACTTGTACAATAATATAGGGAGCACCGACTCCCAACAATTGAAAATGTAGCCTAGCCCCTGCTCTCTTCAGATTAGATGATGGTTTCTGTTTTATACTCCACTCTTGTAAAGCAAGGAAAGGACAGGAAAGAAAAAGAAAAATCAATTTACTTCAATATTCTAAAGCAGGATGGTGTTATGATACCTTAGCCTCCAGACATGAAGGATGGAGTCAATGGTCTCCCAGACTGGGAGGCCGACGTGGACTGCTTCTGGAGACCTGAGGCTGTAAAAGAAGAACACAATTTGAGGAACAAGAATACATCAGACACAGACACAGGATAACACTACAGTATGTCCGTGTTGGACATAGAGACGAGCTGTGAATTACCTATAGTTAAAAGAAATCCTATGGTAGAATTACAGAACCTCAGCTACACAGCAACAAAAACTACAAACACACAGCAGATGACTATCAGAAGTCATCTAGAGGCTGCAAACACACAGCAGATGACTATCAGAACTCATCTAGAGGCTGCAACCACACAGCAGATGACTATCAGAAGTCATCTAGAGGCTGCAAACACACAGCAGATGACTATCAGAACTCATCTAGAGGCTGCAAACACACAGCAGATGACTATCAGAAGTCATCTAGAGGCTGCAAACACACAGCAGATTACTATCAGAAGTCATCTAGAGGCTGCAAACACACAGCAGATGACTATCAGAAGTCATCTAGAGGCTGCAAACACACAGTAGATTACTATCAGAAGTCATCTAGAGGCTGCAAACACACAGCATATGACTATCAGAAGTCATCTAGAGGTCATCTAGAGGCTGCAAACACACAGCAGATGACTATCAGAAGTCATCTAGAGGCTGCAAACACACAGTAGATTACTATCAGAAGTCATCTAGAGGCTGCAAACACACAGTAGATTACTATCGGAAGTCATCTAGAGGCTGCAAACACACAGCAGATGACTATCAGAACTCATCTAGAGGCTGCAAACACACAGCAGATTACTATCAGAACTCATCTAGAGGCTGCAAACACACAGCATATGACTATCAGAACTCATCTAGAGGCTGCAAACACAGCAGATGACTATCAGAACTCGTCTAGATGCTGTAAACACACAGCATATGACTATCAGAAGTCATCTAGAGGCTGTAAACACACAGCAGATTACTATCAGAACTCATCTAGAGGCTGCAAACACACAGCAGATGACTATCAGAACTCATCTAGAGGCTGCAAACACACAGCAGATGACTATCAGAACTCATCTAGAGGCTGCAAACACACAGCAGATGACTATCAGAACTCATCTAGAGGCTGCAAACACACAGCAGATGACTATCAGAACTCATCTAGAGGCTGCAAACACACAGCAGATGACTATCAGAACTCATCTAGAGGCTGCAAACACACAGCAGATTACTATCAGAACTCATCTAGAGGGGTGTTTCACTTTAGTGGCGGGATGATCAAGCCAGAGTCTTTCACATTTTGTTTCTAAAGGGACATAACCTAAGGGTAATGTACACCACCTTCAGAACAGATGCGGTACGGCTCCGGTACGGCTGCGAACAGACCCACACTCATGTAATCTGTCAGACGTATGCAGGATCTGACAAAAATAGAACAGCTGCGTAATTTCTCCGTACCTGAACGAACAAATACTCGACCACCCTGCCCCATTGTCGACCACCACCCCCACCACATTGACGCACATACAAACACACCAGCCTTTAAAGTGTGCACACTGCAGCGGTGGCCAAAAGTGTATTCCACTTCCACTTATGTCCCACGCAAAAGGGTCCATGAGGAATCAGCTGGCATAAGTACACTATTGACTGTACGCATAATGTAAACTAATCAGCATTACAGTAGCCTACAATATTTCTGCCCCAAGAGCACCATTACTCTGTGTACAATAGACAGCGTGGCAGAGTAATAGCATGGCAGAGTAATAGCATGGCGTGCCGCGTGATGTACTCTATTCTGCCCCTGGTCAGATGTACTGTAACTGCCTTACAATCTACACAGCATGCTGTAACTGCCTCCAAATATGATTCACTGTCTGACTAGAAGTCATTTTCACCAGTTGAGTATGTTGTTGTCAGTCTGACTGGCAGCTGTATGATGTCAGTCTGCCTGTAGCCTAAGCAGATTGTGTCCATTTACTTAAAAGTTCTGAAGCCAAATAAAAGTGACATCTGGTGGCCATGCAGTTGAGTAACAACTAAAAGGTTATGGAAAGGAAAAGGGACAGTCAGTGTTTCTGCAGGTTCAGTTTATTCCTGAGAAAATACAAAATAATTTCTCGTGAACAATTAGCTAGATAATTGGCCTCACCATTCTTTTCTATGTAGACAATGTTATTATCTGGCATAAGTTTATATAAATAATTGTGTAACTCACTTTTTGTCTTTAGCAGCCTGCAAGTAGGCTAAGTAGTCTACAATGACGAGCAGATGGTTTTTTTATGCAAATTAAATCCTTGTAGTGTTTCATTCAAGATACTGTATTCTGTAATATAATTGTAATTATGGAGAATTCTGTTTTTTTCTTGCTGACGTTTAAGCACAACCACTATGCCCCTGCTTATGATGAGTGACATGATGATTTTCCTCCCTTTGACCATCATTTATTGAAATTGGTCAATTATTAATGTATGTAATTGAATCAATGGTGATGACCTGATGACTTTGTGCAGTCAAAACAACCTGGAGCTCAATGCTCAAAAGACAGTGGAGATGATTGTGGACTACAGGAAGAACGTAGCCCTCACCTTAATTCCCCGATCACCCTAGGTGACACCCCAGTTGGTCTTGCAGTACGAGTAGCCAGCCGTAGATAAATATCTGTGTTTGGTGCACAACTCTTAACAAGTGGTTAAGAACCGCCCCCTGAGACCAAAACAAAATGTGCAACAGACATATGAATTAACCAACCACGGACCTCCTTATTGTGTGACGCAACTCGTGGAGGCGGTACATTTTTGAACGATGCACCAATGCACACAGAGAGCCGGACTTCCATAACAGCTGAATCTGAGCCAATCAGATTTTACTGTAGGGATTCGTACGGCAAAACACAGAAATGCTGACTTGTGATTCAGAGACCCTCTGTGCCTGGAAGCGTGCTGACATGATAAGATGTTGGGTCTGACCACGTGAGACTACTCCCCAGTCAACACTGTGGAGCTTCCTCATCAGCCAGGATCTGAAATGGGAGCTGAACGTCAGCGCTCTCACCAAGAAGGCACAACAGAGGATGTACTTTCTTTGGAAGCTGAGGAAGTTCAAGGTGCCAAAGGCAGTGCTGGCACTTTTCTTCACCTCGACCGTCGAGTCCATCCTCGCCTCCTCCATCCTCGCCTCCTCCATCACCATCTGGTATGCTGCTGCCCTCAAGGACATCTCCAGAATGCAGCGCATCATATGCCGTGCTGAAAAGGTGGTCAGATGCAGCCTGCCAGTGCCATCCCTTCAGGACCTACACACTGCCAGGACGATGAAGCCGTCTCAGAAAATCATGGCAGACGCCTCCCACCAAGGCCATAAACTCTTTAAGTGCCCCCCCCGGCAGAAGACTGATGTCTGGCAGTACCAGAACCTCTATTCACAGGGACTACCCAACTGCCATCCGCCTCTTCAAAGAGACCCGAAAGCCCATGGACATTATCCTACCCCCCCCTATCATATGTCAATTTAAAGGACTTTATTGTGTACTTTATAATTTGTGATTGTTTTTCTGTATTGCTTCATCTTCTACTGTTGACGTGACCACTAGTGCTGCATACTTGCACTAAGTCAAATCCCTTTGTAATCTGATTACTTACTGTGGCTCTTGAAGTGAATCTTGAATCTTAAGTTTAAATACATTGATTGTTCCATTTTGTAAACTGCTCTGACATATTTTTCATTTTAGAAAAAACTATTGGCATTCTGAGGTCGCTGGTTTACAGTTCATATAACATTTCGAAATCAACTTTGAATTTTGGTTTAGAGACTGGAGAGCGCCTGCAACAGTTTGTTAAAAGAAAGTAACTGAGAAGCAGCTGCACTTTGGTTTGGTTTGAAACCACTACTCTTTAAATACAATGCAGAGCCACAAGTATGTAATCTCGCTGACTCGCTCTCAGCTGAATCTGTCTTTTTCCAAGATTATCATAGCCTGTAATCAAGTGAAACTAAAACAAGGCAAAATTAATCATAATAATTTGTAAATTTATCTCCAAAACTCACTGAAGTGATGGATGATGCTCACATTAACAGAATGTGAAGCAAACCCATCCATCTGGCAATGTCAGGTTACCAAATATGTAGGCAAACAAAGGATGTAGGCTACTCACCTCAGGACGTATATAGATATTACTGTTATTTTGTCAGATGAATTCCATAGGAAATAGCTTTTATCCAAATAGTTCATGCAGGAAACACACGCGCGCATCCATGACGCACACACGCACGCCACTCCAGCTTAACCCGGAACGAAAGTAAGGCAAAGCTGCCAGCGTTCCTAGGCTCGCCCGGAAGACAATTCCGTGGGACAATTCTTCTGTTTACACCGCAACGTGTGTGTCACGCCGCTTTCGTGGACACAGATAAAAGTGTTATAAATTGCTAGCGTTATATTGTGGGGGAAATGGGTAAAAAACGTATCAGCGAAGACTCGGGGGAGTCAAATACGCCGGTGAAAAGAGACAAAATGGCAGAGTTCAACGGGACTGTTTTTAAAGCCATGTTGAAGCAGCCTGCTAAAGCGATGAAGGGTGAGTGTGTGAAGATGTCTTGCTACAGATTCATGTAACTACTTTGCTAGCCTCAAGAGACCCTTCAGACTCTTCAGAATGACTGAAGAGTCTCGCGTTGAGGCTACTAATTTGCCATTATGACTTCAACCAATACGCTTCACCCAGATGTTTTACGTTTTCCCACTGCTGTGCCTTGATTCACTTCTGATACTTCTAACGTTATCGCCTGCAGGACTGGAGACATTCATCTCAACTGCAAGGAAACTGCCATGCCCTGACGTGTACGATGTGGTTGAAGGCTATGTTAAAATCTCTATGGAGTGTGCTGAAATATTCAAACTGCTGGAAGGAGAACGGCAAATAGAAAGTGAGGTAAGCATACGTTGTCTGTCTTGTTCTTCAACAAAGTACTGTACGTGTGTCTTGTTATGTCTGCATGTCCTGCATTTTCCAGTTGTGTTGTGTTGTGTTGTGTTGTGCATTGTGCGGAGTCTGAGAAATAGCCTAATGGTCTTGTATGAATGTGTGTGACTAGCTGTGGAAATTTGTTTCCCCTTCTTGGACAGATAAAGCTCTAATAAAATCTTCCTCTTGTGCAGATGATGCTGATTTTTGAGAGCTTGGAGATGATCCTACTGAGGACAGCCAGTGACCTGTCTCACTTCAGCATGGTGGGCAACACTATCGTGAAAAAGACTGTTTCTAGCTACATGAAACTTCTGCAAAGTTCCTTCTATTCTGAAAACCACAGGTCGGTGTGATGAGCTCAATGAGGGACCTCAAATAGCTGTCATCAACACATTTTAAAATACTGTATGTCCACTGTCAGCCACAAAGTGTGCCTGACATTGTGTTTTCCCTTGACGATAGGTTTGTCCGTCAGTGCCTCAGTCTGCTGTCGGCCATGGTGTCACAGGGTCCAGAAGCTGCTAGAGAGGTCCTCAGTCACGTTCACTTCAATAAGGGTCTGTCTGCGCTGGCAAAGAGAAGGGATAAGAAGGTGAGACCTAGGATGTGTTTTGAGTGTGTATTTAACGTGTTGCTTGTAGTAAAAAAAAATAACTAGAGACCATCTTGCGATCATGCGATCACACCAGCCGTGAACTCGACCTTAATTTTGATGTCAACTATGCACCTATAAAGTTTTGTGACAGAATCTGTCTACAGACAGACAGACATAGTATACATGCATATAACACCTGACAAAATACTCAAATAGGTTTCTCCAGGACCCTATTTTGCCTTGATGTCACACGCACAGACTTACAAGCTGAAAACAATACCAGCCCGCTGTCGCGGCTGGTAATGATTCCAAAACGCTATAAATTCATCAGGGAATATTTGAAAAATGTAAATGAGTCTTAAGAAGACTTGTAACTCCAGTAATAATAACCCATAATGTGGTATTTACACATTTACTGTACATGTACATTCCTTCATATATGCGTATTAAAATAGACACTTTACAAACCACTTATTGTAGATAGTAGTTACTGTAAATTTACATTCCTTCATATATAGGTATTTAAAATAGACATTTTACAGTACACCACCCTTATTGTAGATAGTAGCTACTGTAAATGTTTGCTACCCTTCTTGCCTTGCATGTGTTTGATTTGTGCATACCTTTCTTTCATCCTTTCTTTTTTCTGTATGTGTGAACTTTGAAAGCAAAGCAAAGCAGACCCCAATTCCTTGTATGTGTACATACTTGACCAATAAAGCTGATAATAATGATAATGCTAGCAGTCAATATGGGAGAGTGCCCCCCCCCCCCATTTTGGAATGAAACAACTGAACAAATATACATGCTTCCATTCTTTTTTGCTTAATTTTTCATCCTCTTTCCAGGGCAAACCTGATGTTCGCATGGCTTTCATTCAGTTTGCGCTGTCCTTCTTGGTGTCTGGAGATAATGCGACAGTTGGACAGCTATTAGAGGTCAAAGGTAATGATTTGATAATGATTTCACATGGATTATATTTTACACAATTCGCTGTCCATTATCATATTGATGACATGTTGACTTGTTGTTGCAGAGTTCCTGCCGGAGATCCTGAGTTCGGGGCTGAAGGAGGATCGGATTTCCATAGTCAATCTGATTTTATCCACACTGAAGACGAGAGTAAGCTTGTGTCTTGGCTGTTCTGACTTTTACGATTTTTTATTTTGTTGCTAGAGTGCTAATTCTGCATCTGTTGCTGCAGGTTGTACTGAGCAAAGCCATAAGTAAAACACAGAAAGTCCGTTTCTTCACACCTGCTCTGTTAGCCAACATAGCATCTCTGTACAAGTGGAATGGGATTGTGGATGTAAGCACAGATGATAACATGGTGAGCTGTTTGCCTTTTGTCTTTTGATACAATAAGCCACATAATTATCACTTCAATGTTTTCTTGTAGGTCAAAATTTCAATTTCAAATTTATTTTTTGTAGAAGTCGGAGAACCCAGAGCAGGCTGGGATAACATTGGTCCGGCAACTTGTTCACAGTTTCCTCCTGGACCTGTGCTGCTCTCGTAAGCATGGCCTCAGCTTTCACGACCCCAGTTTCGGAACAGCTGGCAGGTGAGTCGTCTGTAGGATGACAAGTTTATTTCATCCTCTTCTGGAAACCTCTGATGCTGACCACAAATTATACTTCTTTTTTCCAGAGCTGGCAACATTGTGTTGCTTCAGTTCCTAGTGGGGCTGAAGCAGGCCACAGAGGACGAGCTAGTGGCAGAGCTGGTGGTCAGTGTGCTCAAAGTCAGTCCAGATGTTCTGTCCAGATACTTTAAGGAGACTCAGGTTTCGTACACGCCACGCCTCAAAAGTGCCTGGCAGGACAATGTCAACCTACTTAAGAAGGTAATATTTGGTTGCATTTGGCTTTTGTAGAGATTTCAGCTTTGGGTAATGCCTTTCTTCATGCAATAATGTCTTCTTTGCATTTATGTTTCAGATCTATGAGGCTCAGCCAGAGATTTCCATAGTCTTCCAAACTCATGACGTCATCCCTCTACCTCGCCTGCTCTCCATGATTATGGTGACATCTGTTCCTCCAGTCTGTAACAAGGCCTTCTTCACACAGGGACTCAATGTAAGTGACTAATTCTCACAGAAATAAACCCATTAGTTCAATAGCTTTAGTGCCACAAAACGTTGGAAATGCATATGTTTGTGTAGATTAATTTCAGTCATCCAGGTAGTAAGATGTCCATCAAAAGATCTGATGTTTTGCCACTCATCTGAGAGGCTTCATCGATTCTACTTGGGTTGATTGGAAATGCATTTTGCCATATCTTTGAAGAATGACATCTCTTGTGTCTGACAGTTTGCCAACACAGCAGTGCAGCACACAACTCTGTCTATGATGTCTTTCATCTTGAAAAGAGCCCATAAGAATATGGAGTACCTGTTGGATAAGTCTGTGTGGCAGAACTCAGACATTTACACTCTTGACATGATGGAGGACTTGGTGCTGCAGTACCGGGAGACCCTAAGCAAGGTAACGTCAGGAAATGCCATCTTATCCCTACAAATAGTAATGATAATGTTGTTCAACATTTTACCCTGAGATTCGTAGCCACATCAGCGAGTAAGATCTCCAACTTTCCCTTTTTATATGCTGTTCCAGATTTTGCCGGATATGACAGGCATAGTTGCAAAGTGGCAGTCGCTTACCAAGAAGGAAAAAACAGAGGGTGAAGAAAAAAAGGACAAGGAGAAGGATGTTGCAAAGGATATTAAAACTGAAGTACCTGGTAATGACAATCATGACATGGTGATTGTTTATTCTGACCAGTCCTGTAAAGTAAGGGCTTTAACCATCGTGTTTTTTTTATGGTGACAGTCGCTGAGACCGCTGAGATCATCCTGCTGAAGGCTCTCATTCTCCACGTCGTATGTCTTTACCAGAAAGTAGTGCCACATCTGGTTAGCCAGTGCAAATTCGACTTCAGCAAGCTCTTAAAAGGTAATGTTTTTTCCATGGAGTCGATGCAAGTTTGATTTCTATCATGGTGATGGTGGTAGTAGTTACTGCAACAAAAGCCTTCAAAGCCAAATCTTTTTTCTTTTTTTTTTTTACCTCTCCAGGGATTGTGTCAGAGAAAGGCATAAGGGAAGAAGTTCCTCCAGTCCTGCAGTATCAGATACTGCAGCTCGCCCTGGATCTCCCTGCCAGCAAGTTCTCCTGGTTCCGCATACAGGTGAAGAAGTTGCACACTGCTGCTTTTATCAATTATTGTGTCATTTGCAGTGACTGCTGTTGTTCATTAGATGCTACCGGTATGTTGTAATAACTATTGTTTCCTGTTCTTTTTTTATGTTGTTTTCCTGTTCCCCAGGATGTTGCAGATACAGAATCAGCATCTGGAGAGAAGTCAGTGCTTTATCTGCTTCTCAAGATGTTTGTGAGCAGCAGTAACAGCCACCTGAAAACCTCCACACGGATGCTGGTCCTTAAAGTAAGGACATTTGTATTTGTATTTTTATCTCTCTCAGCTCTGCTTTCAGTCTGCACTGTATTTAAGAATTTTTGTTTTATTTTGTTATCATCATTTCAAGTAGTCCAACCAAGAAAACGGCGGATACAAGTTGTATTCCCATAATGATCCACTTGCACCATCACCCAGTTAGATTTTCCTCTATAAAAATAGATCAAAGTTGATCAAAATAACCGTCAACATTTCAGGAATAGCTTGGTGAATTCATATTTTTATTTAACCATTCCTCCAGGATATATACTGGCATCATTTCACTTAAATCAGGCTGCTGCATCAGGAAAACAGTTTGTTCCCTGCAGTTTAGAAGCATAGTTTGTCAATATTATTTGAAAGAGCTTGAAGCTCAATGATGCTGCTGTGTGAAGCTGTGTTTGTAGGCTGCATGTTAGTTTGAAAAACAGAAAGGACCGTGTAGGGGAGGGCAACTATATTATTTTTGAGCTGCAAGAGTTTCAAATAAATTTGAACAAATTTCTCCTAACAAAATGGTTAAATCTCATTTTTTGGGGTGGAAAAAGTGGTAACCTATTTGGTATTTGCTCTGTTATATCCAGGTTCTAAAGGACAGTGGAGTGTTTGAATACACCTGGATTGAACTGGAGCTCTGGCTGAACCACCTGGCAGGACTAGAGCCGGACCATCAAGAGACTGTTATCCTGTTCCTAGAGAGGGTGAGTCCATCTCTTTCATCATGTTTTGTCATCGCTCTTAGCTATATAATATCTATGTATCCCAGTAGGATGTATTAATGGTATCATCTTAGTTTGGAGTGAGTACATAATAAACCAATGATTTTGGACTGAATGGTGAAAAGGGTGCTTTAGGTAAATTACTACAGAGGTAATCCACATATACAGATGTTATATGAGTACAGGTACAAAGTAATACTAAACCATCAGAAGCTGATGGCAGAAATACACAGTGGTTTTGATTTAAACATTATTTAAATTGCTGGGGGGAAATACTTACTGTACTTATTAGTAGTTTTTATTTGTTACTTTCACCTCTGCCTGTGTCTTCCATTAAATTATGAAATCCAAGAAATTGAGTCAATGTGGTCATCATTTCAGCAATTTTTATACACTACATTCAACAGATATGATATTGAAAATATGTCATAGTAAACAAAAGGCATTACTTGTGATCTGATTGTGGCGGCGTAATATATATAAATATATACACCAAATTGTGAAAGCACCATAGCAGCTAGAAGTCCTGCAGAAGTTGATATTGTGTGGTCTATTTTCAAGCACCCATGTCTTCCTACCTTCTTCATGTGTGCAACTGTAACAAGATCCTTATGAAGATACATTCTAGACTTAGTTACTCTTATTTATGGAGATCTCTTAAGCAAAACATTGCTTTCCATATAGTTTGTGTCACATAATTGTCAGTATCACCAAATATTCATTGTAAGTAAAAGTATAAAATACCTGTAAATGTTAAAGCCCTGTTTTGGCTATTTATACAGTGCTACTGGTTGAGCAAGCTGACTTCCTAATATGATCATGTAGCCCTCATTACTTAGTCCTTGAGAAGCAGACAGCAACTTGCTAAATGAGTGCACTTATCCAATATGGCCACAGTTTTGTAATGCTGAGTGCAGAAACCACAACATCCTCTGCATGACCTGTTACCATCAACACGAGGCACCTGCACTGCCAGGACACTCAGAAACCAGCACAAGCTGGCTGAACTGAAGGCCAGAACCAACAGGCGGAGGAACTCAACTCTGCACACTGCAGTTAGGCTGTACAATGAGACAGTTTAAACTTTGACCAGTTAACTAACTAACAAAAAAAAGAGAGGGAGAGAGAGAAAAAAAGTTTTATTTTATTTTTACTTTGGAGCATGTTCTTATTTTTATACCTGCCTCTTGCTGCTCTGGATAGAGCCCTCATACTGTATTGCTTGCTATACTGACTGATTGCCTTGCCTTGCTTACTACCTTTATTTTCTCTAATTGTCTTGTTTACAATTGCTTTTACATGACTGTAAAATTCTGCAGTTTTTCAGTGGGCCTTTTTGTACCACTGCAAACATGAATTAATAATAAAAGAATAATAAAAAAAATAATACAATTTAGATCCCCCCGCCTCTCATGCAAATGCCCTGGTGTCTCTCCTCAGGTGCTGGCGAGATTGGTGTGTAATTCTTACACATACACAGATAAGGTTGCTAGCCTGGTCCAGGAGGCTGCCTACCTGCAGGCTAACCTGAGCAGCCAGGAGGGAGACGCTACTAGCATCCCCGTCTCACACATCGACGGTGAGTACTTAAACGACTCATTCACAGTCGACTTCCTCCAGTCGTAAACCCGCGTGTGTGAAATTGTAGCTTTGTTTCCAATCTGACAATGCCCTGTAGATGTACTAGACATGCTGGACGTCATTATGGAGGGCAATGAAGGTGAGATGGAGGAGTTTGGGCCATCCCTGAGTGATGACCTCATCATCCAGACCTTCCCCTTCAGCGCTGTGGTGCCTGCTGCTCTCGAGGCCCGGAACAAACTGCCAGCAGATAAAGGTAAAGCAAGTCAAGTAGAACAGATAGGAATGTAGGGCTGGGCGATATGACTTCCAATCAACATCACGATTATTTCAAACGTTCACCTCTATTACGATTAACGAACAATTATTTATTTTATACACTCTTCACTGCCCTCATAGTTCTCTGACAAGGTCTGTACTGTAAATATTTTTACATGTTACGTTTTAGTCAGCTCCATATCATCTTCCTCAGTAGCTAGCACTCGTGAATGGAGGATGTGTAGGACATGGTTTTGCACTTTTGTACTAAGTTAAAAACAAAACCGTTGGAACGCGTGTTTTGTCAATACTGTTTTCGAGGGGGTCCTAACATGCAAAAACAAGAGTCAGGGAAGTTACAATTCAATTCAAAAGAGACAATACAGACAGAACAATCAACAAAGGGACAAGAACACTACAACTACGACAGTTAACACCCAAATATCAGTTTGAGAATATAGCCAAAATATTAACAATGAATAAAATGGGGTATCTTATTTGCAGTGAACTGTATAGAACATATACGGTAGCAGATATATATTATACACACACACACACACACACACACACACACACACACACACACACACACACACATATATATATATATATATATATATATATATACTGTATATACTGTTGTAATGCTGGTTAATCCTCTGTCTCTTCTACCATAGGGGTGGTGTATGATTACCTGTCTGCAGTGCTGTCAGATGTGCTGCACTGTCAGAGAGAGCCCCTGCCCCTCTGTCTGGCTCTGCTGCAGTACGATAAAGAGCTTGTCTCCTCTGAACACTCCACTTCTCCTCATCCCTCGGTCATACACCTTCATCACTACTACTCTAAATGGCTACCACAACAATGCCGGGAGGAACTGGTCAGTTTTCTGTAGCGCTGTGACACAGTTCCTATAATAGTGTGCTGTGCTTTACTCGTTGGTTGCTAGATTTATAAAATAGCATTTCTCTTCTCACACGTTTCACAGTTCAAGTCCTCTGAATGCCATTCCCAAGTATTGCCAGCCCCCACTTCATTCACTGCACTGATGAAAGCAGAGTATAGCCAAGGACCCAGTGCTTTGCTTGAGGACACCTTCAGGATGAAGGTGGAGGCGTATGCGGCTACCATGGCCATGGCTGAGTTTCCAGTAGCAATCAAGCAGATCTTACTGTACGTCAAATCCACAGTGGACAACTTTGAAATGGTAAGAGCAGAAAACAGCCTGACTAGTTAATAGAACTTTCAGCCAAATAACATTTAGAACGTTTGGAGTTTCATTCCTTTTTCTGCACAGTTCTCCAAAGACACAGGAATTCCAGTTTTGAAGACCTTAATGGGGATACTCCAGGATTTGGTGACCAAGTTACAAGACTTTCAGGAGATGACGAACTCTGAGCCAATGGCTGTGAACTCCCGGGAGGGATCAGACCTCTTCCTGGAAATCAACCAACCTTCCATGACCGAAACCAACAAAGAGCAGGTTGGGGAAAAGTATTTATTTGATTTTATTTGATTGAAATATATCTTATATCTGTAAAAGTATGGTTGGTGATATCAAGTTTGTTTCTACTATTTCTAGAGGTACTTTATCTAATATAACACCCTCTGTGTTTAGATCCTTGTTGCTGCTCTTAGCTCCATCTTCAAGCATCCATGTCTGGAGCAGTGGTTTCTGGCTCTGGAGCTGGCTGCTTTGCCTCCTCACACTCTGAACCCTGTCAGACTAAAGCAACTGTGTGCTCAGCTGAGTGACGACATTCTGGCGCTGCTGAAGAGCGGTGCGCCCACCCTGAGAGATCTGGGTCACCTGGAGCTTCTCAGTAGCTACGTGGGAGCCGTGGGGAGGGCGGTGCTGAAGGAGCTGCTGGAGAAGGGCTCCCAGGTTGCAGAGAGACAGTCCCGGGCTTTCCGAGCCCTCCTGTCTCTGCACGGCTTCATGGACCCCTCTCATCTGAGGGAGGTGGTCTCCAAGTTGCTCCTCCTCCCCCAGGAGAGCCTCATCACCACCGGGCGTGATGCAGCAATGGCCGAGCTCAGTGCGTATGGTCGCACAGCGCTGCAAATCCTCACGGAGTGCAACTCGAATGCTTCCCAGGACCACTCCCTCTCTCTGTCCCAGACGCACCTCCACGGCCTGGGCACCCTGCTGCTGTCCTGCTCCAGCCCTGCGCTGGAGGCCTTCCTGCTCCAGACGCTCTCCAGTGAGCCGGGCAGCGCCAAACTCGTCCACGGCGATGTGCTGCTGCACTGTCTCCAGCGGCCTCTCCCAGATGCCCAAGCCATCAGCTCCCTCCTGCTGCAGAACTGCTCTACCCACCGCCTCCGCTTTGAGCTGTGGTGCCTCGACCCAGGCAACACCAAGAAGCTCTCAGACCAGGCTGAAACCTTCCTTCCACTGATCAATACCTACCTGCAGACTGCAAGTATGGAGGATCCTGCCAGGCCCAAAGATGGTGTGTACTACAATAAACCTTGACAGGCCTTGGCACACAACAGAATTATTGTCTAAAAAAATTGTCATTACTAGAATGTTATTGTCAGTCATATCTTTTCTCTTATTTATACACATGCTCAATTGTTGCAATAATCTCTTGTAGTGCAAACAGAAGTTTTGAAAGCTTTGAAGCAAGCTCTTTTGGCCAAGTTGTGCCACTTTGTTCTGGGAAACCAGACGGAAGACTCTGTGGCCCAGCATGCTGAAACTCTAGCCAGACTGATCACCCTCGCTGCGAGCATCAAGGACATCAGGGACTTGATCAACAACCTGCCGACAGCCCTTCAAAGACTAGACGGCTTTGAAAGGTGATGTCTCCAAAATATTACAGTATGTCAAAACTGAATAGTGAATTATTGATGTCAGAATGCATTGGCTTGTCCTAAATTAATTGTTTTCTCCACCAGATGGCAGCTAGTAGATGTTGTTACTGAGAAGCTGGCTGGTAATCCAGAGGAACAAGAAACCTGGAGGAAATCTGTTGTCACTGCTGCCCTCAAGTGGCTCATCTCCTCTTACAGTCACTCCAAAGATCCAGCTGCTGCCCCATCAGCACAGGAGGAGAGCATCCTGGAGAGACTGCAAAGACTCCTAGTGGGTGTTCATCTTCCTCTTATGTACATTTTAGGATGTCCAAACATTATTTTGTGTGTTTCATAATTGATCTTCTTTGCACAGACTCATACCGAAGACATCACTACATCCGAATGGAACAGTTTTATCAAGAATGGACTTAAGTAAGATATTCAGCTTAAACTCTATCCATTTTCTAGATATGTGATGAACATCATCATGTGTCACATCTGGTATTTGTGGATCGCTTAAAAACGTATTCTCTCCCTGAAGATATCGCTACAGAGACCATCACTTCCTGAGCACCTTGAGCCACCTGTTGGAACTGATGTACGGTGGCAGTGACGTCCCCAAGGATCTGCTGCCCTTATCCACCATGTACATGATGATGAGTAGCCATTCTCTGTTCCTGCCCACCATGCTGGACTCCGATCATGAGCCTACTGGGTTTCAAGCCAAAGGTAGATACAGTATATGTAATAGAGCAGAGTAAAATATATGAAAGTTCAAGGTTAACACTTTTTTTTTATGTACGTAAATTATATCAAACACACTCATTTTGTTGACATTCCAGAAGCGCTAGTGTCCCTTCTTCTCTGTCTGGTGAAGAAATGCCCAACAGTCTGTAACATCAATCACTTTGTTGTGCTTTTGGGAGCATATGGAGCTACATTGAGTACATCAGGTAAAACAGTCGGTCTACGTTTGTGTTTATGTTTGTGTTATGACTTTATATAATTTCATAAGGGTTATAAAAGAGTTCAGGCTGAAGGTTAGAATAATTTAAAACATTTATTTTGCATTTTAATTTGATTGGTAATAAGATAATGCAACTATGCGCCTGTTCATTTGAGTTAGATGTGGTGAGACTACATTATCCATAATTCTTAGCGCCAGAGCTGGTGTGGAAAGTTTGTGTTTTGACACAGTAGAGATGTGCGGGTTAACAGCACATCTTTTATTTTTCCACACAAGCCAACACAATGTAACACAACATATTTGATTCAGTAAAGAGAAACAGTGTGACAATCAGTCCGAGTTCAAGTCCCGTCAATTCTAAAGGTAGTTAATACAGTGTTTGTAGATCTTCCTCTCACATCATGTCTTGATTTTCAGATCAAAAACTGTTACTACTTCTTCAGGAATATGAAAGAAACAACGTTAGTCTGCTGACGTTTCAGTAAGTTACATTTTGTTTTGTATCTTGGAGAAGCAACATATGTTTGTGTGTGATGGGAACAATCGGAGTGTTGACAGCGTTGTGTGTTTTCACCTGCAGATCCTTGTTGTGGGGCCCGGCGGCAGTGGAACACCACAAGACCAGGAAAAGCCTGGGACCGTCTCTATGGAAACAGGCGAGTTGTGATGAGCTGCTGTCCCTGCTGAAGACTGACCAGATGCTCCACACCATCGCACACTTCCCCCAGCAACGCAGGATCATCCCTCTGGTTGGCACCTAACTCTTGTTTACTCGCATATTCAGACCAGATGCAAATAATTTGTGGGAATAATTTGCACGTCACTTAAACAAACCGAACCCATATAACTCTGAGCCTAATCCTATCCACACCAAAAAACAAACTTCGATATGTCAGGGCTGTTTTTCCCCCCGAAGCCGTTTCGATTTCTGCGGATTTCGGATGCTGATAAAAACATGCCACCCAATAAAATATAGTGTAGACAACAATACTGTGGAGAAGTGACTACTAGAGGTATGCGGCTACATAGGCTGGTACTATTTGTCTGCGTATTGGTAACCATAGATGCAAGTCGCACCTGCAAACTTGATCAGAGGGAAATCAATAATGTCTCTCTCGATTATGAAATTACACCAAGTGCTTCACTCTTCACTTATAAAATGTTATAATAGATCCATTATCTGGCACAAATGACAAACCAACCGGCCGGCGCTCAGCTCTCCAAATGCGCACGGCTTGCAGAAAGAGGAGAAGAGCTGTCCATGCTCGGCAGGGGGAGACCGCCTGAGGAGCAGGGCTCCAGCTGCCTTGGCACCAGAGGCAAAAAAAGACCCTGCCGTCAGCGGCCCCTCTCGAGTAGGTTCCCGGAGCCCCTGGCCAGTGCAATACGGTTACCATTCCCCCACCTGCTGCCATCTGCCTTCACCAGTTCCACTAACCACATCAGCGTTTCTGCTCAGCCACTGCTGCCCCCTGCTGCCTGTCACAACATTGCAGACCTTTAACTTTCGGTGGAATGCATGGAGTGCCATTACTCGTGTCGCTCGTGGTGTGAAAGGTTTGAACACAAAATTTGTCAACGAATATTCTGCATTTTCGTTTTTTTTCCCCCATTTTATCCTTGCTCTGAAATGACCCTTAAGAGTGACATTTTGATGAGAAGTATACCTTATTATCATTACCTTATCCTCCATGTTTTGCTCTGTTGCAGGAGGGCAAGGAGCTGCTCTACAGTGAAAATAATGTGAAGGACCTCAGGGATTTGTATGATCCATGTTTCCTTTTGCCTCTGTTCAGCACCATACTGCGGTCAGGTGGGAATATTTAACTGTTGCTGCCACTGCTCCAAATCACTTTTTGTTATTTAAGCAATATCACATGAGAGGAAGTGTTGGTATACAGAATAACAGCATGTGTATGTTAACAGTATGATATTGATTTTATACAACTGTTCTGTAAACAAAGCTATTTATCAAATAATGGTAATTTGAGAAAACAGTATGATTTTTATTTTTTATTTGTTTCTGCCACCAAAATCAGCTCCCTCAGGATTCCATTAAACACCTGCAAAGTGAAGTGGTACATACATAGCGGAAAACATCCCACTGCTCTTCTGTATATCATTATCTCCTGTCCAATAAAATGACTGGACTAGAATTTACTGTTCTACTGTATAATGATGCTCACAACAGCACCCCATTTTCTCCTATATGACAGAGTGTGAAGTCGACTGCCTCAAGTTTGTCTCCTGCCACGCCTTCGGGGTCACTGTTATGGCTCTAAGCAGCTACGACCCCAAAGTGAGAGCAGCGGCGTACCACGTGCTCAGCTGTTTCTACCAGCACCTGGAGGGCGCTCGATTCAGAGAGAAGAGACAGGTGAACGCAAAAGCCTCAGCAGGATGTTACGTGTGTTTGTTCAAATCTTATTTGACAATCGCCAAAAAATAAAATGTTTTTGTTCGCAGCTGCTGTATTTGATGGACACAGTGAAGAATGGTATCCGGCAGCAGAATCAAAGACTCCCAGTTGTGCTGACAACGTACATCACCAAAGTAGCCCAGCAGATGCTCAAACCTGGTGTGTGCACACTCAATAAAGCAGAAATCTGACATTAGGTTACCCCTTGACCTGCGTGATTTGGCCCATGGTGTATCTACAATAAGATTTGTATTTACAAAGGGATTAATGACCCAATTTCCCATCTAATCTTGTTTTTCCTGATTTTCCCAGAGGATCACATGTACATAGTGTTGAACAGGTTCCTGCTGTCCCATCAGAGTCTGGACTTCAGACGAGTCCCTGAGTTTTTCAAGCTCTTCTACGGCTTCGACTTAGAGGTATAGCATTATAGGCTGTTTTTATAGGCTGCATTTTACTGTTTGTAAAACATTGGGGATGTGTTTTTTTTCCCCATTCTCTAAATCATTCATCACAATTGATGAATATTTCCCTGTCAAATAAATGACTGTCCAAATAGACTCTGCTTATATCAACAACAGTCAACCTTCATCTGTGGTTTGTTTGGCTCAGTTCATGTTTTTCTTTTTCTTCGATTGACGGTAGGCTATCTGTTTCAGGGAAGGGGGGGTCAGCTGTGGGAGTGTGACTGGCGCTAATTTATTTATTTTTCTGCAGCACAAGGTGGAACGGGAGTGGATCCTGAGTGTGCTGGAGGAAGGTATAACCGACCGATACAGCTATGAACTGTGTGACCAGCAAGGCATCTTCCACAGCCTGCTGGGGTTCAGCAGCAGCCCCTTGTGTGATGAGCAGGCCCAGGTATGTGCTGTGCGAGTCGGGCTGGTGCAGCCCACTGACCGTGAAGTCAAGAAAGATGCTTTTAAAATTAACTCTGTAAAGAAAGGGACGAGGGAAGTTGAGACAGATGACTGACACTCTAAAATGAACTTGATAAACAAAGCAATAGTGCAGTACAATATTGGAGGATTATGTCTGATATATACATATATTCCACATTTCTCTCACATTTTGTGTGATGCACTAGGCCCAGATCATCAGGGTGTTGCGGCAGGCAGCCCATGTGACCAAAGCTGCTTATAACCTCACCAAGAGCTGCGGCCTCCTAACCTGGATACTACAGGTGGTTGAAAGAAGGTGAGCTCAAGAGTGCAGTCCGTTTGTCATCTTGATATACATTTTTCCATTTTCACTCTCAGTACTACAATAATGTGTACACTTACTGTATCTACTGTATTCACTATACATTTGTCCCTCTTAGACATCTGGACCAGCATCTGCTAAGTGCCATTATAGATCTGCTCCATGTCCTGTGGTTTACTAACCTGGGGGAGAAGGAGAAGGAGACGGATGGAACCAAGACCTCCTCATCTAAAGAGGAGAAAGCTCAGAGGTCAACAAAGTGTCTCCCTCTCCCACTAATCAATGAATTCCTATGTGTGGCATCAAGTATCATTAGACACCTCAGGTAAGGGATCATTTCCTAGTCTAGACACATTCAGCAGTGGCAGGCCACCACAGCTAAGAAGTGACAAAAATATTTAGAATTTACCTCAGTTTCACCCAAAAAGCAAATAATAGATTTGAATAATTATTGTTTTATTGTGCAGCAGAATTTAAACTGGTTCTGTTTGACCACTCATTCCCTTTTAACAATTACCACCACCCACCAATGCTACAAAACAATTCAGAGTAAACTCTGGGCAAAATACTTCCACACTTCATCACCAATAGGTTGGTAATATGTAATGTATGTATACTCAGTGGTGAAAAATAAGTAAACCGACTTAAAACTGCAATTCAAAGAAGAGAGGATAGTGAGTGCCTCTTGGATTATTGGATTTAGTTCTATGAAGCCATTTGTTCAAAGTACTTGTGTTTATTGTTCGAAGACACTCTTCAAACAAAAATGTTACAAGTCTTTATTCAGTTCAAATGAATGCATTAACAACTGCTACATGTTTTGGTCATGCTTTGGCCTTCATCAAGGGGCAACACACACGATGAAATGAGTCAAACAACAACTCTTGAGTGCAGTACTTTCCAATGAAGGTCTCCGCTTGGCCAACATTTGTTTTTTTAGTCTGTTCATCTCTACTAGCCATGAAATACAGGCTTTTACATTTTTGCTGGAAGAGTGCATTGGAACTCCTTCCTTCATGTCACCACACAGAACTGTGTTCTAATCAAAAACCTGACGGAAGCGTTAGCATAACACACCACGAATGTGAACTTGTGGTCAAGGATTCCAGTGTTTTGCTTGTTCTACTCCTGGCAGGCCGCGTCTGAAGGCCGCCCAGCTGAGCCTGTTCCTGCAGACCCTGGGCTCTGTGCTGAAGCATCGCGGCACAGCGCTCGCTGTAAACAAGCAGGCAGACTGGCTCACACTGCACCCCCAGGCTCTGTCCTGTACTGAAGCCCTCTCTCTGCTCCAGTGCTGGGCCTCCCTGTCCCACAATGCAACACTCCTCGCCCAGATACAGACTGTGACTGAAAAGCACAAAGTGATGGCATTGCCGGGTGAGTGTGATTTAGGTTCTTGGGTCACATGGGGGCGGTGTGAGTGGGCAGTGTCCTTCAACGAGGGATCTGAACAAATCATTTTCTCTTGGTCGACTACGCAGTGTGTTGTTTAAATGAATATTTGAAATATTGTGCATGTGGTGAAATGTACAAAAGGTAATGCAGATTATGGAGAAGAAATGAATCACTTTACATCAGTTTCTGCTCTAGTGCTCATCAGTTGTATCTCTATTTTGCATCTCTCACAAATGTTGTCATGCTAGTTCGGATAAGTCTATATTACTCACTTGGAGACATAGCTGGATGCTGTTTAGTTTAAAATTACACCAAAACGTCCTTTTGGCTGGTCTATAGCTATAGCTCTGTCAGCCATTTTATTCAATATCTCAACTCAAAGAAAGGTTATAGGCCAAATTGCAAAAGTCAAGGTTTATTTTTATTTATTTTATTTTTGTATGACCCATTGCTATCTTCAACTTGAGGACACAGGGTCAAGCCTCCATGCTGGCAGTCATCCATCCTGCTGAAGTGTTAAGACACTGTTCTGTAGCTAACCTTGTGCTCTGTTCTGTTCAAGCAAAAACTTAATTTTCCCTGTGGGCATTAACAGAATACCCCATTATCACACATGATCGCATTAGATGCTGGACTAGCTCATGCTTCTACCTCCACAAGCAAGTGGAGACTTTTAGAGTGTGTTGTCTGCATCAAAATTAATAATCTTCCTTTTATCTGAAATGGGATAAACATGTTTTTTTTTTGTCTTCCTCTTCCTCAGGGATGGGGAAGGACAAGGCCAGAGGTAAAGGCTCCTTCCCACTGGCCCGCACACGGAAAGAAGACCTGGTGGATGATGCTGAGACGGAGAAACAGGAACAGACTCTCCTGGCAGAATGTAAACCTTTCCTCAACAACATCTTTGCTCACTGGGAGCCTGTGTGTCCGCTCACTTTACCCCAACTAGCCCAGCCAACAGACAAACAGGGTGCAAGTTATTTGGCCTGCGATACTGCGCACCTGCTCACCAAGTGGTCCCTGAGGTGCTTGGTGGAAAGCTCGTACAATGAAAATGCAACAAAAGACTTCTTGCAGTGGCTCAACAAGGCTGTGGTGAAACACAAAGAGATCGTGGAGGTTGTGTTGCTCGACCCCGGCCTGAAAGCTGACCTCCTCAGACTCTACCATCAGGCCTCCGAGGCCCAGCGGCATGCCGGTCTTTCAGCAAGAGAACCCTTCCAGACCTTCACCGCCATCATGATGCACCTCCTGGAGACCCAAGGCCGCACTCCAGACCATCTGCATCAGACCGTGCTCCACACTTGCCTGCCAGATGCCACACATGATCAGGCCAGACACGGTAAGAGGATGCCACCTTCTTCAGCTTTCTTTTCTTTCTTTTTTAGACCTCATGAAATGGCATCTTTACTTCCTGGGTTAGAAGCATGTTGGGGTGGGACATAATGGAATATGAGTCAGGAAGAAAATGTTATTTGATGGGAGGGGTGCAGAGGGGCAGGATTGTTCAAACAACACATTGCACAGAAACAAGTTGCACAGGAATCTGGACAGATGATAGGTTTAGATTCAGTTATTTAACTTCCATACCAAACAATACTGTAACTTAAGAATTCACTTGTGGTATTCACTTTTCCACTCCATACTGTGTTTACTATCAAAAGACCTCAGAGGTATGTTGCCACCCTGGGGTGACGGGAGTCCTAGTAGTTAGAGAGCAGTGTTTCCTCCAGGATTTTTTTCAGCAGCGGTGGCTGAGGGCCGGGGCCCGGTGGGGAGTGGGACGGTGGTTAATAGCCTGGGTAAACCCATCCCCCACGTGACCTGCTCTCAGACCTGTTCTCAGTCACTATGTTAGTGAGTAATGATAGTGACTGGGAACTGAGAGAGCAGGTCACGTGGTGGCTGGGTTTACCTAGGCTAGGTGGTTAAGCCCTTTGGCGTACAATGCCACTGCCCCGGAGAATTGCACGGATTTACTTTGCTATAACAGTTTGTGCTTTGCACCATTTATTTATCTATAAAAGTGATGTTATATAATATAATGTAATGTTTGTTGTTTGTAGCATCTGTAACTTCATGCTGCTTTTCTTAGCCAGGTCCCCCCAAAAATATCTATCTTATTTTGAAGCAGCGGTGGCCAGGATTTAGCAGCGGTGGACTGCCACTACTAAATGCATATAGAGGAAACCCTGGAGAGTTAAGACAAAAACAGAAGGTAGAATGTGCACACCAGTCTTATCAAGTGCAGGACAAAAAAAATCAAAAATTAATACTGTATAGGAGGATACAATTTATTAAGACACACAGAACAATGTTTGAAGAGCATTTTCTGAGAGCAACAGTGTTTGCAGGCATCCTTTAGTTTTCACCAGAGGTTAGAGAGACCGTTCTTAGCAGTCGGTATCGTTTGCCCTGTGTCTTGTCCAAGTGTCCTTAAGTGAGACGCTGCCTGCTCCCCATTGCACATAGCTCTGGATTAAAGTGTCAACTAAATGTCTAAATTGTAATATGTTCTTCTAATATAAAACAAATGAACGCCTCATTTCTTCTCCTTTCCAGATGCTGGACTCTTTCTGTTGTCACTTTACATCCATGAGTTGTGGAGCGGAGCCCAGTCAGCACAGCTGTTCCTCTGTCATGTCAGCCTGGTGACCGGAGCCAAGGGAAAGGCACAGAAGGCCTCCAAGTCCTCGCTGACTCAAGCTGCCGTCAGAGCCGTCTGTAATGACATCAAGCCTCTTTTACACAGCCTGTGAAAGCTGTGATCCTTGTGGGGATTATTACACCTCACGTGTAAAAGTCACAGTTACGGAATGGAGTGTCACTTTCGTTCCACCAATGGAGGTAGTATCACCCCCGAATCGACATCTGTTTAAAAAGGGTACGCTGCGGGAAGACGGGAATCTCAGCTCATTCATGAAAAAATGACAGGAGCACTGAGAGAAAACCACCTCCAGATTGAAGTTCTACTATCAGAAATAACAAGCAAAGCATATCTGCAGTCTGTGAAATGTTATTTTCAATCTGGTTTAGGGGTGTCATGGTACGTGTATTCGTCCCGTGACGTCACGACATGGTTCGGTGCATGTAGCCATACAAAGAATAGGTCAATACACACCGTTAATTACGTTTGTCATAATTGTCAATATCCAAATCATCTTGGCTTGTTTATGAACATTGCACATCAGAAAACATCGATAACTCACCCTAGCACTGTGTATTCAGGCTAAATATAGTCAATTCATGCACAGTTAATAATGTATATAATCACACACATATAATGATTTTTGTTTACACAATTAATGATGATAGGAAATTTTGCATTTCGGCAATACTAGTGATATCTTTTCTTTCACTTAGAATAACCGCTGTAGAAAATATTCATTATGTTACGAACATAGAAATGGCTGTAAAATAATTTTGTTCCTTATATCATTGAGACTAATAATTGTGAATATATCTAGGAAAATCGTAAAGACCATCAGTGATGATAATCATGCATCCATAGCAGTCACTGTACTGGTTTCTGTCCCAACTGAGTTCAAATAAAGGCACACAAAATGACTGTTAAGTGGCATGTGGTGATGTTCAGTGGAACCAGAGAATAGGATGCAAACAGGGAAACATACGGTCGTTGAAGGCATATACACATACTATGGGTTTACATGATGTTCAGATTCTGCTTCCTTGCATGTGAGCCCAGCGCACAATATGCAAGGAAACAATGAAAATAACGTTAGCTCAGCAGTGGCTAGCTTGATAGATGACAGCTAACAAGCTAGCTAGTTTCTCCATACATGATGCTGCCTCTGTGATCCATAACGTCGATCAGACGAATATTGAAAGTTGCTTGTTAAACTCCTCGGACATAATATGCATAATAAGCCCATGGTTCACGCCTCATTTCAATCCGGGAGGGGTGGATGCCATCTAAAAGCACATTCCGGGGCGGAAATATGGCGGGGCTGCTTGGTTCTGTGTAAAAGCATTTTCTGTGGCAACGTTGCGGGCCTTCTTAATGGCAATATTGCGGGATCTCTGTCTAAAAGTGGCTAGTCAACATGAAGAGTTAAATACGATGTCAGAGCCGTCTGTAATGACATTGTCAACATGAAGAGTTAAATCCGACATCTGAGAACACCCAGTGAGCATTTTTCCGTTGAAAAGACATTTAAAAAACGGTTAGGGTCACCGTTGGAAAAAACGATCAAGACAGTTACCACAATGGGGATATTCAGCTATGCTGATAGGTTTATGTACACAGTGTGCATTCAGCATCGTTATACATCATTATGTCCCGTACAAAAAGGGGGCTCCATTAAAATTGGAAGACAATGAATCGCACAGGATTTGAACCACCAATCTTCCACATTAAAACCACTGTCCTCTACTAAGTGAGTTATCTGTTCAATGAAAAGTTACTGAGCCCCTGGCACATATATACTCTGGCTCTATCTATACTCTTACACAATGTTGGCCGCTTTCTACATGACTGTACCACAGGCTAAATTATCATGATCATGGACGGAGTTAATGGGGGGGCCAGCCATCCCCAGTAGTATTTTTTTGCTCACCATTGTAAATCTCCATCTCACTGGCTGAATATGATCATACGATTTATATCCACTTTGACAAGCATCACAGGTATCTCTTTGCTAAAGCTGTGACAGGGGGGCCTCTGACAGGGCCTTGCTGCAGCCGCCCCCTCCCTCTGGAATGCCCTCCCCAGTCACATCTGACAGGCCAAAACTCATTGTCTTTCATACTCATTACGTCATCTTTCCAAAAAAAGCCTTCAAAACCCACCTTTTCACTGTTGCTTTTGACCTATAATCTTTCTTTTTCTCATCTATTTTAATATTTTTTTCTTTATTATAGTTGTTGTATCCTGTATTTGTAAAGTGTCTTTGAGCACAGTCAAAAGCAACAGTGAACAGTGAAGCGCTATATAATATACATTACATTACTAAACATACAATAATGAGTATTAATGTTCTGTAATTCTACTCATATTCTAATATTTCTTATATTTCGATTCTTATACTTATTAAACAATAATTAGAGACAAACCATGATGATGGTAGCCTTAAAATGAGATATTCCTCTAAATCTGGCTTCAAATGGGCAAAATCTCAAATGTAAAACGGCAAAAGAAATTCCGTCAGGAGCATCTGACTCCTCCAGAACTGGCCCCCCAAAGCTAAAAGTCAAAGTCCGCCTATGATCATGATACATCTGTATATTTTATATCATGTGTACCAGACTATTATGTAACAGACTATTATGTTGACTGTGTGTGGGCATCTGTCTGTACTGTACAGCACTTCATTTAACTCCAGACACCGGCAACTCCAGGGGGACACAGAGCCTTGTATACAGTCTGTTACAATAACATAGCGTGAAGCCCAGAGCACCTCACTCCGCACTTCGTGCAGTTGCTCTTGCTTCGGATTCAATTCTGCTTCCCGGGCAGTCTAGTCACAGGGACCGGAACAGGAACGGCACCCGGGAGCAGTATGGGTTAGCGCCCCAGCCTGCGTCTTCCGTGAGGAAGAAGCCCAACAATCCACGAGAGGCCTTTTAGGAGGGCCATTCAAGCCGCAAGTGGAGTCTGCAGTGCCACCAATTACTGGTACTGCATGGTATCCACCAAGATACCATCACGTCGGAATGAGATGTTTGGAGCGGGGGAGTCTGGTGCAGCGCACAGGTCCTAGACCTGGTGAGACGAGGGAGGAGCCCGGCCGGGTGGCAACCCACAGAGCCCGGTCCCTCTACGTACCAGAGCACCCCCCCCCCCCCCCCCCCCGGTCCTGGCAGAGTAGTTCCTGGAGCAGCGGATTGAGTGGCCCTGACCACGTGACCACCTTCGACCCTTCCTAGAGGGCTGACCATGTGTAGCTACTGAGACGTAAGTTGGGGCTTGGCCAGCCCCGGCTGGGTCACCTGGGCGAGGGTGTATGATGTTGCGAGACCCGAAACATCCTATGACCCCAGGGTACATCACTGAGGATACGTCCCAGTTGCATCCATGCAATGTTTTTTTTTTCTTTTCACAGCAGTAGGCTACTTGCGTATTCTGCAGGAACTCAATTCATTATTTTATAGTATTACGCTAAAGTATTAACCATAGTTTTGTCCTGGAAGTTTTTGCTGGCAGCACATGGACTATATAGTTCCATATTTATGATATTTTATGATATTTCATGTGACATAAAATGTGTTGAAAGAAATGTAGTGTTTTTGTAGACCACATTTCAATTTCTCAGTTACACAATGAATTGGAGAAATGCCAATTCACACAATATCAATACTGTCTCTTTTTCAAGCTACAACTAACGAATCATCAATATGATTTTTTTTTTACACAATGTAACCGCATTTTAGCCAATTGCAAAGAGGGTGAAAGTATGTGTAGGTCTTAGACGTTCAGACCCAATATCACCCAGTTTTCAACTAGAAATCCATGTTCAAATCCCGGTTTGTGCTCACTGGGCAGTGTTGTCCTTGAAAACAACTGTTGCTGCAAAAATACTCAATTACAAAACACCCCCCCCCTCTTCTTCTTCTTCTTCCATGTTTCTTATTTGTAAATGCTTGTTTTCCTGTTTTCACATACAGTAGGCTATTATGAGACACAAGACAAATTGTCCATAATTTTTTGTTGATGTGGGTTTAAGCCTAAATGAATTTGCAGTGTGCTGTAACTGTAAAGCAAGCAGCCAACAGCAGCAATAGAGGAGTTTAGTTCCAGGAGACGCAGGAGGTGGTGTGGACTGAATTCAGTGAATTAGACTAGAATCAGTAACCCCGGGGATTTACCTGTCCTGAACACCCAGGGTACACATGGGGCATTTAACAATATATGATGTAACTCCTCTTACCATAAGTGTTGCATAGTTTAATGGTAAATGTAGCCTTGCACTTGATATTAGGCTATTTGGTGAAATGTGGCTGTTTGTGTTAAACACTTTGATTAGCCCCTCAGTTCACTGGCCAGATAATAGCCATATGTGTTAGGGACAGAAAGCAGAATCAAAGGCTACTCTGGTCTCTTGATAGTTACTTTCAACTTTCTCCTTTTCCTTGACACATTCTCCACAGGCTCACTTTCATCATTATATTTTCATCACCTCAGTTGTGATCATTTGTGTTACTTTCACTTCACATACATGAAAAGCTCTCATTCAGATTTGGCCACAGGTGTCATTCCTTTTGGTTTGGGATCGGTGAGCCCTGGGGGAGGAAGTGAAACTGGTATATAATTCAGTGTTTGATTAATATAACCAAAATGCATTTCCTTTGTTTTATTCACTATGTAAGCAAAGCAGTGGGACTTTGAAAGTTGATGTGCCACTCTTACCTTGATAGATTTCCGCTGTGAGACATTAGAGTCAAAATGATGAAAATGAATCCCACAAAAGCAGCCAGAATTATCCAAAATATTATAACAATTGAATCTGCAGGGGAAGAGGTAATGTAACTGTTATCTAATCATATAGGCTAATCATAACAAATTGAATATAATATTTTGTAAAGCAATATACTTACATTTATTGTATTTCAGCTTGCTCTCATCCACAATTATTGGATCAAGATAATCATAGTAATACTCATCATCATCCCCTTTATAGTTGTCAGCATTGGTAAAGTTCTCCATGACTGTCATCTGAGTTTAGGAGAGTGCTAATGGTCTCTCACTCCGTAGTAAAAAAGGGTAATCATGTAGGCTATCCACAGATGGCTGATAGTGGTAAAAAACAAGATCCCAGTAGTTTCTTTCTACCGCCTGTGGAAGCTGATTGTGGATATTTCAGCAAATTTAGATAAGGATCTAATCTCGCTTGCCAGACTATCTCCATCCTACCATAGTCTGCACCGATGTCTCCTATCAATTCAATGCATGCAGTGTCCAGGTTTAGCCACAGGATGGAGATATTAAACAGGATCACAGAAAAAAAGGGAAATTGAGTGGAGTGGAATGGGTTATCTGTTGATTATCTGCGGGTTTGTTTTGTTTTTTGTTTTATTTTACAACACTAACTTTCTCAAGAAATTAGTTTTTTTAATATTATAAAACACTTAACGTCAAGAAATGTGTTTATTGTTACTATACTTATATTGTATTATTATTATTATTATTGTTATTGTTAGTAGTAGTAGTAGTAGCATAGATCTATTACTATCAAGCTTGTATAGTAATAGCTTGAAATCCCATTGTCTTTGGTAGTAGGCAGCAGTGTTGGGCAAGTTACTTTCAAAATGTAATATACTACATATTACTACGGTAGTTACTTAAACTAAAAGTTTAAGTAAAGTAATAAGTTACTTTATAATATTATTGTCTGTGTAGAGTAACTTGTTACTTATTACAATACTTTTGCATTACTTTCACCAAAATAACTGCAGTAGCAGAATGACATCGCTGTCCCAGAACCATCCTGAAATATAATTTAAACCATCTTGAAGTCAGCGTAAACAGACCAAAATTCTAAATTTCATCCTTTTTCTTTAAAACACACAATTTCATTAGGAAATCATTGTATCTTTATTTAAATATGTGCTTTGAAAATGTAACTCAATTTGTAACTTGTGTTACTTGACAAAGTAACTGGTATAATATTACTGAAATCCTATTGGTAATAAGTTATATTACTCAGTTACTTTGTAATGAGTTACCCCCAACACTGGTAGGAAGTTAATGTCTCTGAAGTCATGATACTACACACTCCGATACACTAGGTGGCGGTCGTCCATAGACGCTGGATTGTTTGTGACAGTCAGAAGAGGAACGTCTCTGCTGCTGCTAGTAATTGAATAGCGGGGCGGGACCGGGCCAAAGCGGGCGGGACAGCTGAGAGAAGTTAAACATTGTTGTCCTCGGTCCAAGTTCTGCAAAATACGACCTCCTTAAAAGAGCTGACACTTCTGGTAAGAACTCATCTAAAAAAAGCAGTTGACGTAGTTTTTTGACGGTTTGCTAACTTTAGCTAACGGGCTAACCCTTCTGTTTTTACTGTTTTAGCTCGGCGTCCTGATGGATCTTACGGAAGACCTGTCTGCTCGGGTCCTGCTGCAAAATATCCTCGACACCGAGCAGGCTAGGAGTCCTGTTACTCGCAGTCGCACTGTCATGTAATTCCGTTGCACTTTTACCTCCAATCGCGTTGTGTCAAATTGTGTCTGCCCAAATAGCGTTAGCGTTGCAGGGCTGCTGGGTAGCTAGCTACCTAACTAGCGTTAACTAACTAACTATGGAATCATTAAGCAGTCACTGTGCTACTTTAGTTAGTTGTTAACGCTACGTCTTTAGACATACTGTAACGTAACTAAAACTGTCTCTTCATGACGTGTGCTGAAACGTTAGTTATGTGTAAACCCACTGAGCAAACATACAAAACGCATTCCTTGCACATAGTAGTCTGACCTATTAGTCCTCACAGAGTGAAGTGGATGTTTTATGCCAAGTATACTATAGCCATAGTAGGTATAGTACAAAGTACACATCACTCAGTGATTGATTGTCCACTGTTCACTGGAATCTAATTTCTCTTTAGTTCCTCCCCAACACAAAGCTCCAGCAGCGGGACCCGGCGCAGCAAGAGACTGAGTAGGAAGGATGCTGATGCCCAAACCCCACAACAAATCCTAAGGAGGAGCCTGAAACACAAGATGCGCGAGGTCAGGCAGATGTGCTGAGTGATAATATTGCAATTGGTGAATTTGTTGAGTTTCTTAATGTCCAACCATCCACCTCCCTTCCAGAGTGCTTCCAGGATATCCTTACCCCAAAGTAAGCGAAGGACCACCTCAGTTGTGTCCAGAAAGTCAACTGCACCTGCCACAGCAACAGACTCCTCCTGTGATGACCTCACTCCAAGGCGCCTACTCATGAACATCTTGCGTACAGGTGTGCATGGGATTGGCCTGCATTCTCAAGTCCTGTAGCTGTTTTTTACCCCTTTTTCAATTTGTTTTTACTTGTTGTCCTTTTAACTGTGCCTCTTTCTCATGCGGTCAGAGCCTGAGAGGTCCCTCTTGGTTCAGGAGAAAGTTGTGTCAGAGAAGCCACAGCTGCCTTCACCCAACTCCAGCATGAGCAGCAACAGTTCTTGGTAGGCTATTGGCGCATTTTGACCACATGGTATAGTATAGTATCTACTAGTAGGATTTTATCTATACTAGGAATCTCACACGTTCGATTCCTAGGGTGGAGACTCTGGAGATGATGCGCCATGGGTGCAGTTAATGGAAATCGCCCGCTCTGCGGCCTCCCAAAATCGTGACTGACAGACAGACACCGCCCACCCACGTAGGCTCCATTGTACAACTGTGACATCACTGATGACATCACAACTGGCTGAGTGATATCACAGTTGATCAATCAGTTACTCAAGTGACATCACAATTGCTCAAGCGATAATCACTGACAGTGATGACATCACTGATGACATCACAATCGTGACAGACACCGCCCACCCACTTAGATATCTTTTCATTAAGATATCCATCTATCTAGACATTGTAATAATGGGTAGGAGATTTTGTAGAACTGTTAGGCCTTTACAGGGAAATCCACAGGGTCTTGAAAAGTATTCAGTTGATTAATCAATTTAGGGAAAATGAAGGTCCTTAAAAAGTCTTAATTGCCATTTAATGAGGTATTAAATTTTGTAGCTGATTGTGTTAAATGTGCATAATATATTGTCTCATATCAATCACAGACCCCTGAACTGAATCAAAATCGTATCGTGGCAGACTTTGTGATATCGGCAAATATTGGATCATTGTCCAAAGTAATACTATATAAAATAATACTAATAATAATAATAACTAATAATACTATATAACTAATATAAAATAAATAAAGATAATACCGTATCGTGATGAAACTTGTTATTTACACCCCTATCACTGATGTGCCAAAAGTGGCGTGAGAACTTAAAATATATTAAAAAGGTATTTTCATTTAATTCCTGCATATACCCTGCTAACAATTACAATATCCACCTCTTCATAGTCTTTGAAGCAATATTGTCTGTTTGCATGATGGAACTGGTCATAATGGCAAAATTATTTGGTCCATGTTTATATTTGCTTGACTTCTAGCGCTTGGCTGTCAGGGCTGGATCTGCCTGATCTAACGTCCAGCAGTCCATCCAGCAGTGTAAAAGGACTAAGCCGGAAGAGACCACGTCGGAGCCTGAATGTAACTGCATTTGAGAAACGGTGTAAAGATGGCAATGGTAAGGTCAGCCACTACTGATTTGATCGGACTCTGGAATAGGTGTGTAGTGTACAGGACCCAGAATGTTTTTTGTTGTAAATTCATACAATTACAGTTGGGCTGGAGTGTTTTCAGAGAGCTCAGCTCACACACAGTGTTGCCAACTTGGTGACATGTCACTATAGAGCTTCTTTTCAGACCCCCCTGGCGACTTTATTTCTCGAAAGAGACTAGCAACAAATCTGGCAACTTTTCCTGACTATGGGAAGCAAAGTTAATGTGTTGAATCTAGTTGAATCCGAACATATTTTGCCTATAAATTGGTGCGGCTGCTGCCAGGTTTTTTCTCTCTCTCCTTCTCTCTGCCTGTCTGATAAACACAGCAGCGCTTCAGTATAGCCCCTCCTCTTCCTTCTCCCCTCCGCTGAGAGCAGCAGGACAGGGTTTACCTGTAATTTCTAACGGCGTACGCTGAATCTGGCCCAGGCAGAGTCAGCACTTAATACAATCATACAGTCAATTATTATAACGGCTATGCAGAGGCGTGCTTTTTTTATTTTTAACCATATATATTGATGTGTGTGATGTCATCTAGTGACTTTCTGAGCAGCCAGTATCGATTTCGCTTGGAAAAGAATTGGCATCACTACTCACACAGCCACACTGATGTTTTGGGTTCAAAAGGTGCACAGACCATTGGTGGTTAGTAAAATGACGACTTTCAGTGAACAGTCATGTGTGTTTGTTGACTAGCCTTTGGGTGCTTGTGCTTGCAGATGTTGAAAAGGAGGCTGAAGTATCAGCGGACAACTCGTGCAGTTTGTCAAGGTAAATGGCTTATAGGGGTTTCTTACTTAAAAAAGTCTTTATCTTTTTTTTCCCCTTGGTTTTTCTCCCATTTTCTTCCCAATTGTACTTGGCCAATTCCCCCTGCTGTCCCGGTCGTTGCTCCACCTCATCTGCCTGATCTGGGGAGAGTTGTAAACTAGCACATGCTTCCTTGGACACATATGCAGTCGCCAATCACTTCTTTACACATGACAACGAGGGGTTTCACCAGCAGGACGTAGTGCGTGGGAGCATCACACTATTCCCCCAGTTCCTCTACCCTCGAACAGGCGCCTTGACCGACCAGAGGAGGCACTAGTGAGACCAGGACTCATACCTCACCGGCCTCCCACCCGCATACACGGCCAATTGTGTCTATATGAATGTCTGACCAAGTAGTACCGCTGCTGGGAATTGAACCCGGGTCTCCGCGGTGGTAGGTGAGTACTTTTACCTCTGCACTAGTTCCAGGGCCGGTTCTGGGACGAGTTCTTTGCGTTTCGACAGCCAAAGGAACTGGCTCTCAGCCAGGAAAACTGGCTCCAGAGTGGCCCCACTTCTTTGCTGGACCAGAAGAAAGAACCGCTTATGTCAGTCAGGGGGGTTATCTTGACCAAACAAAGCTGTCTGAAGCATGATTCTTTCAGTTAAAAAAAAGTGGGGGGTGACAGATTCAGAACCTGGATTTTGAAAAGTGTGTGGGGCGGGGGGCATGTCCCCCTCGTCCCTAGTGGAAATTACACCTATGGGTGGGGTGCATTCCCATTTTATTTTATTTTGCATGATTATTTGTTTATACTAACATGTATGGTATGGGCTAACCATGTTACCCCAGGTAGCCATGTTGCAAAGCATTCAGACCTATTCAGTGACACAATGACGTGGCTCTCTAGTCAGCTCTAGCCCGTGGAAAAGCAAACCAATTCTTTAGAAGGTTCACAGTTGAACCACCTGAGAACTGGCTCTAGCACCAGCCCAGACAACGGCGTTGGAAGCACGGTGCGGTGGGCGCTGCAGCACCCCCTGGTGGCAAGAGATGTAAAAAATTTTTTTTTTTTTTTTTTTTTTTTTTTTTTTTTTTTTTTTTTTTTTTACAGTGCACCTGAACGCAACATGCAAAATACCCGCTGAATAAGTGTCCAAATGTTCATGTAATTCTGGCCAATACTCCACTTCTGTTATAACATTTCAGTCTGGAAGATATAATCTTTATGACTACCTTAAAAGGCTAAATGAATAGCTTAGAAAATGAATAGCACCGGGGGCCCATGGTACTATTAATCCGGCCCTGGATATATCGGAGGAATAGCAGGTAGGCTATCACTGTCCCTGAGTCCTGAGGGTAAATTGAGTAATGCTGCAGAGAAGAGGAGAAGACACTGAATAATGACATCACAACAGTATAATCCTAATGTTAATTTAAAATTTAATATTCCTCTAAATATGGCTAAAAGTCCAAAAAGGGTGGGAGAGAGAATGAGGATTCCAACACAGCAGTGGGAGCAAGTGGTGACATGGAGGTGAGTGAGAAAAGGTGACTGAATAATGACACAACAGTCTAATCTTAATATTAATATTCCTCTAATCTGGCGACAAAGTGGCCAAATTTTTTGCCGCCCTGTGGGCGCCGTCAGCCGTCCCCCCCAATGTTGAATCGGTGACAGCACCCCCTACCTAAAAGTACTTCCAACGCCACTGAGCCCAGATCCAGCACTAGGTTCCAGTTGGTGGAAAAGATGTACAGACGCCCCTGGGGTTTCTTACTTGACTACTACAATGTCTTTTTAAATAGTCTCTGATCAAGCATTTAGCTCTTCAGTGACTCTTGAAATTCATGTATGGCAGATCTGCTGTGAACATCTTTACTTTGTTTTCTTTAGATCAAGGGTGTCCAAACTTTTCTGAATGGGGGCCAGATTGGATAATGTGAAAATGCCAAGGGGCCAGCTGCTTCTCGCATCATATGGGTTATAAAAAAAATAACATACAATTGTACTCCAAGGATCTTGTTTACCATCTGAAAACATTCTGCCTGTGCTGTTCCTACTTGATGCTTGTACAAACTGTATGGTATTGCTGTTAGGTGAACAGAAAAAATGCAAATTTAACTTGCTTGATTAACCAATACTGTGTAGACATATTAGTAGAAAGAACAAAGGAAGTCCAAGGCAACTCTTCAAGAAGATTTTTAAAAAGCCTTTAATAAAATATGGCTTCCACTGTGTAGACATATTTTGAGAGACAAGCCAAGGGCCACTTAAAATCGGTCCGTGGGCCGCAATTGGCCCTCGGGCCGGACTTTGGACATGCCTGCTTTAGATCATTGGCTGTTCAGTATCAGGAGTGGATGTGATGGTGTACAGCCTATCCAATTTGTTTTGCAGTTCTTCCACACTAAGTCTGAAAACACCCTTTGTGGACGTTCAAACGGAGAAAAGGGGTCTTCAAAGAAAGGCTGCAGATCGCCGAAGAATAATCAGCGTGGAAGAATTTGCTGCTGGTGTGCATAAAAGGCAGATGGGTGCTGAGCCAGGTAAAGGAACGAATTGTAGGTTTTTAAAATTCCAGCTCAGCTGCATTACAGCCACTACTGATGTGTTTGGACTCTGGAATCGGTGTGTACAGGACCCAGAATGTTTTTTGTTATTGTAAATTAATTCATACATTTACAGTTGGACTGGAGTGTTTTCAGAGAGCTCAGCTCACACACAGTGTTGCCAACTTGGTGACTTTGTCGCTGTATTGAGCTACTTTTCAGAACCCCTGGCAACTTTATTTCTCAAAAGTGACTACGGTAGTGACAAATCTGGCAACTTTTTCTGACCATGGGAAATAATGTCAATGTGTTGAATCAACAGATTTTTTTGCCTATAAATTGGTGCGGCTGCTGCCGGGTTTTCTCTCTCTCTCCTTCTCTCTGCCTGTCTGATAAACACAGGAGCGCTTCAGTGTAGCCCCTCCTCTTCCTTCTCCTCTCCGCTGAGAGCAGCAGGACAGGGTTTACCTGTAATTTCTAACAGCGTACGCTGAATCTGGCCCAGGCAGAGTCAGCACTTAATAATACAATCATACAGTCAATTATTATAACGGCTATGCAGAGGCATGCTTTTTTTAAGCATATATTGATATACAAATTAGTGTGTGATGACATCTAGTAGGGGTGGGAATCACCAGATGCCCACGATACGATACTAAAACGATACTTAAGTCACGATACGATAGTATTGCGATATGCTAGTATTGCGATATATTGAATATTTCGATATATTGTCTAACTCCTTTTCCTACCTTTTCCTTGACCTCACCGGAAGTAAAACATGCAGTGTTTTTTTGTTTTGTTTTGTTTTTGCCCAACACGTAGGCTACATTATTAAGCTTCTCTGGACTCGATACGCCACTGCAGGCGCGAGCTGCAACTTCGGGCGCTTCGGGCAGATGCCCGGTGGCCTGGAATGGCATGGCTTTTTTTTAATCGATACTTGGCGTCCAAATATCGATACAATATCGTCAGGCAAAATATCGCCATACTATGGTGTATCAATTCCCCCTCCCCACCCCTAGCGATTTTCTGAGCAGCCAATGGTGACTTTGCTTGGAAAAGAGTTGGCAACACTGTTTTGGGTTCACAAGGTGCACAGACCATTGGTGGTTAGTAAAATGATCACTTTCAGTGAACAGTCATGTGTGTTTGTTGACTAGCCTTTGGGTGCTTGTGCTTGCAGATGTTGAAAAGGAGGCTGAAGTATCAGCGGACGACTCGTGCAGTTTGTCAAGGTAAATGACTTATAGGGGTTTCTTACTTTTTTCCCCCTTGGTTTCTCTCCCATTTTCTTCCCAATTGTACTTGGCCAATTCCCCCTGCTGTCCCGGTTGTTGCTCCACCCCCTCTGCGTGATCTGGGGAGAGTTGTAAACTAGCACATGCTTCCTCGGACACACATGCAGTCGCCAGCCGCTTCTTTACACATGTCAACGAGGAGTTTCACCGGCAGGACGTAGTGTGTGGGGGAGGATCACACCATTCCCCCAGTTCCTCTACCCTCGAACAGGCGCCTTGACCGACCAGAGGAGGCACACTAGTGAGACCAGGACTCATGATACCCCACAGGCCTCCCACCCGCAGACACGGCCATTTGTGTCTGTAGGAATGTCTGACCAAGCCGGAAGTACCGCTGCTGGGAATTGAACCCGGGTCTCCGCGGTGGTAGGTGAGTGATTTGACCTCTGCACTAGTTCCAGGGCCGGTTCTGGGCCAGTGCCTAATCTGGAACCAGTTCTTTGCATTTCGACAGCCAAAGGAACTGGCTCTCGACCAGGAAAACTGGCTCCAGAGTGGCCCCACTTCTTTGCTGGACCAGAAGAAAGAACCGCTTATGTCAGTCAGGGGGATTATCGTGACCAAACAAAGCTGTCTGAAGCATGATTCTTTCAGTTTACGCATGATTTTTTCATTTGAATAAGTGAACAGTGGACAGAATCTGGATTTTGAAAAGTGGGAGGGGGGGGGGGGGGGGGCATGTCCCCCCGTCCCTAGTGGAAATTACACCTATGGGGGGTCTCTGTGTGTGTGTGTGTGGGGGGGGGGGACAAACTGTCTCCCAAACACTGTGTTTGGGAGATGATTCGTCTCCCAAACTCTGTTAATAGAATAATACAGTTGAATGAGGTCTCTCCCTTAAATAGCCTACCAGTCACTTCTGAAATCTACTGCATAACCCAATGTATTTTTCTATTTCATTAATAAAATAAAAAAATCTAAAGCATGTTACTGGCTAAGATAACCTTATAATACTGTAGATGTATTTGTTATATTAGATTCTCAATGTGCATGAATGATAATGGAATTATAGGCTACTTGTTTTTTTACCCAAATACACTCATTTATTATTATATTTAAATCATTGTATCATTGTATCATTGTATTGAATGCAAAAAAAAATCTGCATTATATATTGCCATTGGCCACCCTGCTCTCTAAATATCTGCATCGGCCATTGAAAAACCCATATCGGTCGACCTCTAGTGTACAGCCTATCCAATTTTGTTTTGCAGTTCTGCCACACTAAATCTGAAAACACCCTTTGTGGACGTTCAAACGGAGAAAAGGGGTCTTCAAAGAAACGTTCCAGACCGCCGAAGAATAATCAGCGTGGAAGAATTTGCCGCTGATGTGCATAAAAGGCAGATGGGTGGTGATCCAGGTAAAGGAACTAATTGTAATTTTTTTAAATTCCAGCTTGGCTACATTACAGAGCAGGTGGTAGTGTATCACATTAGAGATTGGGAGTAACAAACAGTATAGGATGTGTTGGAACAATTGATTTGGCTGTTTTGATTTCATCACTACCATTCTCAGTTTTTCCTCTTATGGTTTCTCCCCTGCTCGTTCTCTCAGGGGCGGCGGAGCGGGCTCACAATGTGACTGCTCAGTCTGAGGGTTCCACCCTGCACCTGGCCAACATCAGCCAACCTGATATCACCACTGACATCATCAACCATAACACAGCCCTCTATGCCCAGCCTGCCACAGATTCCAACTTTTCCATCGTTGCAACGCAGGACAAACCCACGGTCATGGCGTCTCAGATTCAGAGAGATATGAGAGAGGCTGCGGGATTACCAACTGAAGAGGAGCCTGCGCCCGAGTCTCAAACTGATGAAGAGTGTGCTATGACGTCTCAATCTGAGGAAGAGGAGGTTGCGGCTGAATCTCAGTCTGAAGAACAGGAAGGTGCAGGTGGATCTCAATCTGAGGAAGAGGAGGTTGCAGCTGAATCTCAGTCTAAACAACAGGAAGGTGCAGGTGGATCTCAATCTGAGGAAGAGGAGGTTGCGGCTGAATCTCAGTCTGAAGAACAGGAAGGTGCAGGTGGATCTCAATCTGAGGAAGAGGAGGTTGCGGCTGAATCTCAGTCTGAAGAACAGGAAGGTGCAGGTGGATCTCAATCTGAGGAAGAGGAGGTTGCGGCTGAATCTCAGTCTGAAGAACAGGAAGGTGCAGGTGGATCTCAATCTGAGGAAGAGGAGATTGCGGCTGAATCTCAGTCTAAACAACAGGAAGGTGCAGGTGGATCTCAATCTGAGGAAGAGGAGGTTGCGGCTGAATCTCAGTCTGAAGAACAGGAAGGTGCAGGTGGATCTCAATCTGAGGAAGAGGAGGTTGCGGCTGAATCTCAGTCTGAAGAACAGGAAGGTGCAGGTGGATCTCAATCTGAGGAAGAGGAGGTTCCGGCTGAATCTCAGTCTAAACAACAGGAAGGTGCAGGTGGATCTCAATCTGAGGAAGAGGAGGTTGCGGCTGAATCTCAGTCTGAAGAACAGGAAGGTGCAGGTGGATCTCAATCTGAGGAAGAAGAGGTTGCGGCTGAATCTCAGTCTGAAGAACAGGAAGGTGCAGGTGGATCTCAATCTGAGGAAGAGGAGGAGGCGGCGGCTGCATCTCAAACTGAGGAAGAGGAGGTTGCGGCTGAATCTCAGTCTAAACAACAGGAAGGTGCGGCTGGATCTCTATCTGAGGAAGAGGACGAGGCGGCTGCATCTCAAACTGAGGAACAGGAAGGCGCATCTGGATCTAAAACTGAGGAAGAGGGTGCCGCTGGATCTCAAAGTGATGAGGAGGAGGATGCGGATAAATCTCAATCTGAAGAGGAAGATGCAGCTGAGTCTGAAATTGAAGACGATGGCGTGGCAAATAAACCACAAAGTGAGGAGCTTTTTGAATCTCAGACTGAAGAAGACGATGGGAAGCAGGAGGCCGAAGACAATGAGCAGCTGCATGATGAGGGTGCAGATGCATCTCAATCTGAAGAACAGGAAGGTGTAGCTGCATCTCAAACTGAGGAAGAGGGTGCAGCTGCATCTCAAACCGAGGAAGAGGAGGATGCAGAGGAGTCTCAAAGTGATGAGGATGCGGCTAAATCTCAATCTGAAGAGAAAGATGCGGAGTCTCAAATTGAAGAGGATGACGTGGCCAGTGAACAAAGTGTGGAGCTTTTTGAATCTCAGACCCAAGAAGAGGACGATGGGAAGCAGGAGGAGCACATCAGTCGAAGGGCTCATCCTTCTGAGGCTGGACTCAGTGTGCCTTTTACAGAGGGTGAAGGGGATGGGGCAGGACCCAGTGGTACTTCTCCTGAACAGGATGCCGCTCAGGGCCATGCAGACCAGGAAGAGGAGTCGGAGGATGAGGGGGATAGTGATCAGAGTGAAGGTCAGTCTTTCTTCCTCTTTTTTCCCCCCCTATGGGAAAAGAAAGACAATTTATTCTATTTTCTGAATTCTTTAGAGCTCTCCATGAAGACTCCTGCATTTGTCAGACAGAAAATGATTTTTCCACCCCGTGATCCTCTGACTTCACCGACTGATACCAGGCAAGTCACACTCCATGTTGCACTGGAACATGTATACCTTCTGCTTTACATATATCTTAGGAATTGAGGATAAACTGGTTTGTTTTCCAACTGACGACACAGCTTTTTTTTTATCAGTCATAAAAGTGGTCCATGTTTGTGAATATTATCCTGCTGAACACAAATTACCACTCCCATAAGCGTGTTACCCACAGAACTTATTTCATGCATTTAACCGAAATCTCCATTCTAAAATCCATTAGCCTTTTCCCCCTAAGAACCAACATGGTGGCGATTTCTGATTAAGCCTACAAAAATACGTCATGCCTGCGGTACATATCTTTGTATAGGAAACCGCTGCTAGCAGACTGAACGCTGTTCTGTTGCCCACATTCAACATCGGGTTTAAAACATGTATTTCCATCAAAGCACCACTAGGTGTCCCTCTACTGTCTATAGTCCCTACTCAACAGGCTACAAATGTATGCCTGCTCTCATGGAGTTTACCAAACCAGCTGATCAGTAGCATTAGTCTGTTTACATTTGTAAGCAATGTTTAATTTGCTCTGCACTGCGTCGCATGTTTCGTTGCTCTAACTGGTTGAGGCATTTTGGAATGCGCCCATTGAGAACGCCCCCTGGAAATAGAAATTGAACTGACAGATTCCAGACCAATTCACATTTGCAAATGCAATGCCATGTGAATTGGTCTGGCGATGCAAGACTAGGTCATCATGTTACTTTGACTCTTTAAAAACAGTAAAAAAAAAGAAAGAAAAATGCTTGATTTCATGTTTTCAAAATATGCAATCAAACATTACCAAAAAGCTTTTTTTTTTGTTACTTAGCCTACTCTGTGGTGTTCACATATTGTTCCAATATGTATTATGCCACCAGTGCTGCAGCTGCTGAACCAGCTAAACGTAAAAGAGTGACCCCAGTGAAGAAGAGGCCAGCCAAGAAGGAACCAGGCCTTCCCAAGAGCTACCTTATGGGCATGTTCAAGCACTTTGCCAAGACAAGGGTCTCTCCTGATGTGTACCCTGTCCTGAAAGAGATGTAAGCAACTCTATCTATAGATGTGTTGAGGCTAAACATTTCTTACATAGGGTATTCGTGGGATCTAGACATGTATTGAAAGTTGATAAATCAATTTAGGGAAAATGAAGGCCCTTTAAAAAGTCTTAATCGCCATTTGATGAGGTATTACATTTTGTAGCTGATTGTGTTAAATGGGCATATATCTTCTCCTCAATCGCAGACCCTTAAATTGAATCTAAATCGTATCGTGGCAGACTTTGTGATATTAGCAAATACCGTATCATTGTCCAAAGAATTAGAGCCCGTTGGATTTTTGGGGCCGATACAGATATTGGAGAGTAAAAAGAATCAGATACTGATATATCGGCCGAGATTCTTATATTTTATATATACACATTATATTACACACATTTTTTGCAATGATCCCTCAAATATCAAACACTTGACAAAGACATGACTTGACGTGAGATATATATAAGGCATGATATTTTACAGTTTAACAATCAACTTTATTGTGCAAAATGACTGTACATACAGTGCACTGAAACTGTAAACCTCACTGGAAATGTAATAATTATAATTAACTAGAAATACAAAAACACAAAGAACAAATACCGTATATATAACTTGAGTAAAAAAAAATGAATCAAATGTACACAACATGCTGTCTGTAACTTTAAAAAATAAAAATACTGGCCATATTGGCCGATATCGGTGATCGGCCAATAATATCGGTCGGGCTCTACAAAAAATCTATATACCGTAAATTCCGGACTATAAGCCGCGGCTTTTTTCCCCTTTTTTGGCCTTTTTTGGCCCCTGCGGCTTATATAACGGTGCGGCTTATCTATGGATTTTTTCAAAAAAAAAAAAAAAATCTCTCTTTTTTAGCACTCTTTCTAACTATAAATCCACTTCTGTTTTAATTTCCTCTCTTGCCCTCTTTTAACAACATAACATAACATAACACAACACAACACAGGTAAGCAGAAAGAAAAAGACGAAGCAATCACCGCCATGAATGAGGAAATGACTCACCTGCTGGAGGCTGGAGATACACGGCTTGGGCTAAACTTTTACTCCGTGAAACACTATCGATTAAGTCCGACATCGCTCAGAGGTTTGAGCAGCTTGAAAACAAGTTTGAAAACGTGCAGAAGTCCATCCACTCAATCACTAAAGAAAATAAGGCAATCGTGAACAGAGTTTCTAATGCGGAAAAGCGCATCAGCGCACTGGAGGACAAAAACAACACAGTGAGTCCGAAAGTGGATAAAATGCAAAAACAAATCGAAACACGCAGGTTGATGACTTAATCAGCAGGAGTAAAAGAAATAACATTCGCCTGATCAATGTAAAAGAGGGAGCTGAGATTGGTGACATGGACGCTTTCGTGGCAAAATCCTGTGTTACATCCTGGACCTGAAGGAAGGCGAGAAACCACCAGAGGTGGACAGGGCACACCGGGCGCCTCGGCCACGTCCAGACCCCGGCCTGCCACCGAGGGCCATCTTCATCTGCCTACTCCGCTGGCCCGACCGTCAACTCATCCTCCAGGCTGCGGGGAAGAAGCCCCTCACCTGGGAGGGTACGCGCTTTTTCGTCCGGCAGGACCTCTCCGCGTTGGTGCAACAGAAACGCGCATCATCGAAAAGGTTAAAGTCAATGGATATCGCTTTGGCGTACTGTACCCAGCGAGACTCGTCATAACCATTGATGGACAGCGGCGGAACAAGAGCTCAAAGTGAAACTGCCGAATATCTTTTGAGTTGGACTGGTCAATAGTACTGTGAGTAACTAAAATAAAAAAATAAAAAACGGAATTCTCTCTTCTTTAGCACTCTTTCTAACTATAAATCCACTTCTGTTTTAATTTCCTCTCTTGCCCTCTTTTCACCACACCGCGGACACTGTGCACTGTAAAAAAAAACAAAAAATACCATTAAAACACCCGCGGCTTATAGTCCGGTGCGGCTTATATAAGAAAAAAATAGTCAACTCTGAAGGTGCGGCTTATACACCGGTGCGCCTTATAGTCCGGAATTTACGGTAATATTGTATTGTAATGAAAAATGTAAGGATTCCTGCATATACCCTGAATTATATATTGCAGAAACCACTAACAATAACTGAAAAGCAGTGAATTAATTGCATAATGATTTATGGACTAATTATATTGGACAGAAAACTTTCCATCAACAGGATTACACTAAATGCCATGTCACCATGGCACAGTGCTATGTACTCATTGGATCTCCACAATAGAACAATCTATCTTGACATTGTTTTTGCACTGTAACATGGTAAAGATGTCATGGATTTCACTGTTGATTCACCTGGTTCATTGTATTGTGGAGAATACTGATGTATGCCATTGGTTAACAGAATGGATAAGTTCTTTGACCGAATGGCGGAGGACTTGGAGGCGTATGCTACACATGCAAAGAGGAAGACCATTGATGTTGAGGATTGCGAACTTCTGTTGAAAAGGTAGGTGTGTGATTGTGTGTATAGATACAGTTTAAGGGAACTTCTGTTGAAAAGGTAGGTGGGTGTGTTTGTGTGTATACATGCAGTTTAAGGGAACTTCTGTTGAAAAGGTAGGTGTTTGTGTGTATACATGCAGTTTAACACATTGAATGCCAGCCATGTTTTCATTCCTGTAGGTAAGTTGTGCCAGGGGTGTTTTTGACGATTCTGGCTCATTTTAGAACAGCCGAGGATTCTTTTCTGTTAAGAATTCATGAACATCAATCATCTAAAAATAACTAATAGAATGTGTGCTTTCTCTGTCTAAAAGAGTTAGTTTGCAGAGTTAGTAGTTATGTAGATATTAGCCGTTGAGTACAGCATGGTTTCAGCGTCTGGAAATTTATTCAGAGATAAATGGCTTTTTGTGAAACAGTCACTTTAACCATTCATTTTTGGCATCAGTAAGACCGTCAGACATTCTAAACAATAGTTTTGAACAGTAATTTCCTCCATAACAACAGGAAACACCCCTCTCATTCAAACTCCTCCCTCCGTGTGTCTTCTCCTCCTTCCTCCTAACAGCGGGCGTGTCAGAAGCGCGTTGCTGCTGCCTGCCTGCCTGCCTGCCTGCCTGTCGGGCAAGACGAGTCTGAAATGGATTACTGTAAAATCGCGTCGCCATTTCCTTGAATGGCTGGCTTGCTCCCGCGGTGTGTGTGTGTGTGTGTGTGTGTGTGTGTGTGTGTGTGTGTGTGTGTGTGTGTGTGTGTGTGTGTGTGTGTGTGTGTGTGTGTGTGTGTGTGTGTGTGTGTGTGTTCGCGCGTTGCTGCGCGGCTCTGGGGGGAAGGGATCTCTGTCCGTTCTGTGTGTGTGTGTCCGGGCTTCTGACTGTAAAATCGCCAAGCCATTTCCGCGGGAGGCGGCTGCTTTTGTGGCTTTTGGGTCCCGTGGCTGTGACTTCTCTCGGTCTCTGTCGCCACTTAGTGGTCGGTAAAATAGATTACACACATGCTCTTGCTCCAAATAGTTATCTCGAAGATGTAAAAGGGGTTGATTGATGTTCCACCGTCAAAAAAAAAAAATCTTTATGTAAGACGAGTTAGTCCGTCCTTGGCACTTAAGCGCTGGATTATGTAAGACGAGTTAGGTCGTCTATGGCACTTAATGAGTTAAGGTAACTTCTGTTGAAAATGTAGGTGTTTGTCTATACATGCAGTTTAAGGGGATAACCATTGAATTTCAGTGTTCAAAGATGTTTTTATTATGCACAATTCAGTTTACATGTGTGATCATTAATCGCTGTCCCCTATAGCCAGAGCAAGGAACCTATAGTATGGTTCCTTCAGCCAGAAACGAGTGCAGAGTTGTTCACTGGTTACCTATGGTGTCACACTGATCTACAATTCATTTGAAAAGCAGTTGGATACAGGTTAGAGAAGAGAAAGAGGAGTACCAAGAGGAATTTACTGTTTTTATAAACTCACTTTTCAAAACTTCAAACGGTAACACTTTCTATGAATGTCAAGGTCATGTCTATAATGCATTTAAGAGCACATTCATAAGCCATTATAATGGATTTATAAGGCTTTATAAATGTTTATTAAAATCATGCATGGCAACTTATAAAGTATTATAAGTGGTCATAATGTATTATAAGTTCAGCATCAATAATGCTTTATATCTCCATGCCAAAGCGACAAGTGTTTGAAACAATGTTTTTTGTTTTACACTTTACTTGCAGCCACAGTAAATACTGCTCATAAGTCCTCATAACTGTTGCATACAATTGCCAATAACCTTATAGTGCTGTCACTTTACTTAAAGCTTGCAAAGTCCTGCTATAGTGTATATTGATTATTATAAAACGGCTCTCTCAAATCAAGCAATCTGATTGGTTCACAGCCATTGTATAAATCCAATAACCCACTCCAATAACCCATGGCCATGGGTTATTGGTTGCCATGGCAACTCTCTTACTAAAAGCCTTTGGTTACCTCAAAAAAAAAAAAATGGCGGAGACAGCTGTCAGATCCTTGTGAATCGATCTTCGCTTATAACTTTACTAATACTTTGCAGAAAATTATGTTTTGTACAAGAATAGATGCAGGCTAATGTCTTCTTTGCAAAAAAAAGGCTGTTAACCCCGCATTTAACCCTGTAACGTTAGTTGGTGTCGGGCTTTGCAGAAAGCACTCAGCTTCTCAGCAAGCGCTGAGAATGCAGCGCTGCGCTCGAGCTGCCTGTCGGGCTTTCCAGAAAGCTCTCAGCTTCTCAGCAAGCGCCAGGATTGGCCAATGTTAACTTCAGTCTCCAGAACGATCCAATCAAATCACCCGCACGTCTATCTTCTTGCTAGAGGTCCCGCCTTATAGTAGTGTTTCAACTGACTATCAGAATACCATGCCAGTCGGACTTATAGTATTATTATTATATTTATATTATCATACTTGGAAACCGTTTTATAAAAGCAATATAGCACTCGAGCAGCGTGTGTTGTGGCATATATCCCGCTGATCAGTTGTTATCCCACTCGGCCCGCTGCGGCCTCGTGGGATAACAACTGATCAGCGGGATATATTTGCCACAACACACTAGCTCTCATGCTATATTGCTTAATTATAATACATTGTCCACTACTTTTAATAATTCAAATTTGTATAAAGCCTCATAAATGCATAGTCTTATGAATGTGCTCATAATACATTATAGACATGACCTTCATACTGTAGAAAGTGTTAACCTACAAACATACAGGACATGTAAAGCAAATCCTCTACAGTAAATCGATTGACTCCGCTATCTAGAATTACATTAATGCTTCTTTCTCCCATTTAACTATGCATTCTACATGCAACATTACCCAAAGCACACCTAATTACACACCTAAATTAGACAGGATGAGCAATGGCCTATCAGGGAGGGCACTAAGATTACAAATGATACAAATACAAAAAGCACCTGACATTTTTGATTACATTGAACTTGCTTTGTGTGTTTTTGCACTCTCCAGACAGGGTTATGTGAATGACAAGATGCCGGTTGAGGTGCTGATTGAGAAATATCTCCCTATGGAGTATCGCAAGCTCCTGATCCCCTGTGCAGCCAGTGGAAATGTTGTCATCCCCAAACTGAAGAAGAGATGAGATGCTTTATCATCGTCATGGCGACTACTTTCTTCCACTGCAATCTGTAAAGTGCCATCCAGAAATGTGATTGTTTTGTGGTTTTGTTATTTGAGATGCTAGTTCACACATCTACATTTTATTTATTTTTTTGCCGTTTGGTTATGGATCTCTTGGTGTTAAAGGGATAGTTCACTTTTTTTTAATACTTTATTGTTAGTTAGACATTTAAAGTTTACAATTCTATTTAATCTCATCCAGCCTGCAACATTTATGCATTTTTTTTATATAGACATAACAAACGACATGACAAAGCAAAACAACAGGATAGAGAGCAGGGTAGGGAGGGAGGGCAGAGGTTATGGGGGGGTGATGGGAGGTGGGGAGGGGCGGTTGATCGTATACACCGATGGCGCAATGTTGCGGTCAGCGTGCCGCCATCACCAGCATGTGGTGGCCGATGGTGACTGATGCCATACTCACACTGACTGCTGATGTCATATCCACTAACACAGCGCCGCGACACCATCGGCAGTGACAACATCAACTAAAACATGGGGCCATCAGTGATGTCACAAGCTACCAACAGTGCCACAGGAGCTGCAGATACCGCAACACAGCTAATTCACTTTTTTTAAAGTCTAGCCCTATTTGCTACTTACCGATGATGTTGATTGATAGTTATTTCTCAGCACAATCCATGCTGTTCCTCATAGTAGCTCTGGAAAGTTGGAGGGGGGAAACAAATGCAAGGTCAATGTCCTGTCTGTACAAGCTGACTGAAGCCCACTGAAATTTACTTTTACTTACGGTATTTACTTTCACTGTGAATGAAATTTTAGTTAACCTCAGTCAGCTTGTACATACAGGAGCGTGACCACATTGATTTTGCATTTGTTTTTTGCCCAACTTTCCAGCGCTACTATGAGGAAAACTCCAAGTAGCTCCCCCTTTTTTCACTTTGTATGCTAATGCCTTTTGAGCTGCTTTGGTCGTCCACACTTTTTGTGATTTGCTACTATGAGGAACACCATGTATTGTGCTGAGAAAGAACTCTACCAATCAACATCATCATTGGTAAGTAGCTTATAGGGCTACACTTTAAAAATGAACTATCCCTTTAATACATTGTGGATTTTGTTTATCCCTGTAATAAATAAAGGATTTTTGAATTATTATCAGTGCCTTGGATGCTTTTTTGACTGCCACCTATACCATGGGCTTCAATTTTTAAATAGGCTGGACACGACAGTCATAGCTTTTTTATTATTTTTTCTTGTGCATTTTATTGGAGAAGTGACGTATCCACATCTTTTTTGTTTAGTTTAGCAATTTGTAGTTTTTCACTTTTTCCATAGTCATCCTTATCTAATGGTACTTGTAAGCTCTCATTGTACTCTTCGTCTCCTGGAAATATAAATCAAGTCATCCTGAATAGTGTAAATATTTTCTAACATTCTTTGCCAGGTGGTCAGTTTTCTTTGTCTGAAAATAAGTTTGGGGGGCTTGGCTTTACTTATTTGTGTGTCATGCATTACCCACTAAAAGAAAAGCACGCTAGTATCTTACAACTTCCATCACAGCTTGATGAAAAGCATAATCTTTTTGTCTTTACTATATAAGCTTGCATAGTACTATCCTTCAACTTTCTTAATTTATTAATTCATTGAGATACTTTCTTCTCCGACAACTTGCAGCAAGGAAGATGTGCAAGTAGTCTTTGAATAAAGTAAATAAGTGTTCTTCAATCTTGATCGTCATTATCTTTGGAAACAGTCAAGTGATGATTCATTTGATTCCCCCCTACAAAGATCTGTATTCTCAACAGTGTTGGGGGTAACTCAGTCATTACAAAAGTAATATTACATGTAATATATTACTTTTAGCAGTAACTCAGTAATTAACTTATTACCAATAGGATTTCAGTAATATTATACCAGTTTGTCAAGTAACACAAGTTACAGATTGAGTTACTTAAAAAAAATCAACGCACATATTTAGATACAATAATTTCCTAATCAAATTGTGTTTTTTATGCAAATAACCACTATAGATGACAACAAAGGAAAAAGATAACATTTAGAAATGTTCTTTTTATACTAATTTATACTTCTATTTGTATTAGAAATGGGTTTATTCAATTCAAGGTATTCCACAGAATATACTCTAATGACAGACTTGCTAAAAATATACCCATCTGTTAATCCCGCCTGTCCTAGATGCAGTAACCCAGTCTCCCAATAGGTCACATCTTCTGGTCCTGTCCCTCCCTAGTTAATTTCTGGTCTGCTGTATTTGACTGTTCTATGTAATACACCTCTCGAACCAAACCCATTGACCACCACCTGGAACAATGGTGCCAGGACAACCACCTCTCTCTGAACGTCTCCAAGACCAAGGAGATCATTGTTGGGGGGGGGGGGGGGCACACACCCCCCAATCACCATCAATGGCACAGTGGTGGAAAGGGTGGACAGCTTCTAGTACCTGGGAGTCAACATCCACCAGGACCTGACTTGGGCCGGCCACACCGCCACTGTTGTCAAAAAGGCCCAACACGGACTCAGGCGCCTGAAGAAATTTGGGCTAAGGCCAGAAATCCTTACGGACTTCTACAGAGGCTCCATTGAAAGCCTGCTGACTGGCTGCTTCACCACCTGGTACGGGAACTGTACCACCATGGACCGCAGGGCGCTACGGAGAGTGAGACGCGCGGCCCAGCACGTAACAGGATGTGAGTTGCCAGAACTGCATGAACTGTATAAACAGTGGTGCCTCAGGAGGTCCCTGAAGATCATCAAAGACACAAACCATCCCCACAACAGCCTGTTCTCCCTGTTACCCTCAGGGAGAAGATACAGGGTTCCAAAAGCACGCACAAATCGCTTGAGGAACAGTTTCTTCCCGCAGGCCACGAGACTCCTTAACATACACAAATAGTGTAGTAGCCGTACTGTACCGCACTGTAGCTGCTACCATTACGTATGTCTAATGTTTAATTATATGTTTAATAAGGAATATGCTATTTGCACCTGTATGTCAAATACGCTGAATTTAAAACGCAGTTTAATTGTATGTTTAATAAGGAATATGCTATTTGCACCTGTATGTCAAATACGCAGAATTTAAAATGTTTAAGCACGTCTAAAGTATGCACATGACATGTGCACCTACTGTATGTGCAGTGAATATGCCACTGTCTCTGACTTGTCTTATCACTATACTGCCTTATTGCTTGTTGTGTCTCTTGTTGTTTTTGCACTCATATGCCGTTATATTTGTACTATGTTGTAAACGGAGTCCACAGCACAAGAATTTCACACGTGATACTTGTACCATGGAGTGACAATAAAAATCTTGAATCTTGAATCTTGAAGAGATCTTTGGAGTAATACCAGTGGAAACCCTTGCCACAAATGCATAAAAGAAAGCAATGGCATTCAGCAGCCTCATAGCACACAGATTAATTCTCACAAACTGGAAATCCAACAAACACCCTCCTTTCAAGAGATGGAAACAGGAGGTGTTGTCCTTGTTCAGTTGGAACAAATACACCATACATTGAAGGGGTCGTAGGCCTATGATACGTTTTCTAAAGTGTGGTCTCTGTTTAGTACACATAAGGAATTGGCGTTCTGATTTATCATGTTACCTGATCATATCGCTTAATCCTAGCCTGGGTAAACCCAGCCTCCACGTGACCTCTATGTGCCATCAGTCACGTGACTGATAGCACATAGAGGTCATGTGGAGGCTGGGTTTACCCAGGCTAGCTTAATCCTACTACAACTAGCCTGACATTGGATCCTCTTTTTTATGTGCTCTTGGTCTGAGGGGAGGTAGGGAGGGACAAGGGGGTGGGTATAATGTGAGATAATGTATGTGAGAGTTTGTATGGTTTGTATAGGCTACATTTTTGTTGAATGTTAAATGTTAAAACTTTAAATAATAAAGTTATGAGGGGGGGGGGGAATAGTTAATTTGGGGATTTGGCAGTAGCTATGTTCTTGACAGTTGGTTCCATCATTTACCACATCCATGTGGGCTGATTTGCAAATTCATTTGCAATTTAGGTGGCTGTGTGTACTGTTTTGAACCTTGGTTTGTAGAGAAGTGCCAAGAGAAAAATCACCTGAAAAAAACTAGCATTTGTACTGTTTCCTGCTTGACCCAATATATCCAATAGATGGCACTATGTCGTTATTTTTGAACCATAGATAGTTTTGAACTGATAACCAATCTTACACTCCGATACACTAGGTGGCGGTCATTTGTACACGCTGGTTTGTGACAGTCAGAAGAGGAAGGCACGCGAGGAGGAACCACAAAGAGCATGGAAGGAAAGAGAGGACACTCCGGCCATTTTTGGAAACAGAATGCGCCTCGCAGTGGTCAGCTGCGGTAGCGCGGGCCCCTATAATCAGCCTCTCTAAACAGTAACTCAACGGGAGAACACTCTAAATTTCGTGGATTCACATCTTTTCTGGGCGTACTGTAAATCTTGATTGAAGTGGTGTAGTGACAACAACCATATTGTGGAAACTAAGCAAAATTTTTCGTTTTTTTCTTTTAGTTTTTTCAAGATAAATAGTAAATGCAAAGGACCCGAGGTTAAAACCACGGCAACGCACTTCTGACGGAGTGGACGACAGCCGCATTAGCTATTTATCTTGAAAAAACTAAACAAAGAAAACGAAAAATT
>NC_139642.1:40375449-40549465 GCF_964638095.1 Poromitra crassiceps
CACGGACATGAAGTGACCCTCATGCACAGAACAACAACAATAACGTCACACGCAGCACACTGCTGTTCTACGTAAACCCGGAAGAAGACAGCAGTAAACATGGCGGTAGCTGACGATGTTGTTTCATCTGTTGTTCACGGTTTAATTTCAATTAAACCGTGTGCTCCCCCTCCCTCCTCCCGCCAGCGCAGAATAGTGACGAATGTCGCTCTGGAATAATGTAAAAGTCACATTGAAGTGGTGGACGCTGCCAGGAAACTTTTGGATATTGAAGACATTTCGGGAGATGACTTGACGAAAATGCTGAAGGAAGCGTTCGCTTCGGCCTAGACGACTGGTCTAGGCCACAGTATGGATATTGGGGTGAATGGGCACATTTTGGGTGGACAGTTTGTATTGATATTGTATTTGCACTATAGTTTTAGCAATACAGTAGGTGGCGGTAATGCACCATGTAAGGATGCCAACTGCCATAAAACTCAACAGAAGAAGAAGTAGTCACATTGAAGCATTAAGTCAGATATGGGCCAGATGTCTGTTCACACCGGAGTCACTTTCAAAAACATCAGATTCGAATCTGATGTTTTACCACATTTGAAAGTAGCCCAGGTCGTCTTTAAAAAAGTAACTTTCAATGTGACTTGTACTGTTCACACAGTCATGAAAAAGACTGATCTGAGTCACTTAGGGGGGAAAGATTAGATTCAAGCACTAAGGATGGCTGTGTGAACGTAGCCTTGGTGTGTGTTTGACTTACCAGATCTGGCCTTAGGAAGTAGTGTTGCTCTTCTACCTGCAGGCGATGCGCTGCTCTCTATGGATTGTGTTTTCTCTGTAATATTAATACACAAAGCATAATGCCGTTGGTTAAAATCAAACCAGCTGTGATGCAGACACAACCTTATGTGAAATGATGCCACTTTGTTCTCACAGGGGTTCTTCTGGCCCCAGTACGAGGCTAAAAGCACCGACAGGCCAAACTGTGCTATAAGCCCACGCAGCTGTGGAGAACCAATTCACCGCTTAGCCTACCTCCTGGCTGGTTCAAAGACCTGTTCAGGCGTTTGGGGACCTCGCCGGTCTCTGCCTCCAGCTGACCCCCTCCTCGCCCTCCAAGCACACTGTCCATTAACTCGAAAAAGGGGAAATTCTGCCTTCCGTCCTTCTTGACCGCCTTATACAGGTGCCTCATCTTTTTCAGTTTCTCCCTAACCTGGCTAGTTGTGCGTTGAATCCCCAACTTGGCCAACTCCTCTACCATGAACTGAATGACTTCTTCATTACGACAGGCGCCCTCCATTTGTTGCTGTACGTTATCGTCAGCCCATATGTTTAGCAAGGCTTTTGTATCACCCATAGACCAATACTGACGGCTGTTAGCGGCCATGGTCAAGGTCTGCCCGAAATAACCGAGGAAGCCCGATTGTCTGAACTCCACGCGCCCGGAAAAAGCAAAAGATATTGACAAGTATCTGTGGCTAGCTCTTAGCTTGAGCAGTGGAAATGCTCCAGAAGGCACAGCACAGGCACGCACTAGCACGCATTGATGCTGCCTTCAAGTGCTCCTCGTAAGCTCTCCTTCCCAATAACTCACACAACTTGTCGCGCATTCAAGTGAATTTGATGGGAAATAACAACAAAATGCCTTTGTGTTGAACTAAAGCAGTCGTCGACGACATGTTGATTTTATTTTACATGACGTTTAGAGTTAAATAGGCTCGGTTTTCAGTCAACTACTAGCCAACCAACAAAAAGAAAACAAAGCTTTCAAGCAGAGCACGTTAACATAAAAACAACAACTTACCAACCTCCATTAGGGACTCCGCCGAGTCGAGACCGCCCTCTCTCCCACCAACGCTCGGAGGCGGCGGTCTAGTGTCCATCTGGTCGCCCTCTCTGGTGGCTGAGTCAAAGACCTGTTCAGGCATTTGGGGATCTCGCCGGGATGTGGGGATCTCGCCGGTCTCTGCCTCCAGCTGACCCCCTCCTCGACCTCCAAGCACACTGTCCATTAACTCGAAAAAGGGAAAATTCTTTTTCACGTCCTTCTTGACCGTCTGGTCGCAAATAGTCCCCATCTGCTGGTCGCCCTCTCTCCCACCAATGCTCACCGGCGGCGGCGGTCTATTGCCGCAAATAGCGTCCATCTGGTCATACCACTTCCAACTCGTTCTGTTAGAACGACTCCTGCCGTCGTTGTTCCTGATACCTCGGTAGTCACTTCTAAGTTTCTTTAGCTTCTCCCTACACTGTTGGGAGGTTCTTTGGTAGCCGTGTGCGGCCATCTGTTGAGCGACTTCTCTGAAGACCTTCTCGTTACGCGTCGCCCCATCCAGCTCTCGGCGGATCCTTTCGCCGCCAACCAAATTGAGGAACGTCCGCACCTCCTCATTTGACCACGGCCAGGTTTTGCGGTCTGCCATTTTACTAACAAATTACAATAGGAAAAAATGCGATCGCTTCTTTGGGGCTTAACGACAGCTTGTGTATCCTTGTATGCTTGCTACTACAGTAGCTTGGCTAATTTAAATATGGCGCGCGGGACTTCCGAGGGCAGAGGTAAACTATCAGGGTAAGCCAATCAGATACAGAGTAGGGCGGGTCATTCCGCTAAAATCGGTGGGGGGGTGGGGGCGGCACTTGTTTAGTAAATAACAAAGGCAGTCGTTGGAATACATGCCATCAGCTGTTGACACGGCTTCTATGCTCCTGTCTTCCATCAAGACACACATATACCTGCAATTCCTGTAGTGTAGAACCCCCCCTCTTTCGTACCAGTTTGTTGGGTCGTTTAGGTATGTTTTCTGCTGGTTCTTTTCATATTTCCGGCAGTAACTGAAGGCAGCATTATGACGCATGTGACGTTGGCGGGCACGCACGCGCGCAAGGGGTGGAGAACTAGCAACCAGTAGCATAGCAGAGCTGCTTGTAGCAACGAACGTAACCTGCATTAAAATCAAAATTTCGTTAGCTAGTTTCAACCTAGCTGGTGTAAGTTACTATGTAGCTAAATAGCTACATAAAGTTATGCTTTGGAGATAACGAAATTGACAAATTCGCGGATTTCCCCCCTCAGTATCATAACGAACAATTATGGATGCCGTAAACGCGTTCAACATGGAGGTAAAGTTTGCTAACATGTACTTAGCTCGAATTGCTAACGCGCTGCTAAATGTCCTTTAGTTTAGCTAGTAATATGTAATAGCTAGTAATAGCATTTGTGAGTGGGCTTGCATCTTTTGACAGTTCATCCTGCCGCAGTAGATAAGATTGATTTTAAAAGCAGGTGTGGTTGGGCTGTTGCTAGCCAGTGAGTCGCGGTCAACGCAGGGCCCAGGCCTTCTATGGTCCGCTCATATAACACAAAAATTGTTGTTGACCTCAGGAGGGAGGGACCTCATGAAGGACTGTCGCTGTCAAATGCATTCTACGGGATGTAACGTTAACGTTAGCTAACGTTAATTAGCTCAGGCCTGCAAAAAACAGTTGTCATGCCCTCCATAGTATTCCCATGATGTCACATGAATTTGCTACCAATATGGCGTTTTACAGTACCCACGGCTCATTGGCTATCAGATTGGAATCACCTGTTAATTTATCACAGTCGCAAGTTATTTTCCTACAAATATGGCAGTGTGATGATGTAACAGAATACTATCAATAATTGGACATAAAATGTTCTGTAAGAATTACCTACAGTATGTCGGCTGCTGCTAAGATTGTTTGGCTTGTTTTGAAAGTGTGTAACCTAAAGCCCATAGCACACCAATCAAACATTCTACAGACTACAACAGGGGCTTTCAAAGTCTGAGGCTGTGGGCCTCCCCTCAGACAGTTTACCGGTACTTGCTTAGTTTCACTCAATTCCTGGATGCCTGCCTATGGGATTATGATTATGTTATTTGATCCCTTAGACACTCAGTAATTGAGCCTATATAACCTGAAATTACTGTTTGACATATGCCTACTTCATATTACACCAAATACTTAAAAATGGGGGGGGCTGTCTGAAATTCATTTATTTATTTCTAAATGGGAAAATCAGTGAGATTACCCAAAACTACTTTATGTATTTCTTTAACCAAATCACACACATTTAGGCTATTCTATTCTATGTAATCTCCTTTTGATAACAAATAATAACTGTCATATTTTTTTCACTTTCATTCACTAAGTCTCCCCTGAAACGGTTTGGAGCCCCCCCTGGGGAGGCCCGCCTCCCACTTCACCTCCCACAAAACGTCTGTTCTGCAACAAACATGTTTGTTTGGTGTGCAATGGCTGTCTGTCCTTGTTGATGTTTGGTCAGCTTCCACAAGTTCCATCCTTGTTTGTCTGTGTTTAGCCCATGGCACACCAATCAAACATCATCCAACAACTGCAGTTGGTGGTAGTTTTTCTCTGAAAGTAATTTGCATTAACTAACCCAGCATGGTTTATTTACACGTTGTTGGGGACGCTTAAACATTTTGCCTTGTGTTCACTTGGAGAAATACCTACGTTGTTCTCACAACTTCGTACTGCTAGTGTTGTGACATGAATTTGCAGTTTCATCCTTGATTCAGGTGTTATAATCTGTATTCCTGTATTAATTAGTGTAACGTTAATTTTGCACTGTGATCTTTTGGATCCTATATTTTATCTTGTAACAGTGGTCTTTCATTTTTATTTTATCCATTTTATGTAAAGCACTTTGAATTGCCTCTGTGTATGAAATGTGCTATACAAATAAACTCACTTTGCCTTATCAATGGCATCAAACCTTTAGGTCACACTTAATTGTTAATATAAAAGAAAAAACACAGTCAACAGTATTTTATCAATAGGCAAATTTCTCTGACAAGTCTTTGCTATTACTGAGTGACCTCATGATGGAAGTTCTTGGAACAGGGCTGTGTGTGGCTGTAGTTGGCTAGTTCAATCTAGTATCCATTTGGACTATTTTCTGTTTAAAATAAGATGTAATAAGATCACAAGTGTTGTTTTTCCAGGTTGTTGCATGCTAAAATGTTTTACAATGAAAACTGAAATCATTTTCCTCCCACAAAATTCATCAGTTGTTCTCCATGCTTGATATGAAGCCTCCAATATCCCGTGCAAAGATGATGTCTGTAACAAAATCGGCCATAAAAGCTATCAAGGTAAAGTCAATGCTGTATCATTTTTATTGTGATTGTATGGCGTAGAACAGTTGTTCCCAACCTTTTTCTTAGGAGACCTAAATTTTACCATTGTATATCACTGTCGATCCCCACTGCTCCACACCCACATACAAAAGAGGAAAAGTAGCCTCCTTTTGAAAAATCTTTATAGTATATTTTATTATATCCATTCATAAGAACAGAACAATTAACTGTACATCAACTTAAATAGTGAACTCAATTAGGGATGCACAATATGGATTTTTTCAGCCGATACAATAACCGATAATTTCCTGCTTCTCATGGTCGATAATTTAACGTTTTCGTATTTTAAAAATAAGTTCATATAATAACCTGTAGTTTATGCACAGCTGAGGGTGAGAAAGGCTAAGATGTAGTGAGCAAAGATGGATGATGTAATATTCCATAGCTCTGACCTAACCAAATGTAACTGACATCACTATTGTTAAAACAAAACAAAGAACACTTGACTCCTCAAATGTTCATTTCCCCCCCTAATAAAGTACATAAAAAAACATCACAGACTTTAGCTTTTATAGAGAATTTAGCCTCAGAATCTAAATTAAATGCTTTGACATAATCTGTCAAATCAGACATGTCAATGCGTTAAATACAGGTTATTATTTTTCGTAAAGTGCATCAGTCAATACAAGAATAAAGGCTTTTATAGAAGCGAAAACCTGCTTAGTCTGCAGATAAAAGGCAATGAAAAAAGGCATAGTAGACTGGCCCGATGGCATTTTATGCTTAAAGGTATCCAAAGCAGTTTTCCTTTTAAACAACTAATTTTGTATACGTAGATATTATTATAGCCGATATATATCTGCTATATATAGCCGATAAAGTTACATTTCCCATTATCGGCCAATAATTTATCAGTTCGATATATATAGTGCATCCCTAAACTCAATACCTGCAGGAAGTATCAGACGATTATTCCTTATATTTTTAGGAACACATCTCTATGTCTGTATTGTGATTTTCTCTAAAGTTCACTATACATTTTAATAGTCTGGGGGGTGGGGGGCACCCTTAAAATCAAGAGGGGTTGGCGACCTCCTGTGGCGCTCTGCCGATCCCTAGGTTGGGAACCACTGGCTCGAACATGTGGTCTACAAAAGTGAAAAAAGGAGCTTACTGGTTACTTTTTTACGAGAAATTTAATCCAGAAGTGTTGGTACACAGGTAACCTCAGGTTTACATACAATGTACAACTTCATACAAAATAAGAGACACGGGCAGGAGACATTGCTTCTCTTTTGGCGACGGGTCCTTCACTTTTTCCTGCCCGTGTCTCTTATTTTGTATCTGCCCATGTCTCTTATTTTGTATGAAGTTGTACATTGTATGTAAACCTGAGGTTACATGTGTACCAACACTTCTGGATTAAATTTCTCGTAAAAAAGTAACCAGTAAGCTCCTTTTTTCACTTTTGTATTCTACTTGACTTTGAGCTTGCTTGCTGCCACTTTCTCTACTCGAACATGTGGTCGTCATGGTTCACAATGAATACTTTGGAATTTATTTTATTTTATTTGACAGACTTTTTTTATAGTATGCAGTATAAAATGGCATACCCCTTGAAATTATTTGCCACTGTGTTTTGTTGTTGTTATTGGTCTGTTATTGGTGGAAGAGTCATGGCTGAGCTTGTGCAGGTTTTAATTTTAAAGATGATTAAAGGGACAGTTCACCCTAAAATACAAATTGTCCCTCTCACCTGTAGTGCTATTTATCCATCGAGGTCGTTTTGTGTTGGTTGCCTGGGTTTTGCAGATACCGGCCCTAGAGATGTCTGCCTCCTCTCGAATACAATGGAACTGGATGGCACTCAGCTTGTGGTCCCCCAAGTGGCGCCCAAAAAATACATTTGGAAAACTCAACAGCAATGTCTCTTTCCAGAAATCATGCCCTGGTTACTCCAGATATCCACAGACCTTATTGTGAGCAGTTTCAACTAGTTTCGTTTGACTGAACTTCACCTGCTAGCTACTGTAGTTCCTACATGAAACTGTAGCTAGCAGCTAGCTAGCAGGTAAGTACGGTGCAGAGTGCCATCCAGTTCCATTGTATTCGGAAGAAGGCAGATGGAGAGAAGGCAGACATTTCTATGGCCAATACCTCCAAAACCTAGGCAACTAACACAAAGCGATCTAGATGGATAAATAGCACCACAGGTCACTCAGTTGAGAGGAAAAATATGTATTTTGGATTTTAGGGTGAGCTGTTCTCTTAAAGAAGAACTTCACCAAAAACAATGCTGATTTATTTTGCACATGATCTCACACATATTGATGCAGAATGGAAATTAAGCCAAGGTGAAGAAATAGCCACTTGAAATCAAATATGAGCTAGGAGTCTTGGAAGTCGTCTTACATAAATACACACAATATACATAAACAATCTTGATCAAGAGGAGCAATTTTGTACATCCACAAATGCATATACAGGCTTACACACGGATGTACAGACACTGACAGTCAGGGATATTTATACCCAAGACACAAAGCATCATCAGGTTTTAGATTAGACATGGTTTGTCATACATACAGAGCATCATTCATGAGGGCAGGTGACTTTGGCCTAGTTTATCTGTCACCCTGCAATATGCTGACATGGAGACAAAGATAGCTATTGATGTGGGTTATAGGCTATATCATTGAATTGTGTTTGTGTTTGTTACTAGTATTAATAACTATATATATGACCATATATATAACTGTATATTCAACTATTGATTGTCTATAAAAAGGCTAATGTGATTTAAATTTTCTATATCACATATCATCAATATTGATTTTACCAGGCAGGATAGTTAAGAACAAATTATTATTTGCAATAACGACCTGGCAGGAGGCAAAAGACATCCTGAAGGAACAGGGTTTGGGGAGGGCGAGAAAAAAGTTAAAACTAACAGGTTAGACACAGAGATACACAATGCTAAAAATACGAGAGCAGCAGAAACATGTGGCAACAAATCACATGAGCAGACAATCCCAACACAGTAGAGAACACATTCAGTAGTACAGATAGCAGCATACCTGCACATATGCTAGCACACATGACAGTAGCCAATATCACACATAACACAGCACAGTAAAAAAGAGGTAGTCAGGAGGGGAACAGAGCTAGGCTGTGACCAGAGGGTGGACAGAGCAGTGGAAACGGGAGAAAGAGGCAGGGATAGGTCAGAGGTCGGTATCAATCAATATCAAATTATTTAGTTTGACAGTTACTGAGAGTTGCAGTGTTTCCCATACATAAAGGAATTTGTGGCGGGCCGCCACAAAAGGATTTTGACCGCCACAAAAAGATGACCCCCAATTTTTTTTTTTTTTTTTTTTTTTTTACAGTGCACCTGAACGCAACATGCAAGATACCCGCTGAATAAGTGTCCAATAAATGTTCATGTCATTCTGGCCAATACTTCTGTTATAGCATTTCAGTCTGGAATATGGAATATCTTTCAATAATCTATGATTTAGCTGCTAAATTGTCAAATACCGCCATCTGCTCGCTACCCAGGCACTTATGTATGTACTTAACCTAACTAACTTAACCTATCGTAACTATCCGGTGTGCACAACATTGTCAGCCTAAACTCCTTCTATCATTTCACGAAAGTGGCAAAGCAAGTTGAGTATCCCTGACCTATAGGGAGAAATTTAGTTTGTCATTGTAAACCCACAGCACGGTAATGATGACATGTTCTTCATAGATCTAGCCTTTTAATTTTGCTCTTAAGCTTTCTCAAAGTACACCAAATTCATGCATTTTACTTAAATCTTTCACTTTTAAATCTTGCGGGCGGCCATGCCCCCGCACCCCCCTAGGGGGTCTGCGGTCCCCCACCACAAATACTCAAAATCCTGTGGGAAACACTGGAGTTGATTTGACCAGTGGTCTGGACCAGTGGTGATGTCACTGCATTGTGAGTGAACACTGGTCCACAACTTAACTCAAATCAACTCACAATTACTGTCAAACTAAATGATGCCTGCAAAAATGTTTACAGTTTTCAGATACTAGGCTCACACGCGACGCTCGCTTAATTTCCTAGGCTTGCCTGCTGCGCAGCCTCGCCCGTCCTGCAGCTCGCCGGGCCCTGCAGCTCAATGTCTCCCCCTCAGGCGCTCTCCCTCTTCTCCTCTCTCTCCCTCTCCCTCAGTCTATCTCCCTCAGTCTCTCTCGTGAGCCTCAGACTGATGACATCACTGATGACATCAGCACTGAAATATAGCCTTGTGTGTGAGTGAATTTATGACATCACTGATGATGTCATCACTGACATCACTGAACTATAGCTTTGTGTGTGAGTGAATTTACGCCGCATCTCTGATGATGTCATCAGTGGAATTTATAACATCACTGATGATGTAATCAGTGACATCACTGAACTATAGCCTTGTGCATGTGAGTGAATTTATGACATCACTGATGATGTCATCAGTGGGATTATGACATCACTGATCATGTCATCAGTGTCACAGACAGAGAAACAGACAGACGGACGGAGCCATTTGTATACTGATGATGATGCTGATGATGTGTCAGATCATGTGCAAAATAAATCAACATTGTTTTTTGGTGAAGTTCCCCTTTAAGCTCAAACTTAACATTACCATACAACAAAGTGTTCCTATTTTGGATTTGTTTGTTGTTAAAACTAAAACACCCCTCAAATGAAGGGCACAAAAGAAAATCACAGAAGACGGAATAAAAGGTAATACAAATCAAGACAGACAATAGCATGATCAGCTAGTCCTCTAGCTGACCTATAGCCCTAATGTTGTAGGATCAGTACAACTCTCTGTACATTAGAAAACACACATTGAGAACAATTTCAAAGTGATGTGACCAAGATCAACGTGTGTGTGATAGCATATATGAGTGTAAATGGGTTCTGAGCTTCCGTTTAAAACAAGGTCTCCCTTTGATGGAACAAACACCACTTGGTAGACAATTCCAAGACCCTATAGACCTGTATATATGACAGTTTTCTTCATGTAGTTGGTTTTTGGTCTGGGCAAAGTCATCTGACCTCCACTCGCCCCTCTGGTAGAGTGTGTGTGAATACTTGAACTATAAGTTGTATTGTTAAAAATAAATTTAGGAGTTTAGGTATGAATAACTGAAAGTATAGAAGTAGGTTGGCTAATAGCCGTTGCTCAACGGTAAGCCACGTGAGACGTGTATGCATGTCAGCTACGCTGGACCTGGGGGAGCACCCAAAGGACAAGCCTAGATCAACTTGCTGCTGTAAGCCTTCTCTAGCTTGCTGATTCAGAAATGCCACAGCCTTCCCTAGAAAGACCTTTGAACAGCATGGAATGACTAGGCAGTTAAAACACAGTACCTGGTCTCAGTGGAATCTGATCTCATTATTGGATGTTTTTGGAAGTGACATTTCCAGAGTTGGCAATAATGAGCTGAGAAAGATTGTGGGAATGGGGTAGGACTCAGAGTAGGAGACATTTTGAAGACCTTCAGAGCTCACGGTTTTCATCCGAAATGCATGTAAATAGGTTGAAGGGAAAGATGCCAAGTGTTGTGACTGATCTTAATTTTTCTATTTTATTAGCTCTACAAACATGTTGTCCAGATTGTCGAAAAGTTCATCAAGAAGGTATGCATCATAAGACCTGTTGTATAGCCCTACACTTTTGAGTTCAACATGCAGTGTTCAAATGCAAGATCTCATGAGACAATGGTAATAAACTATCATTGTTTAAATTTTTTGTTGTTTCCATTAGTGCAAGCCAGAATTGAAAGTGCCTGGTTTGTATGTGGTCGACTCCATTGTCCGACAGTCGCGCCATCAGTTTGGTGTTGAGAAGGACGTGTTTGCGGCCAGGTTCTTGAAGAACTTCACAGAAACCTTCCTAAATCTTTACCACTGTCCTGAGGATGATAAGGTAGGTACTCTGTGTGTGTACTGTGTATGCTTCTCATGTTGAAGAAATTGAAGGATAAGTGAACAGTAATTAGAAATGTCTCAAGCATGGTATTGCCTCTTTTCAGAGCAAAATAGTCCGTGTCCTCAACCTGTGGCAGAAGAACGGTGTGTTTGAGATGGACATCATTCAGCCTCTGTTGGATATGGCAACTGGGGCCTTTGTGCCTGCTCCCTCACTGGAAGGTAAAGAACATAAAATATTATCCTGTCATTTGCACTAAAGAACAGATAAAGAAAGAAGACGTGATACAACCATGCCACTTGGAAGAGTAAGAGTTTCAGAAATGGATAATCTAGAGACGGTGCATTTCAGGCTCCGCCAATAGTAACAAATGGTACTCTGCTGGTCTCCTAAATAGAGCTCAACAGGCATGTGACTTTGCATGACGTAATTTGTCCCGGAAGTAAGGGGGGGGGGGGGGGGGGGCGCTTGTTTGTGTTTGGCATCATTGTTTAGCATGTTTGCTGATGTCATTTCCCCCACTGTGTTCTACCATGGGGAACATACATAGCTTGCAAAACGACATTGCCCGACATAGCTTGCAAAATGCATGGCTTGCGAAACATAGCTTGCAAATCGCATGGTATTTGCTAATGTGGCTACTGGGCAAAATAAGAAAACTACTTATGTAACATTTTCTTTAAAACAAAACTAAGATTCATCCTACTTTGGGCATAATTAAAGCTCATTTTATCGGCAGAAATGTTTGTTTCGGGCCATGCCGATACTTAATTTGAAAGCCTTTATCAGCTGATAGCGATGACGTGCTGATATGGTGCATACGTCCTCTTGTGTCCCAACAGGCCCCACTGTCCCCCAAGCAGAGCCACAGCCTCCTCCTGTCACTACTGCCTCAATTGCAGCTGCTGTGCCCCAGCTGAGCAATCCTGATGCCTTAGCTGCTGTCGCTCAGCTGTTTAAGACATCACAGGGTCAGGAGGTAAGCCAGAAATCAATTGAAACGCTCCACATCAGTTCTACTAATGATCAATCTTAACAGGACTAATAAAGAAAAAAAAAGAAAAAAGAAAGAATAAAAAGCAGGGTTCACCCCTTGAATTACCCTCTCCCTCCACTAGTTGCAGAAGCTGCTGCAGAATCTCCAGCAGGAGGAGAAAACCCTGGCGACCAGCATTGCAGACAAGGTACCAGCCCAACTCCAGATGCCCGTGCCCCAGCTCAACCCATACAGCGCACACACAGAGCAGAAAAGCTCATTAGCCAAGGTAGTGATATAGCCCAGCAAAGCCTACTATGACCATTATGCAAATTACTGTTCTTATTTATTTTGTTAACTTTGATTTGTTTTATCAGCTCTTTTTTTCTTCATAATTTGTTCATCCACTTTCGCAGCAACTCCTCGACCGTTTTGATTACGATGATGAACCAGAGGACCGGAAGAATAAAGAAGGCAGTGCCCACTCTCTGTGAGTTCATGAAAATGCACTTGAATCCTGTTCTGTTCAGGCCAGAAGTGGGGGGTCGGGCCTTCGGGCCTTCTGCTTGGCTGCACCTCATCTGTGCAATACTCTCCCTGACCACCTGAGGGCACCACAGACTATCAATGCTTTTAAAAGGGACCTAAAAACCTTCCATTTTAACACATCCTTTTCTTAACTTTGTGCTGTTTTTTCCTGTCTTCATGCATTGTCTAAAAACTTTTCCTTTTTAATCAGGCCTTTTTCTTTGTTACTTTGTGTGGCTTTGTTTTTGGTTGATTTTATCGGTTGTTATGCTCCTGTTTTTCTTTAACTCTGTAACACTTTCAGATTTACTACTAATGAAAAGTGCATTACAAATTAAATGTATTAATATTCATTATTGACCCTCCCCACCCCTGGGCGAGAACCACTGCTATATTACTATATTGGAATTTTACTATTATGCTTTCTATACCGTTGTGCCATAGTTAGTAGAAAGTCTGAGTAAAATCCATTGTTTAAATTGGCAATCAGATCTGTGATCACCTCAGCCCCTGAAAACATATTTGCTACATCCATAGCTTTATTCTTACCCACCAGTGAAAATGGTTTTGTGTGTCATTTTTTGTAATACCCAGGCATGTCCCCCCCCCCCCCCCCCCCCTTTTTTTATTTTATTTTTTTGATCACACAGAGGCGGTCCAGAACACCCATTTAACCAGTTTCCTGGTCAGATGCCCAACATGGAGAATGTTCACTCGCATATGATGGGAGAGACTGGCGGCAACAAGGTATCCAAATTATCACCCCCTTATCACAATGTCTCACTGGACCTAATCTGTCATTTAAAGCAATATCACACGAGATGGAGTGCTGTTGTACTGTATATCAATATTAATATTATTAATATAGGATTCCAGCTTTTTCCTGTGGCTGTCTTTACAGTAAAGCACTTTGTAAATAGTTTTTTAAAGTGCTATATAAATAGTTATTATTATTGTTCCCTCAGTATGGTGGAGGAACGAGTCATTGTGAGCCGATGATAATGCCCGATGGATACCCATCCCAAAATGAGTCATATTCACAATCAAGGGTAAAGTCCCAAACCTACCAATACCTGCTAAATTTCTATTTCATGAGACACATTGATTTGAGGAGGACTTAACTTTTGATTTAAGCTTTTTGAAATGGGAATTAAGACTCAATTGACTTCTGAAGACTTTGTTAGCTTTACATAGTGTATATGGTATTAACATAGTTCCTTTCTCACCATTGTCTTTGTAGGGAAGTTCAAGAGAAGATTTGTCTATGAGGAGGGAAGGCAGGCACAAATCCTATGGCAGGAGATCAAGATCCAGATCTGGCTCCAGGTAAGAGGCCATGCTCATGGCAGATACAATGTTGTGGGTCCCAGTTACATGCTACAAGAGAAATGTATCCAAGTAATTAGTAAGGTTTTGTGTCTCAGTCATATTTGTGTATCCATTATTAAGATCTCCCAGGAGGAGAAGATCTAGGTCGACGTCCCGCTCGAGGAGGCCACGACATCGGCGCTCTGATTCTCACTCCAGAGATCAGCGGCGGAGGTCCCGCTCTCGTTCTCAGGACAGGAACGAAAGACAGAAGGACAGAGAGCGCAGACAGAAAGGTCTCCCCACCATAAAGAGCCAGACACTCAGTGGTATGTACTTATAAAGAAACACGCCTACTGTAGGATTGTTACATATTAGCCTCTTTCATGGAATTGTGCAATGACTACAGTACTTCATTTGAGCTGCAGCTGGATTATCTCCCCAAACAGACCGGACAGAGAAAATAGCCACTTTGTTCCATGTATGACCATTAAGATTTAATATTTTGAGACCACATTGCTGTGCATCCACACCTGGACTCTCATTATTAATTTATTTTACTTGCTCTTTCTTTTAATCTCTTGTCATTGACTATGCACTCTACTATTCACATACAAAGATTCAAAATGTATAATTATTTACAGTGGTGTAGTGGTGCCTGGAGAGTGGGTATTGTGAGTGAAAATGTATTGATTGGTTGTTTATTGATTGGTTGCTGATCATTATTGACTCTGTTCAATGTTATAGTTCACTTGAGAGATGTTCTTTGAGAGAGAGAACCATACATCAACATTGAACAGAGTCAATAATGATCAGCAACCAATCAAATACATTTTCACTCACATTATACTCTTAATTTATGCCCCCCATTTTTTTAAGCGGCAGGTCTAGTAAAGGATAAATGCACTGTGTTATAAACAGGGACTAATCTTGCATTTTAGTTCCCCCAAAAATGGACCAGTAGTATTTTTGCACATTGTCACCTAACGTCTACTGCTTGACTTCAGGGAGTAAGGATCATTACCTCACCTGGAGGGGTGTTGGTCATTTCAGATAACCACATGGCTCTGACATACAGTAGCTCCTTATCACAAGGATGCCAGTCAGAAGAAGATGGGCATCACTTTTTTGTCCAAACTCACCAAGTGCGAGCACAACTCGATCCCAAACTGAACATAGGTGCTGCAAAGCCAACAAAAACGTAGTGTTCTTTATCGCTTTTATGTTTTATGCCCGAAACAATTTTCTGACCTTTCAGTCTGCAGCCTTTATTTCTTCACTCTAGTTTATAATTTATTTGTCCAGCACCTGACTACTGAGTGGATTTGCACGTTCTACTTTCTTCTACATCACTTTTATGAGATAAACATCTTTATCAAAACCAGGGATACACTTATTTTAGCTTAATTTATTTGTATACATTGAGTCGCTGAACTCTGCTAGTCTGTCTCCTCTAATCTGTGACTGCCGTGGGAGGATGTGATAAGAGGACCAGAGCCCTGTAAAGTTTAGGTGGAGAGTGCTCTACAAGCTTCCTCTCCCCAAAAGGTCTGGTGACTTACAGTGGAGGGTGCTTCATGGCGCCCTGGCGACCAATAGGTTTCTAGCCCGGGTTACTCCAGGGGTCGGCAGCGAATGTCCTTTCTGTGATGCCAATGAAACTGTTGTACATGTTTTTCATGGATGCCGCCGTTTGGTACATGTTTTTACTGTTCTGAATGGTTTGTGTGTGAAGCTGGGTGAGGTGTTTAGTGTTGAAGCTTTCATTTTGGGGCCTGTGTATTCATTCAGAAGGAAACGTGTGCACTTTGATGAATTTCCTGTTTGGGCAGGCTAAGCTAGCCATTTGGCTAACACGCAGGAACAAGGTGAGAGGTGCTGGGCCCACTCAGATCCTGTGGCTATGGTCAGGGGGATGGTCACAGCTCGTCTCAGGATTGAGTACATGTACTATGTAATGAACAATGATGTGGAGGCTTTTAACAGTGTTTGGGGCTGAGGGGGGCAGTCTGCATTGTGGGGGAGGAGGGCCTAGAGATTTGTATTTGAGTGTGAGTAGCCGGTGTGTTTTTGTTAACCTGGCTTTCGTTTGCATCTGTGGGGTTTTGTTGGTGGCATGGTTTTTTAATCCCTGCTGTGTCTCTCTGTGTGTGTGTGTGTGTGTGTGTGCGGGGGTGTGCGTGGGTGGCGAGGCATTTGAGTTTTGTTTAGTTTCTGGCATTATTAGGTCGCCCTGGCTTTTTTATGATAAGTTGACTGTTCATTAAAGGAACATCAAAAGTCAATCTGTGACTGCCGCCTCAATTTGGCTCTGTTAAACAGGTCAGTGCATGTATTAAGAAGTTACAGGACTGATGCCTGTCTACAGGAGATTTTTTTAATTACTATTCAGTTTAACCCAAAGATAATGTATGATAGGCTGCACTGCACCACACTGCAACTTATTTGGCTAAAGCTATATTTAGTTGGTTAAAGGCCGGCTTTACCGTGGGGAATATGAATATATATTCAATCTCACGCCCCTAAGGTTTTCGAATCCGTTGAAATTTTTGAAATTGGTTGTTTCCCGCCAGAGATATCACCAGAAATGCACTCTGTGTGTGGGGGGGGGGCGGGTGCGGGCACCCGAAATACTACATTTCCCACAATGCACTGGGCTCGCGTGGCCTTCGTTTCCAGGCCCACCCCTCAGGCATTTGGCTGATATCAAACTCCAGTAGGTGGCGGTAATGCACATATATGCTTGCCAACTGCCATAAAAGTCGAAGAAGAAGAAGGCTTCGACATAAAAAGATTTAGTAGAAGAAGAAAAAATTACAAAACATCAAAAAAAAAATGGTAGTATATATGTCCGGAGATGTCTTCATAAAAATAATTTCATGCATTTTAAGGCATTTTTGTAGGAGTTTGATGTTGTGACTAATTCATGTAAAAATGTGTAAAATCGGGTACATTGCTCAGCGTTGATTTCGTTACTTCAACGCACCTACTACTAGATGTAAAATTTGACGAGCTTTCCAATGCCGCCAGTCCCGTGTCTGTCCGTGCTTCCGTTCCAGAGAAAATCGTCTCTTTGCAAGGAGCTATGGAAAGCTAACCTAGCTACCATAGGCTAGGCGGTTGAACAAGATGGCTGCCTTTTGCTTTTCTTCGAGACCTCTGAAGGGGCGTGGAGGACCTCTAGAGGCGGGACCATGGCTCACAACACTTGTAGTTCATAGGCGCTCGACTTCCGCAAGGCGGACTCGGGCCAGATGACGTGTAACGCGTCGACTGGCCCGAAAAATATGTGAGAGATGGTTGATAGGTCAGGCAGGGAAGCACCAATTTCAAAAATTTCAACGGATTCGAAAACCTTAGGGGCGTGATAACCTCGCGTCACCAGGCTCTTCTCGGCGAGAAAGAGCCTGGCTCCCGCCCACAATTGATTTTGTCACCCTACTGGTTCCCGCCTAGAGCCCGCCCTAGACCGGATGGCAGCGTTTCTAGCTCGTCAACTTTCACGTTAACTTGACAATTTGACCCAAGTATCAGAATCCTCTTTCACCGTTTTGACCGGTGTGTCAGGCGGTGGTGGCGGAGATGCCATATTGCATAAACGTTTTGTTTTATGTAACGCTAGCTTTGTTTTGATCAGACTCTAGTTTAGGTAACATCACCGCGTCAAGCTAACGGCAACAAAGACGTTGTTAGGCGCATTGCCATCCGGTGTTAATTCTGGGTCCGGGGTTTACGCCCCCATGACAAAAAGCGGGGTGGAAGGTGCCCAGACTAGGGGCGTGAGATTTAATATATATTCATATTCCCCACGGTAAAGCCGTCCTTTAATCAAACAGCAACAGATAGTTACATCACTCTCATTGCCCTGCTAGGTAGCAATAGTTATAGTAGCAATAGTTACCATATGCTATAGAGGGGATTTAGAAGTGGGTATAGCCGGTTTTAACTTGACAACAAAAACATTCTAAATTGAACCCCTGCTCACTTCCTGTTGCAGTGTTTGCTATGGACATAAAAGAAAAAAAAACATTCAAGTGCAGGACTGACCATTCCGTGAAAACCGTCTATACAGCTGAGCAGCGAAAACAAAAGTAATGATGTCGAGTGAATATTTCTGCAGTTTGCCGAATGCTGAGAAAAAGGAAGTGCTGTGGGGTTGCACTCTGGTGAAAACCGTCTATACTCAATGCCAACTGAAAAATAAGTGGGTATACTCTGTATACTTGCGTATACCCTGTACTACACCAATGCTTATTTGTCAACAAATCCAACACACAGTCAAGCAGTAACCTAATGTTTTGGTGCATGCTGCGGCTGTTGTGAGTGAGAGTGCTTTGTTTCTTAATAGTCTACAAAATAATTTGCTCATTTGCAAACAACACATCAGAGGAAAAAAACATAGCAAAATTAGGAGACATGAGCAGCAGAAGTCTACGTAACAGCTGGCAACAAGAACTAAAAGTACTATAGTCTGAACAAGGATTAAAGGAGAACTTCACCAAAAAAGAATGCTGATTTATTTTGCACATGATCTCGCACATTCAAAAACCTTAGACAGTTTTGCAGGGATTCATTTAGTTTGAGAGTTGATTTGAGTAAATTGTGGACCAGTGATGATGTAATTCATGCACAAATTACATCACTGGTCCACAATTTACTCAAATCAACTCTCACTAACAAGCTAATAGATATGTGTGAGATTATGGGCAAAATAAATCAGCATTGTTTTTTGGTGAAGTTCTCCTTTAACACATTCAGTGCCAAGGACGTCTGTGCACGTCCTAAAAAAAAGTAACGTTCAGTGCCAAGGACGTCTGTGGACGTCCTAAAATCATAATTCATATTATTCCATAATTCTGCTGTTTAAGGTCGTACCCAGCCAGTGAGCATGAATCCCTTCAAGGGATCACACGGCGCCACCTTAAACATCGTCACAGGAGCTGCTCCACCCACCTCAGATCCTTTACTTTGTACAGGAGACAGCGGAGAAAGCCGTGGAAACCGATGCATGCTTTCTGCCAGAGCCGTATATATTGCTCCGTCTACAGCGAGAGTGGGCTCGGCTGCATCCGCGCTCACAACTGAGCTCTTATGCTTCTATCTATCTCCACACGATTTCCTAGAAAGCCAGCATCCAAAGCCGAACGGGCCAAGCCTTTTCGTTCAGTCGCGTTTTTTTTTTTGAGAGGCTGTAATTTCATAATGGAACTGTCTAGAAACAAAATTTCTTCTTTGGAAGAAGCAGGAGTGTTCAATGTTTCATTAAAGTCCAGCCCCGTTAATATAGCCATAATAGAAAAAATTCTATAGCTGTTTTCAACTGAATGGAAGTGAATCTGGCACAGGCTCCAGACAATTTTACTGAAGCGCTGTGGCACTGAATGTGTTAATCCTTGGCGAGCAAGCTGCAGCCATCATACGCCCCCACAGTCTCACAGCAGAGAATAGCATTGAGAGCATAATGCTGCTCCTCATTTGATGTGCTTGGAGACATTCAATTAATTTCAGATTTGACTGGGTGGTGGTTAACTCATTGAGTGCCAGCCACTTTTGGAGAACGGACGCTCCCAGTGCCAGAGTTTCAGAGCGTTTTCAGTGATTTCTCGAGGCCCACAGAATATTGTGTGATATTACTATGTAAACACCGAACACGCAAAAAGAACAAGGAGACTCTATTGTATCATCAGCAAAAAAAAGTTTATTGATACCATTTTCCGTTCTTTAGTTATCAGCTGGAGAAGATAGGTCAAAAACAGCAAATACAGGCATTTCTATCTAGAAGCTGAGATATTCAGCCTTTTGTGAAATGCAGCATTTCAAGCACATTCACTGACTCTAGCTAATATTTTCTGATGTAGTGACGTGGTGTAGTTGTGTGCTGCCCTGGGTGCCCCACCCCCCTCTCCTCCCCTCAGCTACAAACTCCTCCCCACACTAGTAACACACAGCCTCACGCACCCAGCGTCTATTTTCGGAGTGCTTTTTGTGCGCCGCCTCCCAGGCAGCGCGACAATACATCCATGAGCGCGACAAGGAAATGGCAACCCGGACTGCAGGGAAAGGGTTGGCACTTCGGCGTCGGGTGCTGCCTTTCTGGCGGCTAATCGTGTGAAGAAACTATGCAGACAGACAGACAGAGGCAGAGGAGCTCAGTTGTGTGCGCGGATTGACTGCTGTTGCCAGGCACCGTCAGTTGCAGCCAGAGCAATCTACATGGCTCTGGGCTGCAGCATGAGCGCTTTCTCTTTGATCAGGGGGCTTTTTCAGGCTATATTTCGGACATTTCTCTAATCTGGAGAGCACTGTCGCCACCTGATGAGTCCGTAAAATAGGTTATACAGCTTCAATAGCTACAATATTTGTACAGGACATACATAAGGCTTTGATCCACGTCCCACCGTCAAAAAAGGCAATTGACGACAATCATCGTCTTTGGCACTCTACGTTAGTATTCGAATTGACGACAACTGTCGTCATTGGCACTCAATGAGTTAATAACAAATTGTTCTGTGGTGTGACAAAAAAAAAAAAGGTTTCCAGGGACTTTAAATATAATTTTGCCAGGTCTTAAATTGTCTGGGTTATGAAGTTAACATAACTTTTATAAAGTTTATAAAGCTGCATTAAAATAATGCATACCAGTAACAAATTTGACGCTGCTGCACCTTGGGCAAGAAAACGCTGATATTGACATCCATGACAAAAAAGTGCAGTAAGATCGAAAGTTGAGCGCAACATCACGATGATTTAATGATGATTAAGAGATGAAGAGATTTTCCTAATCCCCATGAAACACAATAGTAAGTGAATGGAAATAAAACAATAATAAATAATCCATCATGTTTTACCTGTAGTTTGCAGCACCACGTTGTGGGTGGGACAACTTGACAAGAGAACTCAGCAGGCCGATGTGATGTCCCTCCTGGAAGAGTTTGGCCAGATCGAGTCCATCAATGTAAGTTTGAGTAAAAAAATAAAAATCATGATGTCAAAGAAACGTGTAAGCCTGTATGATCTTGAGCTAATGTTTTCACTGTGGTCTCTCGCCCTTCTCTGTCCAGATGATTCCTCCGAGGGGTTGTGCCTACATTGTTATGGTTCACAGACAAGATGCCTATACAGCCTTGCAAAAACTCTGTAGTGGGTCATATAAAGTCAATCAGAAACCCATCAAGGTACATACAACCTTAAAGAAACAGTCTGCCAATTTTCAACCAGCTTTGTATCATTCCAAATCAGTATATCAGACAACTGTAAACCGTTTTGCAGGCATTCATTTAGTTTGACAGTTATTGAGAGATGGATTTGAGTTAAGTTGTGGAACTTAACTCCAAATCATCTCTTAACACGTTCACTGCCAATGACGTGTTTTTACGTCAAACAGGATCCAACCGTTCACTGCCAATGACGTGTTTTTACGTCAATTTTTTTTTGTTTTTTTGACGGTGGGATGTGCATCTAGCCCTTTTACATCTCTTATATAGGTATTGGACGTGTACAACGTGTACAACCCATTCCACCGACCCACTAAGTGGCGACAGTGCTTTCCTGACTAGAGGAAGGCAAGCAAAAAGCAGTGTGACTGAAGCCATTCTCATGAAGGTGGATTGGCGAAGGCGCTTTCGTTTTCGCGCTGATTGCTGGCGGTGCGGGATTGCAGATTTGCATAGTGGATTGCGGGTGGGACACACTTTGAAACACGCAGCATAAATATGACCAGAATCGCAAAAGCTTCATCAAAGCTCTCAGCCAAAACTCCAAGAAGCGAGCGAGTCCATCCAGACTTCCTCAAACAGCGGCCGCGCAGACAGGCACAGCAGCAGCAAAGCAATGAGACTGGTGACGCGAGGTTACAGCAGCAGCAACGAGCTTGTGGCACGGCCGCTGCGGCCAAGAGGACACACACGGAGGGAGGAGTTGGAAGCGGAGGGGGGTTTCCTGCTGTTATGGAGGAGGTTGCTGTTCAGAACTATTGTTTGGATGTCTGACGTCTTACTGATGCCAGGGATGAATGGTTGAAGTGACTGTTCTATCGAATTTCACAAAAAGCCGTTTATCTCTGAATAATTTTTCTGACGCTGAAACCATGCTGTATTCAACTGCTAATGCTTACATGACTGCTAACTCTACAAACTAACTCTTTTAGACAGAGAAAGCACACATTCTATTAGTTCTTTTGAGATATTGTGTGTTCACAAAATCTTAGCAGAAAAGAATCCTCGGGTCTTGAAAGATGAGCCAGAATCCTCAAGGAAACCCTCTGGCAGAACCTACCTACAGTGAAAAAAAAACGGCTGGCAGTGAATGTGTTAATAACTGTCGAACTAAAGAAATGCCTGCAAACCTGTCTACAGTTTTCTTCTGATATACTACTGATTTGGAATGATACAAAGCTGGTTGAAAATCAGCAAAGTGGCCCTTTAAGCAGATTGTATTCATGTCCAGTTTCATGTCTATTGTCGTCACAATACAATATTTTACCCTGCGATACTATACCAGACAAAGTATCATGATACCAAGTAGTGTCGCATTACCGCAGAGAAATCTATATATTTTTTTGGTTTTATGAATTAAAGTGTCAATCCTGATATCCGGGTGTGCGCTGGATTATAAATGTTATTATAGGCCATGCTTAAAATGCAACACTATTTTATTTATTTTTAAATCATAAGGGGTCCCTGCCCTGTTTCTCTATCAACAGAGCAGGTCCTTTGGCTGAAAAAGGTTGAAGACTCGTGATCTAACATGGATTAATACTATCAGTGGACTTACTGTATGACCTATGCTGCAGCCAGCCACAATGATCGTGATGTTTTGGAGAAATTGTGGGATTTTATATAAATTATATATTTTTACGAACATTTTCAGAATGGGAGATGGCCAAATGAAAGACATGATATGATGCACACAGACGCATTACAGAGTGATTTAAATAAATATCTATACATTGATTTACTGCGCTGCCCCACAGTTTATGTATTGAAACAATGGCTGACATCCCTACCTGGTCAGTGTGACAGTCCGCTGAAACACGCTCCGCCCGCGTGATCAGCTGTCCCAGCATTGGAGATGCATCAGCAGATTAGTTGTGGTGCCTCCTTTTGCCTGTGTGTTTATTGCAACGCCTGCAAATCGGCTGCCCATCTAACGATAACGTTACAGCTTTGTCTTCCTCGTTTGGTAAAAAGATCAAGATCAAACTTTTTCAGCATTAGGGGAAGCTTCTGGCACGATGTGACGCTGATGACAACAAGAAGGGCTCACACATAAACACACACGCGTCACCGCGCTACTAGTTGCTTCCAAAAGAGGGTGCGCCAACGTGACTGCCGAAACCAGTGAATTTGGCAACAGATGTAAAATGGTCCCACTGAGCCTGGTGCTGTAATTCCACGGTACTGACTGTAGTTGCGTTGTGTAAAGCAGCTGGTATAGTAGGCATTGCGAGGTGTTGGCACTGCGGTAGACTGTTGGCACTGGTATAGCGTGCGACACTAGACCATGTTTTGGGGGCGATTGTTAACTTTCTGATCATACTGACATTTCATTCTTGCCTAGATTGCTTGGGCTCCGAACAAAGGTCTGAAGTCAGCACACAAGAAGTTCTGGGATGTGGAGCGTGGCGTTACCTACATCCCCTGGACCAAAGTCAAAGTAGAGGAGCTGGAGAGCTATCGAGAAGGGGGCATGCTGGACACAGACACACTGAATCCAGGTAAACACTCAACCCATCCACTCATTACAACGTGTTGATTTGGTAGAGCTGGCTATTCAGTTACTGTGACTTGATGCTTACAGTTTGGCTATTCACTTACTGTGGCTTGATGGTTACAGTTTGACTATTCACTTACTGTGGCTTGATGCTACAGTTTGGCTATTCAGTTACTGTGGCTTGATGGTTACAGTTTGGCTATTCAGTTACTGTGGCTTGATGGTTACAGTTTGGCTATTCACTTACTGTGGCTTGATGCTTACAGTTTGGCTATTCAGTTACTGTGGCTTGATGGTTACAGTTTGGCTATTCACTTACTGTGGCTTGATGGTTACAGTTTGGCTATTCAGTTACTGTGGCTTGATGCTTACGGTTTGACTATTCACTTACTGTGGCTTGATGGTTACAGTTTGACTATTCACTTACTGTGGCTTGATGGTTACAGTTTGGCTATTCACTTACTGTGGCTTGATGGTTACAGTTTGGCTATTCAGTTACTGTGGCTTGATGGTTACAGTTTGGCTATTCAGTTACTGTGGCTTGATGGTTACAGTTTGGCTATTCACTTACTGTGGCTTGATGCTTACAGTTTGTCTATTCAGTTACTGTGGCTTGATGCTTACAGTTTGGCTATTCAGTTACTGTGGCTTGATGGTTACAGTTTGGCTATTCACTTACTGTGGCTTGATGCTTACAGTTTGGCTATTCAGTTACTGTGGCTTGATGCTTACAGTTTGGCTATTCAGTTACTGTGGCTTGATGGTTACAGTTTGGCTATTCACTTACTGTGGCTTGATGCTTACAGTTTGGCTATTCAGTTACTGTGGCTTGATGCTTACAGTTTGGCTATTCACTTACTGTGGCTTGATGGTTACAGTTTGGCTATTCAGTTACTGTGGCTTGATGCTTACAGTTTGGCTATTCACTTACTGTGGCTTGATGGTTACAGTTTGGCTATTCAGGTACTGTGGCTTGATGCTTACAGTTTGGCTATTCAGGTACTGTGGCTTGATGCTTACAGTTTGGCTATTCAGTTACTGTGGCTTGATACTTAGTTTGGCTATTCACTTACTGTGGCTTGATGGTTACAGTTTGGCTATTCACTAGGGCTGTGGCGATTCACTTATCTCCCGATTCGATACTATCACGATTCTTGGGTGCCGATTCGATTTATATTGCGATTCTTAAGTATTGCGATTCTACGATTATTGCGATTCGATATTGCGATTTATTGCGATTTTTGTTTATTTTTTTCTTTTATTTTTTCAGTTTGTTTGCTTTTTTACACTAGATTAGAACATGGGAAAAGTTGAATCATACACTAGAGACTGTATATTATATATCATGAGTAGGGCTGGGCGATATAGTTAAAAACAGGGGCGGACTGGGATCATAATTCAGGCCGGGCATTAGATACCAAGCAGGCCAGGCCGATATGGGCCAACGCGCGTGAAATTTGGGCCGTTTGAAGCCAGATTTGGGCCGTTTGAAGTCCAATTTTACAATGAGATGCACCCACTTTAACCCTGAAGTGTAATTATTACTTCAGACTAACTAATAAAGTAATAAAACCACTAGTAAACCAGTAGGCGGCGCCTGGCCTGCTGTTCAGTGAGTGGCCTGACTGCAAGCACCCAATTTTTTTTTTTTTTTTTTTTTTTTTTTTTTTTTGCGATTATCGATTCTGGAATAAAAGATCGATCCAAAAAATCGTGACATTAAAAATCGCGATACTTAGGTGAATCGATTTTTTCCCCCACCCCTACTATTCACTTACTGTGGCTTGATGCTTACAGTTTGGCTATTCACTTACTGTGGCTTGATGCTTACAGTTTGGCTATTCAGTTACTGTGGCTTGATACTTAGTTTGGCTATTCAGTTACTGTGGCTTGATGGTTACAGTTTGGCTATTCACTTACTGTGGCTTGATGGTTACAGTTTGGCTATTCACTTACTGTGGCTTGATGGTTACAGTTTGGCTATTCACTTACTGTGGCTTGATGGTTACAGTTTGGCTATTCAGTTACTGTGGCTTGATGCTTACAGTTTGGCTATTCAGTTACTGTGGCTTGATGCTTACAGTTTGGCTATTCAGTTACTGTGGCTTGATGGTTACAGTTTGGCTATTCACTTACTGTGGCTTGATGCTTACAGTTTGGCTATTCACTTACTGTGGCTTGATGGTTACAGTTTGTCTATTCAGTTACTGTGGCTTGATGCTTACAGTTTGGCTATTCACTTACTGTGGCTTGATGCTTACAGTTTGGCTATTCAGTTACTGTGGCTTGATGCTTACAGTTTGGCTATTCACTTACTGTGGCTTGATGCTTACAGATTGGCTATTCAGTTACTATGGCTTGATGGTTACAGTTTGGCTATTCAGTTACTGTGGCTTGATGGTTACAGTTTGGCTATTCACTTACTGTGGCTTGATGGTTACAGTTTGGCTATTCAGTTACTGTGGCTTGATGGTTAGAGTTTGGCTATTGACTTACTGTGGCTTGATGGTTACAGTTTTCCACATCTTGTGATTGTTCATTTGTGGACAGAGTGGAATTACGTGCAGGACCTCACTAAGCTGGCAGCTGTAAATGGAGCCATGAAAAGTGTACCGGAAGATGGATCCGTCGCTGCTCAAATTCAGGTAATGCTAATACAGTTTTATTATATAAAACTCCTCTTTAATAGCCGGTGTGTGCTTTTATCTTTTGTTGTTGTGTTTTGTTAAATTGCCTTACTCTTTGGAAGATTGTTTCACTAATCCTTTTTGCGGAGGCTATAATGAAAATGATTGATTGTTGCATATGAGTAGCGGAGCTTATCAAAAAACAAAAACGACGACTGAACCACACTGTTTTTCTGCTATTCAAAAGTCACGTCACTTTTCTGGAGGTGTAAACTCACAAAAAAGTGATCTAAGCAAAAGAAAAAATCGTTCATCAAATCAGAAAATCTGATAGTCTTAAATAAAAAGTCAGAAATTCAGAGATTTGGGCTTACTAGTCCATACCCGCCAGGGATGCGTGCGGCACAGCTCTTCACAGACTAGCCAAAAATCCTCATATACAGCTTAGTGACCAACACGTTGGTGAGATAAATGAATGCAGAGAGACAGACAGACAAGAGTTTTCCTCATTCTATAGTAGGATAGACTACTGTCCCATGAGGGAGTGATGATCTGTAAATCAGGGTATATGAAGCTCTTGTCTGGGCATACTGCGAGGACAAATTAACTTGTGCTTGCAAGACTGCAGATTGTTCCTGCTGAATTTGACTTGAATAACTTGGTCAATATTGACCAAATTGTGGACTTTCTGTCCACAGCATCCCTGCTAGGATATCTTTTCATCTGTCAAAGTGTGTGTATACTCGGGGTTGCATAGACGCATCGACATAACTACCACAAGTCGACGCCTCCGGGACTGGGACTAGTCGTCACGTGGTTTGAGACTTGCGCCGCACTAGGCAGCAGCCTTGCAGAGCTGCTCTTCTAGTATGTCTTTTTCGTTAATTTCTATTTATTCTATCGAACTTTGATATGTTTATGGTATGGACCGAAGTACGTCAATATTATCGAGTATCGATTCACCAAATTTCAATAGCTACGGAGCGCACCAGATTTTTTCCCCAGTTGTCCTTGAATGTAGCATATGAGTGCGAGATTACGAAATAATCTTCTAAATAAATAATGTTTAAATTGAGAAGTTTTGACTTATTTTTTACAACTGAAATTATATATATTTAAAATAGAGAGTAAAGTATCGAAAAAAAGTATTGTTCAGGAACCGGTATCAAAGTCAAGGTATCGATGTCGAGAATTTTTTAACGATACCCAGCACTAGTCAGGTCCTCCAGGTAAAAAACCTCGGGTCACTGAGTGACAAGCAAATTTGAAAATGGCACTTAATATCAAAAAGGTTGCCGACCACTTCTCTAGGCATTACTTGTGCAGAGGGAAAAGGCTCAATGGTCGACAGGGCACTAGGGAGAGGAATCTTTTGAGAGCACCCTGGACCAGAGCTAGGATGGTGCAGCTCTGGCTCTGGACACATTACAGTCAACGTGAGTGCAGCTGGTACATTGAACTGTTAGCAGTAAGTCTCCATTCCCAATACGTTCATATTACTTGCCCAGAGAGTGTTCCCAAACCATTGTGAGTTTTAGTGTGTGTGTGTGTTTACATTCCTCCCGTTCATCACGAGCTGCCGTCATCAACTCAGTGACCAAGACTTTTTTTTACCAGCACTGCACCATGTGACGACTAGTCGATGTCGACTCGACTTTATTGGTAGAAAGGTCAACTTAAAAAAATCAGGAGTCGTGCAACCCCTAGTGTAGACTAGGCTTGCTGCGTTAGTCGATGTTCCCTGTGTTACACGGTGGTTGGGCATACACCGAATACATTACTTGCCCACCGATACAGTCGTTTTTCTTATTTCTCCCCCACTGCTGTTCTGCTTTTAATGAAAATCCGGGTATTTACGGTACTATGTAAGAAGGCATTTACATGATGTCACTTAACTGTTCCACATCTCTCCGTCACCCAGTAAGCATGTATATCACATTTGGTGCTTCTCATCCAGTGTGCCACAATGATTCAGATAAGCTCCTCTACTGATAGGCATTGTATTCATGAATGCTTCTCTTTCAATTCTCCTTTGAAAAAGTCTTTGAAACTTCACTCAGTAGTCTTGCGCTGTGCAGTCTTAAATTATTCCAATAAAGTGGGAATCCAAAAAAACTATTACTGTCGTATGTGAAGAGGGATGCTTTTTGTTCATCCTTTCTCCATTTTCAGTAGCAAGTTATGTTACCCAGAAGCCAGAACCTTTTTTTTTTTATCTTGCCATGGCCACAGTAGCCCTGTGTTCAAAGTCATAGAAAGCTTTATATTAAATGCTTATTTCCACGTTCTATCACAAATGACATTCTTGTTAATCATCCATCAGTGCAGACAAGGACCATACTTTGCTATAAGTGAAACAATTTCTTGTTGAGGAAAAGCATCTGTCCAACTGTGGTAGGTGTGAACCCTGAAATCATGAATATGCAAGTCAATAGTGACTTGCATGAAATTAATGAAGTATTTGCGTCAATTCGTCATAATGTAATATTGTCAAGTCAAAATCTGCAAGAGAATCGGCTTGAATCGGCTATGTAATGTATTATTAAAATCAACGTATCAAGGAAAAGGTAAAAATCAGGCTTGTCAAGAAGTTGAGACATAAACTAGCATAAACAGTATGGTCCAATTGAGACTGTCTACCATGCTGAGCAGGCCAGCGAACCTAAGCACTTTACTTGGAAGAAAGGTTGCTTACATGTCTTGGCGTCGTGAGTGTCTGATCATGGCCAGCTGGTGGGACTTTGGCTCGCATTTGGAGGAAGAGTTGCTAAGTGGGAGACAAGGTAAGCCTACAATACTGCTAGCAACTACAGCAACGTGTTGCAGCCTCCTGTTGATGGAATCTGCACCGCAGATATGCATTTTGATTGATGGGTTTGAGCTTTTTTGGGTAAGAGGATAGTGTCTCACTAAATGGTGTCTCACTAATGGTACAGCATACAAGGCCAAGATATTACCTGTGTCATTGTTTAGGATGGGGTGAATGGCAACTTGCAACACACACAAAGAGGGAAAGTGTAATGTCTGTGATCATGTCAGGGTTCTCCTCAGAAACCTTTCAACAGACTGAACAGAGTGGTGCTCAGGGATGTCTGCAAAGTGGGCACCGGAAAGGGTGGTTGGCCATGTAATACAATATATAAGATGGAGTGTTAGCATTAGCATTTTCATACCTCCTTAAAAGCAACTTCCTGCATGCTAGGACAGGGCCTGAAAACACAGAGAGCCTTTAGACAAAGATGTTTAAGACCATGAAATAATGACAATTAGGGTAATAATCATACATTTAAAATTAGATTTTCTCTGAACAGATGATAAAAATATTAAGCCATAAAATAAATATAAAAAAATTAATATAAAATAAAAACTGTTAGTTTTCTAATGCTCTCTGTCTCTGTATGTACAGTTGAGCAGTGTTCCCCCTATTCACCTTATGTAGCCATGCCCATTTGACCCGGTTGTGTGGCCGTATCAAAACTTCCGGCTAAAAATAATAATAATAAAAAAAAAAAATGGCTGCGCTGCTCCAATATCATCTAACTCTGAATTAACTAATAATTTAGCCAATTGTATGTAACATACCAAATAAAAGCAAACGGCAATGTCTAAGAATGCAACGCCATGTAACTGGTTAAGTCTCGCATTCCAGGGAATTACGTTAACATCTGTGGGTCTTATTGACGTTAGTGGCTCGTGCTGCCTCGGAGTAGAGACAACTATCTGAAGCTTTCTTTGTTGGAGTCCAGGTATGTTTTACAAGAAAGTGCTCGTCATTGTCGACGATAACGTTATCTGACCTGGCTAACAGTGAATACTCGCTTGCTTGCTGTGTACCGGCTCAAAGTAGTAGGCTACGTTCTTTATTTTACAGTACCCCTTCACTGTCCGCTCCAAAAACAACTCTCTTATTTTGCACAGTGACCGCCGGAAATGTTAAAAGGACCCGGAAGAATTTGGCCCACTGTAAGGTCTGAACATAAGGTGAATAATAGACCCCTTTCACAGCTGCCATTTTGTGTGTATAAAAGGCAGGATAAACACAGGTGCAACCAACTCACTAATTAGGGCCCCAGCACTGTCTGGAACACCTAAATGGACTGGAAGTTGGAAACACTAATTCATGTTTTGGTACACCTGTGTTTATCCTGTCTTTGAGACACAAAATGCCCACCGTGAAAAGGGCCTATTGTGCAGCGAGAACCCCCACCAGGCCAAAAATAAGGCCAAAAATCCATTCATTAAAAAAAAAAAAAAAAGCGTTTGAGACCCTCTGTGTCGCTGCCTGGGACTCGCGATGCAAATGCCACTACTATCACTAGCCATTTCTAAACATGCAGTGAACTCCTGATCATAACCAGACCTTACTCGAATCGGCTGCATGTTTAGCACCAAATATCCGTTGCTCGAACGAGTGCGGATCAAATACCACCCGAGCCTCTAGTACAAGATCTGCATCGCTGGCAGAGCGACCGTAGTTTAGCCCCTCTCAGCTCATGTTCCGGAACATGCCGTGAGTGGGGCGCATTGTTAAATGGCACTTTACAAAACCATTAATGTCCCTGTGCTAATTTCATGAATCGACGTAGTTACGTGGCTGGATTATTTGGAAGAGAGCCAAATTGGTGAGTAAACAAGTAAAAGTTGAATAGTTTTCTTTTCCCCCATCTGCCAGTTTAAAAATGCAACAAGGAGATGATCGCCTACTGCATTAGGCTATTGGGTGATAAGTGCCCCTATTAACGTTCACGTATTAATTAATCGTCCGCGCAATCACGCATATCAATGAATTCAACGAGCAAACTCACGGTTTCCTCAAGTGCTGCAAAAACGGCTTGAATGGTTTCTTTTCCTCCTGACCTGTCTTGTATGTGAAAATGCAAGAGCGTGATAGTGTTGCATTATATATTCGAGACATACAGCCTATAAATAAATTGAAAACTAGTCAGATAGGACTTAAATGCCACTTGTAAAATCATCCACCGTTTAACGTTACTGCGACCACTATTTTGACTGGCGGCTTTTGGGCGATGTAACAAGGCAAGCGCTCACTTTTTGGCACATTGCCACCTCACGTTATCGCCTGAATGCATCAGAATGCATCGGGAACTTCGCAGTGAGACATGTGCTGTATGGAGTAGTGGAGAAAAGTGTTGGGCAGAGATCTCCTGTTGTGGATGCAGTGTATGGAGACCTGTGCGCGCATTTTGGGCATTGGGTGCCAATTCTGATCCTATGCGCTCTCTCGTCCTGCAGCAGCACCGCACCACTGCTGTGCAGCACACATCCCCACCCGCTCTACTCAGCCAAACAACAGACCTCTTCCTTATCTACAGTATAGAAACAACGATCACTCGTGTCTACAAGGGTAAAACCGGTAAATACCCTGCCCTGATATACTGGGCATGGTCCAGACTTCATGTTTAGAAATGGCTACTGTGTTCTAACTGGAGCACCCTTTACAGACCCACTTATCCACCCGATAGCTAGCATTCACCTCTCCTGATCCTGGTCCAACCAAGTAACTATGGCAGAGCCAAAAGCTAAGATGGCAACTCACCACAAAGAAGAGACAAAGGCCGCCCCGCAGTGTCCGTCCCGCAGTGTCCCTCCCGCAGTGTCCGTGTTATACCCTTGCGCCGAGTTAAGTCTGCGATTACCATAGCCACTCGTCCTACGAAGCCAACATCCTCCAGTTCCGAGGGAAAAATGGGATTACATGCCATCCGCATCGCTGCTAAAGCACCATCTTCTCAGCTGCACCGGCCTCAACTCTGTGCTGGCTGAATAAAGTGATGTGTCCTAGACTTGAGGTAACTCTGGTTTGGCTGGAGCTTTCATCAAAGCTAGTTTATTTGGGGAAGTGGAATTATTTTGGGGATTACTTGTGAAGATTTATTTTTGTATTCTAAAGGAACTTGCATCTATTTTATTTTTGGTCATAAGGCCTTTTTATTGAGTTTTGGACTTTTTTCTTTAACTAAAGAATAATCTAATCTAATAATCTAACCTGGAACTAAAGTATATTCTAATACAAACGTGGACAATGTCAGCCTCTGTGTGTGCATGTGGTGATTTTGTTTAAAGAATATTCATTTTGTCTATGGTTGCTGGTTTCAATTGTTAGACAGGTTTTCATGGGTTCTTGACATGTTTGATAATTTCATGGGTTCATTGTGGGAGGTTTTGACTCCTGACCGGCTGCCAGGAGAGCACTTTGGGGCCTGCATGAAGATTTCAATAAATGGGCCTCCTGTGTCAAAATTTCCATATCATGATGCCATGGTGAAATCTTTCTATAAGCCAAGGAAGATAAAGTGCAGCAATGTTCACTGTGTTCATCATGTGCTGCTATTGTTGTGCAAAGGTCATAGGTTACACATCTTATTTTTATGCAATAAATGCAGCTTATTAAGTCATCACCTTCTGAGCACTTTGCTTTAAGTCTTGAATATACCGAGCGAACAAACATTTGAATGCAGTCATAGAAATTGCAGCTGCTGTGCCATTTGTCCGAAGCCAATCACGCCAATATGCCTCGTCTATTTCAGTGCATAACACCAGGCCTGAGAAAATGTCAAAGGGAAACACTGTATGACCCCCATAACGAGTTAGGGCCCTATCTTCCATCACCTCATTCTCTCCGCTTTGAAGGAGCTTTCGGTGTCTGCTATCGCTGAGGCGACTTGTGGACGAGCACAGTGTTGCCAACTTGGCGACTTTGTCGTCGATATATTGAGCTTCTTTTCAGACCCCCCTGGTGATTTTATTTCTCAAAAGGGACTAGCGACAAATCTGCCGACTTTTTCCCCACTGACCATGGGAAGCAATGTCAATGTGTTGAATCCACTACATTTGCCAATAAATTGGTGCGGCTACTGCTGGGGTTTCTCTCTCTTTCTCTCTCCCTGTCAGCGCTTCACACAGATACACACAGCGCATCGGGTTTGCTTGTCATGTATAATGGCGTGTACCGAATTTGGCCCGGGTGGGCGGAGTCAGGACTTTATATCACAACGGCAGAGTGCATAATTGGTTATGCAAATTAGCATGTGACATCATCTAGTGACTGAACAGCCAATAGCAACTTTCCTTGGAAAAGAGTTGGCAACACTGGAAGAGCAGGGCTCGCTCTCACTTCCCTCCTATCGACCTGTGTATTCCAGTTTCTGTATTTTCTACTGGAGAAAGAGTTTTGGCACATCTGCCGTGGAACGCGTACAGGTTTGTTTTCCCCCCATCTTAACAAACTATATTAGAAATAAAACATTCCAGTCACAGGTGAGGGGGGGTAATGGTTGGTTACACAGTGAGCAAAGTGACGCAGGGCCAGTTACGTAAGGAGAACTTCACCGAAAAACTGCTAAATCATTTTATTCTGTAGTAGACGACAGTGCCTGCTGCTGCTGCTGTCTGGAGCAGAAAGACCACTTAGTTGCTATGCTTCATCTCATGGTGCCCTCAAATATTAATTATATTCCTTGTAAGCAGCGACTGCATTTGCATTCATCAAATCAGGTAGGATGAATGCATAACATTAGTTGTCTTTGCATTCTTTTCAACTTTCCTCTTTAGACTTTTTGATAGTGATATTTTTCTCTTGCTAGCAGGTTAAATGTTGCTGATGACAATAATTCTGAGAGTAAAAGCATGTCAAATAAGTATTAGAATAAGATAGGCTCCACTACCTACATGGTCAGTCCAAAGAAGTAGTCAATATTAAAATGACACACACATTTATTTATATTATTCGTTAAGAGCATTTCATGGCTGAAATAGGCCTTTACTTGGCCTATCCATCTGCATCTCCCACACATGCATGCGTGTCTTAGGCTATGAGGCGGCCTGTCACATACGACAGTTGCATTTCTTTTTTATTAATACATTTAGGGTTAAGGACAGATTTCGTCCTTTTGCAAATTTGCGTATCGACTGTTTAGATGTCTGCAATCCTATGGGTCTGAAATTCGGCCCAGGTCTTATTTTTTTGGTGTTTTACAAAATGCTAGGGACACTTCCTCTCACCCTGTAGTCAAAATTGTTACATATCCCGGGTTAAGGACATTTTCTGTCCTCCATTGACTTCCATTCAAAAGGGCTATGTTTTGCTATTTTTGCCCTTCCAGGCATTCAAAAAAATGCACTCATATTGTGTTTATGCTTTTGGCAAATAGCAAGACAGTTTAACGAGCGGAGCACCCTCCTTGCATATTTAAATGAAAATGAGGAGCGGCAACGGCACATAAGGTAACAGATTCCATTATACATTTTATTTTGGCACTTCATACTTTGCACTACATACTCCATGGTTGCGGCCATTGTTGTGTGATGTCAGACAACTGATTCCCAGCCTAGTGGGGGTAGATTTTTTCTCCCAGTTTTCAAGTCGGAGCCCCTACTTTGAGTGCCGTTCCAGCGCACTTTTCTTAATAGGAGGTCAGAAAATCCGGAAAGTCCCAGTTGTCTGGAATGCAACATGAGGCATTCATTCTGGAGTAAAGGCTTCAAATTGGTCGTTTTCAGTTTCAGTTTCACTTTTACTTTCACTTTCACATATAGCAACTGCATGTAGTTGCCATATCTCATCACTAGATGACCCCCCAAGCCAAAACTTGGAAGAGAGTGAAACCCTGTGAAGACTACTAATTCGAAGCCTTAACTCCACAATGAATGCCTAAAATCAGATAATTCATGTTTTGGGGGGGCAATGGATGGGAGTCCAAAATCTGCACTTTTTTTTTCTGTTTTGCATGTAAAAAGGCCTTTTTATATGCTTTTCAATGGGAATTATCCTTCAATCTAACCCTGCAAAAAAAGAAAAATCCAGCCAATCTTTGACATATCAAAATTAATAATTCACTTTTTGTGTTTTCTTTACACTATAAACAGCCAGTGCCAAGATGTAAACAAACTGGCATTTGAGGGGTTAAAGTTCTGAGTAAGAATGAAATGTTGGTACCTATTATGAGGGATGAAGATACCAATGAGTAAGAAAAAGTATAAAAAAAAATAAAAAAAAACTCTCAACCCGTTAGAGGACAGTATCTGTCTTTAATCCGGGATGTGTAACAACTAAACTAACCTGACACAAAAATCTAATTAGTCTTTGTTATGTTCTGGCCCGCCATCTAATGGCTCAGACAAAATTGGCCCAAGGCCAAATTTACTTGCCACCCCTGCTTTATACTAACGCATACAAAAGAGACAAGCCAGGCAAAAAAAATAATCCAACATTGAGTTCAGATTTCTCTCAATGGAGCGCTTGCTTGTTGCTGTAGAGACAGCCCTGTTTTATTTTACTCTTGAGCTTGGATTTGTCACTTCCTGTACACAGAAGATTTCTGGCCTGTGACTGTCCCACACACCACAATTCAATTTTTGCAAATAGGGTGCAGAGTCTCAATTAATCAATTGGGCAATCTTCTATTATTCCTTGATTTACATTTATAAAATGAAGGGATGTTCACATAGAAATAGTGCGTTTTTCATAGGATATGCAGAGGATAACACAAAGATGTTGTATTTATTGTCCAAATACAAAAGTTATGACAGCTTCTGTAGGAAAAGGTAGAAAATGTGAATTTAGAATTAATGGGGATCCTCCTTGGTGTCCACCTTACCCATCTTTCTGGTCATGTGCCAGCTAAATGAAGATCCAAAAATCTTGATTTAAAAGGGAATGCCCTTTTATACACATTTATTTCTGTGGCTCCAAGACATGGTGTTTGAAAAAACACTTTCTACAGCCATCAACTTTTCACAATGATGAACAATAAATCGGCAATGTTTGTGGTCATCATTTATGTTTTCTTTTCTCTCATATCTCATATCAGAATTCCTCTCTAAGGGGCTGTTCACATAATATAGCGTTTTCCCTCCAACTGCCAGCACCCTTTTCTCATTAAAAGTAAAGGGAACTGCTCCTGAGCAGCGCTGCTGCCACCATTTCTTCCCCGTCAGAGCAGAACACTTTCAAAAGTTGAGAAATGTTCAACCTTTCAGAAAAGTGCCGGGTGAGGTGAACTGCTTTTTCCAGCCAACCAATCACAATGACAGAGGCACTGGCCATTTCCCATAGCAACAAGAAGTATGCAGAAGTGCTGGTGGATAAATCAGGGAAGTTACCAGATGGACAAACCCAGCTTTATTTGTCACACAACACCCGTTACAGCACACACACTCATGCCGATGGTGGCTGGTGAGTGGTGAAATAGTCTGCTCATTTTGACCCAGACATGACATGCCCTTCCTCCGAGGGGCAGGGCAGCTCCAGTGTACAGATGCCGGGGCGAACAAAGTTTAGATGAAACCACGCCCCAAACTCATTTGATTGGTCGCTGCGCCAGCTTCTTCCTGAAAAAGTGCGGCAAGTAAAGATGTTAAGATTAGGGTTAAGGTTTTCTTATTTAACCACAACCAGCATACCCACACCCTAACCAAATTGGTGTATTTGCCTAACCCTAATATTTGAAAATATGAAAAATGCTTGTTAAAAATGTGTGCTTTGACCGGGAATTAAACTGCAGTCATCAGATTGGAAGGCAAGCACCTTACGCATTAAGCCACAAGCCCAAGCACAACCTGAACGGAACTTTTTTCACCCCCTAACCCTAATCTTAACTATTGTTGTTGTTTTTTTTAATTGCCGCACGTTTTCAGGAAGGCACAGTTGCGGCGACCAATCAAATGAGTTCGGGCGTGGATTCATCTAAACTTGGTTGGGAAAAGTATACACGCTGCCTGCGTATCATCTTTTGTCGTCACTGGTCAGGTGGCAATCTTCTTGCATATTTTTAGTGGGGGTTCATATATGGGGAGGGGAGCACGGGGAGAACATGCAAACTCCAGGCAGAAAGGCCATTTTCATGAGATAACCCACCTGGGCACCATAGGCACTTGAGGACATAGGGGGACCACACCCCCAGCACCCAGGCGGGAGTCGAACCCACGATCTTCTTGCATATTTTTAGTGGGGTTTCATATATGGGGAGGGGAGCACGGGGAGAACATGCAAACTCAAGGCAGAAAGGCCATTTTCATGAGATAACCCACCTGGGCACCATAGGCACTTGAGGACATAGGGACCACACCCACAGCACCCACGCAGGAATCGAACCCAGGATCTTCTTGCTGTGAGGTGACAGTGCTATTGTGCGTACGTTACTATAACAGTGATCTTAAAGGCTGTATGGATTGTACCAGACATGTACCCTAAAATATCTGGTAAGCCTTTGCTTGTTCCACAACACTGTTGTTTGCTCCAAGTGCTAACCAGCTGATTACTGAGCTATAACAGCTGTTCAGCGTCGTCACATGACAATATCTGATGTGCTTTATTCATTTGTGCTCATAAAAAGTGCTCTAGGCAGTGCTTTTTCCATGGGAAAAAAGCTATATGTGAACAGCTCCTACGTATGTCAAAAGTTTAAATAGGCAACACATTAAAATAAAGCTAAAAACCAATTGATATAGATATTGACTACAGACTACAAAAGCATGGCTTTTTGGAAGAATAAACTTTTGGTGATGGCATCTTTGACTTTAGGGATGTTTCTCTGCCACTGTTTGCAACATGCTAGATGCAGCAAACTTTGGAGTCACTGCTTAATACATGCAGCAAACTTTTGACTTATTTGTGAAATATTGTAATTGTTTGCATATTTGGTTGGACAAAATTGCCCTATTTCAGATTTTATCCTAACAATGTATTGAGTTTTGATTAAGAAACGACAATGGGTGGGTGGGTGTGGGGGGGGGGGTGGCAGTAGCACTCATTCCCCCTTCATTTCAGCATAGCATATAGAGCAGACGTTAAGAACAGTGGTTAGATTTTGAGATGTACCCAAATCAGAGGTCTATTGTGTTCTTCTTATTCCCTGTAAGTGGAGCATAGGGCTGCAACCACACTGCATTTGCAGTTTCTGTAGCAAGTGGGTTTTTACTTTCTACATGTTGGGGTTGCTCCATGTGGCTATACCAAGACGGTATTGATCTTACCTAGCCAATCTTTGTACTGTAGCGAATATCATTTTTTCGCTTTAGAATGTCAATGTTCTATTGAGGTTTTCCATGTTGGGGTTGCTCCATGTGGCTGTACCAAGACACTATTGATCTTACCTAGCCAATCTTTGTAATGTAGCGAATATAATTTTTTCACTTTAGAATGTCAATGTTCTATTGAGATTTCCATGAATATTCAAATGCCTGAATATATATATATACCGTATATATATATATATATATATATATACAGACTACATTTGAATAAGTGATTCATCAGTCTTTTTGTTAAATCAACTTTCTTTAATGAATATAACTGCAGTTAAAATTGCACAGTACAAAATACAAATCTTGTAGTAGGATTCATGTACATTAAGCTCTAGTAGTTTCTGTTTGTTCATTCAATCATCACAATTCACAATATAAGCATAATCACACAACCCACACATTAACAGAACTTGGCACTGGCAATCATCTTAGTATTATACCAGACATAAACGATCTTGCACTTGGACTCAATTTATGCAACGACGAGCATAGTAAATTACTTTTCACTTCTGAATGCTGGCTTCAACCAAAAAAATCTCACCCAGGTGTGGAAGTAAGCAGTGCAGGTACGTGCAGGTCGAACCCTATACTTCTCCCCCTCTCCCCGGTACTGTGCGTGTGCATGCTTCACCGAGGCGCGGCGCTTTCTCCACTGTGCTTCCTTGCAGAGGCGGGGGGAGGGTCCTAGGCTAAATCTCATCCACACGCATCTCGTGCTCAAACACAGTCACTTATCGAAGCGGCTGCACCACTTTAAAATATGTTACAACAAAAGTTTAAAATTTCAAGTACATCTTACTGTAAATAAATTAGAATGTCATGTATTATTTATGTCAGCATTTGGAATGAATATTCGAATGTCCGAGCTATTCAGTACAGCCCTGGTTTGTCATGTGGAAGAATAACAAAGAACGAAGTAAAACAAACAATGAAAAGAAGAAATCCATGGAGGACCCCAAGCGTTCACTTTACCAAACATATTTGTTTGCTAGAAACTTTTCGATTTTAGCAGCTCTGTGTCTAACATTAGGTTAATCAAGGACTTGAGGGCAAGTATGTTAATTGTTTCTGTCTGCGTTGAAACTGATATATAATTCTCCAGTATCTCTGAAGAGGATTCTATTTCACAGAAACCAGGAACTAAAGTGTTCTTATCATATAATTTCTTCCTCTTCCAAGAAGATTGCTTTGGAATAGTCAATCTCCCTGGACTTTCGTTCTTGGGTCAGTTTTGCTTTTTCTTGCATTGCATTTCTTTCGCACTTATGGCACTTTTCGACTGCAATAATACTGCATAGTATTGCCACTATGCTACTCTACTCACTTTTTAGGTAGTACCTGTTGGTTTCCCTCCGCAAATAGTACCCTCTTAATGTGCCCATCCCCCACCACAACTATTCGTCATCGATGCCGCATGAAACTGCCGTCCCGTGAAACTGTAAATAGTCACAGCAAGGAGATACCCTCAGAAGCTCCCTTTAAAGGAACACTCCGCCCATTTTCAACCAGCTTTGTATCATTAGAACATCAGTAGTATATCAGAAAACTGTAAACGGTTTTGAAGTCTGTCATTTAATTTGACAGTTATTGAGTGTTAAAGTGTGGACCAGTGACATCACTGGTCCACACTAACTCAAATTAATAACTCATTAACTCAAATCAACTCTCAATAACTGTCAAACTAGATGAATGATGAATAGTTTGACAGTTATTGAGAGTTGATTTGAGTTAATGAGTTAATAGCGACCCTTCTTATCCATACATTTACAATTAAAGCCCCTACATGGAACTTTTATCTGGTTATGAAATACTGACCCCATTTACACCTGGCATTAAAATTGTTTTGGGTGATCAGATTGCAATAGTGCTTGATACATTTAGTACATTTACATCTGGTGTTAATATGTGTCTCCAATGTCCACAACAGAGATTCGATTGCGATTGGATAAGGCAAGCTCAATAGTTCAGAGCAGCAGAAAAACAGTGGTGACTGTTGTTGTATGTGGATTGAGAATGCATTTGCATGTACACTTGTGGTCAATGTGTCCCTGATCACCTCTGGAGGTGGTTTGGGCGATTGGATCACAATCCGTCCTCAATGTGTCTTGGGTGCATGTACACCTGCACTTCCATGTGGTCAAGCACTATCAGATTGGAATCTGATCACCAAAAATACATTAATTCTAGGTGTAAATGGGTCTGATGCCTCTATATGACCTACCGTAAATCAGAAAATGAGACAATCAGCGAGAAAATTATTTCTATATAGTTCTTCTAAATGTCTGTGTGCGGGTCGGGACTGAGGGAGGAGGCTCGGCTTTCAGGCCGGGCTCGGAGGAGCCCTGACCGGCCTGCCGCCTAGGAGGTGCCACGGCTCAGTCGGCCCGCTGGTGAGAGCGGAGGAGGTTCAGTGTTCAGGCCGAGCCTTTCATTTCTGTCCAAAACAACTGAAAATGGCCGTCTGTTGAGGCTAATTTTATTTCAGGAAAGGCGGAAGGCAGCAAGACAAAAGACTGCTGAAAACACAGGAGTTTGGGAAGTCCTACACACAAGAGGGTAAGCGAAACTGGTAGCTCACGTTTATGTATGTCCAAGACTATTCTGACCAATCAGTAGTTTGCAGTGTTTTCACGACACCTTTTGGTATCGCCTCAGCTTGCTTGGAACCTTGATGGAGGTGGTACTATAAAATTATCGCTTCAGCGTGGTACTTGCCAAATGGAAAACTAAAAAAGGCGAGATGAGCCAGTACCATGCGCTCAAAATGTGGCTTTATTACCTACTAAGCACATACTTAGATTATAGACATGCACATTGAACTTGTGCTGGTGTCTCAATAACATGGATGCTTCTGCTCCAGCCAAAAGCTTGGAAATAATGACATTTCTAGACAGAACATCAAAGTAGTCTGATAAACACATTGCTGCTGTTGTCATGTGAAAACCTTTTAATTCCAATTTTGGTGATTTTCATATTTTAACAAAAACAAATGGATTACAACGTGTTGCTCTGTTGGCTGAGAATATTCCCAGGCCCCTTGGGCTTTTCAAATCCTTTGGATAAACAAAAAATGCATAGGGGCGTCTGGGTACTGTAGACGTAAAAGCACTCAGCTACCACCGCGGAGACCAAGGTTCAATTCCCGGCAGCAGTACTTCCGGCTTGGTCAGATGTTCCTACAGACACAATTGGCCATGTCTGCGGGTGGGAAGACTATTCGCTGCACTAGCGCCGCCTCTGGTCAATTGGGACGCCTGTTTGGAGGGAGGGGAACTGGGGGAATAGCGTGATCCTGCCACACGCTACATCCTGCCAGTGAAACTCCTTATTGTCAGGTGAAAACGGCTGGTGACTGCACATGTATGGGAGGAAGCAGGTGCAGCAGGGGGAATTGGCAAAGTACACTTGGGGAGAAAATGGGAGAAGAATCAGAAAAAACTTAACACTTCATAGGGGAATCATAGCTTTTTTCCTGAATAGTTGACATTTTGGAGATACTAGGTTTTCACCTGACGACAACATTTGTCTCGTCCGGTATAAGCCTTTTAATGTTGTCATGAAACAATGAATATCACGGTTGATCAAAAGTTTAATTGTAGTCTTACAGATTTTCACGTCGTTGGACTTTAGCTTCCAATCAGGGATGACATCCATCCATGTCCATTTTTCACAGAAAACTCTGTAGGTCGTTCTGCACAACTGCAGTCTGGCATGGCAACCGGGTATCAAGGCCCATTTCTATGGGCTGAGCATTGCATTAGAACAGTGATACTCAACCCGAAGCTCTAGAAGAGCCACATGCAGCTCCTTTATGGGTAGTTGTGGCTCTTAAGTACTACAAAAAAAAGTCAGCAGAATTCATTAACATTTCATTCTCATTCTCAAGTCACATCAATGCATTACGCCTCAACCGTCTGAACAACCAATCACAATTGATCTGGCAGGTGCGCGAGACGTGCAAACTCAATCACACTGGGAAACTAGCTTAGCATGAAAATAAAATGGCTAAAGAACGTAAGAAATGCAAATATGAAGAGGAATATCGAACATTTAAAGAGGACTGGGAACTAGCGTTTTTATTTGTGTCCATGGGTTCGAGAAGACGCATCTGTTTGCTTTGTGATGATGTCATTTTACAATTCAAAAGGTCTGATTTGCAGCGCCATTACGAAACAAAGCACCCAAGTTTCAGTACGGACTTTCCGAAAGATGGAGAGCTAAAGGCTGAACAGCTGCCGAGGCTCAAACAGAACCTAACTGGTTTCAGGGAGGAAAGGGATGTTTTTGGATTGTGGCTCTTACAAAAAAAAATGTTTTTGTCAATGTGGCTCCTGAGTAGGGCAAGATTGAGTACCACTGCATTAAAAAGTCAATGAATTTAGAATTACCCCTTACATGTCATTTTGTAGAGGTACCATGTTGTGTCCTTTATGTAGGAAGTTACAAATAACACATGATCTTGTCTTCTATTTAAACTAGACATCTCGCATGCTACGCCGCTCGATTCCTGGGCTCCCCCGCCCTGCGGCTGAGGTCACAACGAGTCACAACTGTGCATCACTGATGTCATTACAATTGCTCTTATGACATCAATGATGATGTCACAATGCCTATGACATCATCAGTGATGTCACAATGCACAATTGCTCAAGTGACATCACTGATGACATCACTTCCGGGACTTTATGACATCACTGATGACATCAGTGATGTCACGATGTCGGGACTTATGACATCACTGCATCACTGCATCAGAACATCATCAGTGGGACAAAAATGTAAAGGGAGAAACATTGCCCGCATGCTCCCTTTATAGATAGATGGCACTTGTAAATTCAGTATACTGAATGCAATGCCATAATCTGAGCTTCACTTTTTTCATTAAATCATTTGGACAATTTAGCTAGGTAAAATAAATAAATCTAGAAAGATAAAATAAATAAATAAACAAAGATTATTGAATGAGCATAATGTGTGAGTACTGTATAGTGCAGCAAACCATATAGATACCAACCAACAGTGAAAAAAGCTTTCCTACAACACAAGTTATGTGTCTGAAACCTCAGTTGCTGTGGCTATGCAAAGAGCTAGTTGATAGGGATAAGTAATTTGCGATGCACTTGCATGTAAAACCCCTAACAATTGCAGCAATCAGTTATAGGACATCTCTCCGTCAGTGGGAAACATAACTCACTGTCACGAGAAAACCTATCATCTCTGACTTTCCAGGAAATAAGAAAAAACAGCCTTGTTTTTCCCACGGCGCTGGGCCAGCAGGCCCCGCTGAGGTCATAAGGTGGAAAAGTCAAGACACTCATGGAGGAAAACTTTAATGTGTAAGCAGAAGTCATTCCCATCCTTTTTAGTCAAAATTAACATTCTGTGAGTGTTGAGTTTTCAAAATCACCAGTATTACAATTTGTACTTAGATTTGAAACAGACATGTTATTAAACTAATATGCTGTTTCCCCCCGTAGAACTAATATTCTAATCTAAATCATACTCATTGATACCAGTTTAGAACATTCTTTTAGCCCTTTTTTCTGCATTTTCTGTTTGCTGAAATGGGTTTTTCACTATGAGGCAAAAAACTGCTCATTTGGATTTTGGTTTTCTTAAAGATTTTACAGCCCATGTTAATGTTTGTGAATATCAACTTCTCTCTCTGCAAGGCAGAATCTGGAACAGAACTAAGAAGATTGAGACTCATAAGATGGCATCAAGTAGCAAAAACTGGAACTGCTCTCAAGAGAAATAATTGGCAAAGGAGCAAAATTGTGGAAAAAGAATAGTAGCTATATTATACAGTAGGGGTGGGACAAAATATCGATACTCACGGTATCGCGATATTTCCACTTGCGATACGTTATCGATACACTGGCACCAAGTATCGATATGTTTATTAAAAAAATAAAATAATAAACAGGCTAAAATATTATGCTGTGTGTGGTAGTTGAAACATAGTTTCAAGTTGACGTTTATGTTTGTAGTTGAAACAAAAACAAATACTGTAGGCTACATGAATGGAAATGTTTGATCATTAATATCTACTTTTAGAAATTATATAGGTAGGTAGGTTATATAGGTTTTCTTGTTTTAATAATAATAATAAAAATACTTAATGTGTAACTTTTCCTCCGTGGTATCGAAAATGGTATGAGTGAGTGAACTCTGAGAGAGTTCATGTCAATTATGCTAATAAATACATAATACCTGCTTCTTGCGTTTTAGGGGTATTTTTTTCTCTTCAGTTACACAGATATCGTGATGTATCGTAGGTTAAATTTCTTCCAATATATCGATTATCGCAGAATCGCTGTATCGTGATAATATCGTTATCGAGGGCCAAGTATCGTGACCATATCGTATCGTGAGTTACTCCACGATTCCCACCCCTATTATACAGTAGTACAGATTTGGTTCAGAACTGATATGGGTGCTCTAGAATATATGAAACGTATTTCTTTCTAAAATCAAAGTTGCTCTTCCATTTTTATTCACACGTGGCAGCTCCACGTTTTACATCTTGAAGATGTCACAGGTGCTCCGTTTCATGTTCACACGTATTGATTGGGCTGATTTAGACCAAGGAAAGACTTCAGGGATAGACTTTAATACAGCAGTAGATCCATCTGTGGAGAACACCAGTCTCCTATGTGGCCTCACCAAGGTGAGTGTTCATAGAAATTAAGTTTGGATATTGGAGTTCCCACTCTTGGACCATACTGAGGAATAGTTTTTTTTGCAACCAAATGTTAATACTGAGGAATAGATGAAAAGTAATGAAATACACAATGAAATGGACCTGACTGTGAATATATCCATGTCTACATCCTTGCTGTCTGTATAATTTAAACTGTCGGCACTAGAGGTCTTTTCCCCCCTTCCCGCGGTGCCTTCACATTAAGCTCTCTCCCCATGTCATAAGTGGTGGGTATAAAAATAGACAGTTGGAAATATTTTCTTGCCTTAGGGCAAAATTAAGTTGACAAGAGTGACAGCACTGAGTTGGTAAGCATCAGAGATACTTGTCCTGATCAAAGATCCAGTGGCCGTCTCCCCAGCTCGTGGGCTTTCCTCAGTTGGATTGACCTGCAGGATATTGGAGCGGCAGGCTGATGGAGTCAGACACCAGGGTAAGAACAGCTGCTTGCTGCTCCCACCGTACTGCACCAGAGCTGTTGTGTGTGAAGTGTGGGCTGCTATTCCTTTCCATGAGCTTGAAGTATGTCCCTATACTAGTCGAACAGCATGCATAAGAATAGCCGTGTGTGTGTGGGGGGGGCATAGCTGTTAGTTAATCAATTTTATGCTAAACTTAAATGTTCTCTTTTTGTTTGGCTTCATTGCTATAGTTTGGTATGTGTACATTTTCTTTTCTGTAGGTTGTGAAAGTATGTTGCTAGATCTTTACATCCCGATTTTGAATCATTTTGATGCAATGTCATTGTTTTTGCTATTGAATAATCCTCTCTATTCACCTAATATGTAGAAGAGACAGTCTGGCTTGAGAGACTAACAGGAAGTGTAAACTCAATCGGTACCGATTGTGGCAGAGCTTATCCCCGCAGCCTGCTTCCAGTGAGTCACTAGCTTTGACCAGAGACGATCTCTGGGGTTTGACCAGGTAAAACAGCCGCCGTTTTGAACAGGAAGTCATAACATAAATGGGTCAAGTGGGTGGGGCTACATAAGGTGAATAGAAATACAGAATTTTCTTTTGCCCTGCTGCAGTTTAATGAACTAAATTGGACACCTCTTCCACAATGCTATAGTCAGTTTAATAAGGTGGATTTTATTTATTTTGTTATGTGTGTAATCTAATGAAGCATTTTCATGCAAATGACCACGGGCTGGATTCAAACCTGAGTCCCTGCGGGAAGGACTGAGCCTTATGGTTCTCTACTCGGTGAGCCACCATAAGGGAGATTTTATGGATGTCAGTTTTAATGTCAATAGTTTTCTCCCCACCCCCCCTCCATCACTGCAAACCTTTCTAAAGGTGTAGTGCTGTGAAAATGCTATATTTGTGATTAATTAGTGACACATTTGTGGTTAATTAGTGACATTTTGTTTAGTTACTGTTCATCATCCCAACAAATGCAATTAAGACTTGTATCCCAGTTGGAATAGAGATAGTGCTTTCCGTCAGAGGGGAGATTCATCTGGCTGTAATGCAGACAGATGGGTTTTATTATAGCTGTTCTGCTTCATTTCTATATACATAAATGTGTGTCATTGCAATCATTAATCAACATGATTTTTTCATGGTCCTGATTGGTTGTAATGGGAGGTTGGAGCTTTCCACATTTTGAAGGATAACAGCAGTTGTGTCGGTAGGCACACGTTCTATAGCCTAGGTAAACCCAGCCCCCACGTGACCTGCTCTCTCAGTTCCCAGTCACTAGCGACTGAGTGACTGAGAACAGGTCTGAGAGCAGGTCACGTGGGGGATGGGTTTACCCAGGCTACACGTTCTAGACCAGTAGTTCTCAAATCTTTTCACATCAAGGACCCGTAAACTGACACAAATTAGACCACGAACCCCTATTTGATAAGATTTTGTCCCAGGGTCCCCATCTGAGAATTTCTTTTTGCTTTTAGATGTTTTATTACAGAAAGTGTATGAAACCATGAACTAGTCACATTCTGTCATTGTATTACTTATGGATTAAATTGTTATTTATGGATGAAATTATAGTGAAAACAGAATTTACAATAGCTGCGACCACATATGCGAATTTCCGGAAATGCAGGAGCAGCCCACCCTACTCTGCCTCTGCCACCCTGTATTTTGAAATTTACCCCCCACCGCCCCCTTTTAGCCAATAGAGCTGAACAGTCACGTGACATATTTTGCTCCGGAAGTGAGTTTTCCATTACTTTCCTCCATATACATTTCGAAAAATCCTTATATAACGAGTTTTGAGGCTGGAACCAAGCCAACCCATGACCTACTGAATCGTGAGTTACCATAAAACATTTCAGTTGGAGCAAAAATTTAAAATAACATTGCGGAAAACAATTTTTTTTTGACCCCCTCCCCCTTCACCTGTCTTTTTTTTTAAATGTCTATGGAAAAAATGAATGGGAAACTCACTTCCGGGGCAAGAAATGCCATGTGACTGTTGAGCTCTATAGAGCGCAACAATAGAGCCTTTTCACGGGGGCCATTTTGGTTGGAAAAGGCAGAATAAACACAGGTGCAAGCAAAACACTAATGAGGGTTTCCAAGGTTTGCTCCAAGTGAAATGTTTTATGGTCACTTACGATTCAGTAGGTGGCTGGTTGGTTTGGTTCCAGTCTTAAAACTCTTTATATAAGGATTTTTCAAAACATCTATGGAGAAAGTGAAATGGGGAATTCTCTGGAATGGGAGCTGAGAAAAAAAGTGGGCTGTCACTTTTGAACTCTATTGGCATGAACACAAACAAAGCTTCACATACACACACTTGACCTCCATGCCAAATGTCAGCCTCCTAGGGTGAAAACTGCCCGCTAGAAGGTGGTGAACGTTTTGTGGACGAACCAACCGACAGACAGCTTTTACCCATGTTGCTGGTCCAGCAGGCCTCGCTGGGGGGAGGGGATGCAAGGTCAGGACACTCACTCATGGATGTTTAGTGGGGATAGGGGCCTTAGCTAGGGATAGGAAGGTGGTAGAGTGTCGGGATTTGAGAGGTGGCTAGTGGCTAGAGGAATATGGGGGGGGGGGCTGTAGCTAGGGATAGGAAGGTGGTAGAGTGTCAGGATTTGAGAGGTGGGTAGGGCTAGGGGAATATGGGGGGGGGATGGGCCGTAGCTAGGGATAGGAAGGTGGTAGAGTGTCAGGATTTGAGAGGTGGGTAGGGCTAGTGGCTAGGGGCATATGGGGGGGGGGGGCGTAGCTAGGGATAGGAAGGTGGTAGAGTGTCGGGATTTGAGAGGTGGGTAGGGCTAGTGGCTAGGGGAATATGGGGGGGGGGATGGGCCGTAGCTAGGGATAGGAAGGTGGTAGAGAGTCAGGATTCAAAGAGTGGGTAGGGGGAGTGACTAGGGGCATATGGGTGTTGTGTAGGGGGTAATGGAAAACGGGGTGTAGCTGGCGATAGGAAGGTGGTAGAGAGTCTGGATTTGAATGGTGGGTAGGTGAAGTGGCACAGTGATATCGGGGGGACAAGGAAAAGGTCCATGGCTAGGTAAGGTATAGGAGTCAGGATTTGAGGAGTGGGGAGGGTGGGTGAGGGAAAGGGGCCGTAGCTAGGGATAGGAAGGTGGTAGAGAGTCGGGATTTGAAGGGTGGGTAGGTGGAGTGGCTAGCGAAATAAGGGTGATAGAGCGGGTGAGGGGAAAGCTATCGGAAGCTTCTAAAGCCATTACATCATTTTAATGTAAGACCTTTTTTTCTAATCTTGTCGTTTCCATCAACCTTTTCTAATGCGATACTTCAAAATGCATTGATGGAAACAGTTATTGATAGTTTTGATATTTTGTTCTTATTAAAGTCATTTGCAAGTCCTGCAATATTAATACATCCATTGAAATGGACATTGTGCTAATAGAACTGTCAGCTACATCATTAATCAAACATACTGCTTGGTTATAGTAACGTGAGAACTTTTGACCGTAAATGTATTTTCCCCTATAAAATCTGTAAATTAATTTTCATCAAAATCCTGTCCTGTCAGACAGGTCTTGTGCCAAGGTAGAATTAATTAGATTTGAATGGTGATCCAGATCTGGGGTTTCTGCCATTACGGTAGATGTTTTTTTGTCACAATTATGGAACCAGTGGAGATCGAGCCTTGATTTCAAGTCTTAATGGTGTAGAAGTCTATTCACTTAAATGTAAGTGATATGAATGATGTTTCTGGTTTAACAGGGAGTTGGAGAATTGTTCAGCATTGGCAGAGGTTTGCACTCTTCAATAGCCTTCTAGTTAAACAATTTGCAGCCTGCAGCACCAGTCCCCTAGCCTGGGTAAACCCATCCCCCACGTGACCTGCTCTCAGACCTGTTCTGACTGGGAACTGAGAGAGCAGGTCACGTGGGGGCTGGGTTTACCTAGGCTACCAGTCCCCCTGCAGTATCAACAGCCCCACCTTCCTGTCACTACCAGGAATTGAACTAAATGTTCCAGTTATAAAACTCCCCTCTAATGCCAAGCTTCTTAACATTATTCACTATTCTTCAGTTGTTGGTTTGTGCTGTATGCAACTTGAAAATAAGCATTTATACCATACAAGAAGGGGGACTATGCAAGACTGGCAAATGACAGTATAATTCAGTTACAATTTGAGAAAACCATAGCTACAAACCCTAACTGTTTCTCTCCTGGTTTCTCTCTCTCTCTGTCTCACTCACAGGTTAGGCTGTAGATTAGCTAGATCCGGGGTTCTCAAATTGGGGTCCGGGGGAACCCCCGGGGCCCTTGAGTGGGTTCCAGGGGGTCCCCAGCAATAGGGGAATATATAATATTTATGCTCTAATTCGATCCTTGTGTCAATTTACGGGGCCTTGGCGTGAAAATTGTCTGAACCACTGAGCTAGATTGTCTTGTTGTGTAGCTTGTGTTATATAAGTTGTTAGGGTCGAGGCTGAGGGCTGCTGGTAGAGGAGGTTAGGCTGTAGAATAGTTAGATTGTTGTCCTCACTAAAATCTGCTCTTGTCTACTGTTTCCTTCGCCCCTCTCCCTCTCCTGCCATGCTTGTTCCATATAAATTGTTCTGTTTCAGTTAAAGGTGTTTTGTCAGATTTAGCTAGACTTTTCTGTGAAGCCCTTTGAGACTTGCCTGTGAATTAGGGCTATATAAATAGGCTTGACTTGACAGACACACACACACACACACACACACACACACAATTAAGCATGAAATCATACAACCCATCTGACTGGGGGCATGATTTGCAGTTATTGTATGCATGTGGTAAGTAACCAGGCTGTAGCTAACAGGCTATATATTTTCTTGCAGCACTTGATGTTCAAGGTGGAATACAGGATGTCTTTATGGCTAAATAAATGAATAGATCCTGAGCTGCTGCACCAGCCAAAACCTGTTTCTCTCCCACCACAAATCCTTTGGTTTGTCAGGGCAGTGTTGTAGTACTCACGTCCAGCCAAGGCACAAATGTATAAAACGATAGGTGTCGAAATCTGGGTAGGCCCCAAAAAAAGCTCTAAATAAAATGTCATCAAAACTCACACTTACATTATCTGACTAGTGGGCCTCAGAAGAGTGCGTACAGTAGGCTAGGCATGGTTTGAGAGATGTGTACCTGTATGCACATTCTCACGGCCTGTGGATTTTTATACATTGGGAAACCATGTGTGGAAAGTGGTGCAGCACACTTTTGGTGTGTACACATGGGTTATACATTTGGCCCCCAGGACTCCGACTCAACTTGGACTTGAGCACTGATGATTTTGACTTGGACTTGAGCATTCATGCATTCGGACTCGGAAGTTGGAGACGAGGACTCGGACTTGTTAAGTGATAAAGACTGTTTTGTTGTTAGTTTTTTGTAAGAGGACCTAATAATTTGGCATTAGGTATTGATAGCTGTATTAATACCGTGGCATTATTACATTTCCTACAAGGGCAGGCGCCTACATGTGGATTCACGCTCATGTTCAGTAACTCCGGAGTCAGGCTCAGGTATTGGGGACTCGACTCAGACTCTTCTTTGGTGACTTGGACTCGAGATATAGTGACTTGACTACAACACTGATACAGGGTCATTTCAGCAGGGTAGCACTAGCCCCACCAATTTGTGTTGGTAAAGAATTCCATAGGAAAACTAATGAACCACCTCCGTACTGAAGTGACCTTGTATATCTTGAGGCATTTGGTTTGTAACAACAGTCAGTCACCAGTTATTCTATACTCTGTCAAAGTACTGTAGGATCAAGGTCATCCAGCCCCTTTAAAATGCATTGTCAATGTCATGCAATAGGAGGTGTTATCTGTTCGAAAGATATAAAGAATATCAGGTAACATTTACTTGTACTGTATATACAGTATATAGGGTTAACACCAATATGCAAAATACCCGGTGGCAATTGGGGGGTCCCCCCTGCCTAGTGCTCTGGTCTCTCCATTACATTTCCCACCGCTGTTCATGTTTTTATGGGGTCCATTTGAGATTTTCTAAACTACACAACATTTGGATTGTGGAGAATGCGAACCATTGCTACAGCGCCACGAGCGCCACCCATGGAAGGAGGCCTTACCAGAAACATCACACCAAAGTTGGAATAAATGTTTTGCAATTTGAATAATGAATCCTGGACATAGTAAGCTTTTAAAATAAATGTTTACTGACAATTGCAGATTTTTCCAGAGACACCCCTCGTACTGTGGAATCAGGACATGGTGATGTCGTTTCTCTTTTGAGCAGTTCATCGCATGAAGGCTTTATTCCTGGTTTGACTTTCATCTAAATTGGGATGCCACTGTTTGTGCTTGTCTTGCAGGTGCCAGCAATTCAACAGGCAGCAGCCATAGCAGGAGGTCTACCTGCTTTTCCTGGCCCCATTATGCTGTCTCCTACGTCCATGCCTCCAAGAGGAGCCCCTTTCATCCCCCCAGGATTTGACCCCATGAAGTTGCCACCAGGTAAGACATGTATGAAATGTGGGATGAAATTGTGGAATTGTGGGCAGTGATGGCCTAAAAGTTATAGAAGCGAGCTTGTGACCGGAAGGCCGTCGGTTCAATCCCCGGGCCCGGCAGGAAAAATCTAGGTGGGGAAAGATGGCCCCTCGCTCATTACCACCACTGAGGTGCCCTTGAGCAAGGCCCTTAACCCCAACTGCTCCAGTGGAGCTGATCAGTGGCCAACAGATCAGACTGTGGTTGTACTGGTCAGCTTCCAGGTGTGAATGTTGGGGGAATGTGAATAGGGCGCTCCCTCCCCCTGCATAAATAAAGGTTAATTTTTCAAGTATCACCTAAAGGTAAAATGTGGGAGCTTATAACCAGGTTTGGTTTAAATGTTTACTCTTGAGGTATTGTATATGAAACAATGTATATTTCAGTATTTATATGAAAAGATCCATATTTCAATATTTTCACCATGATTGTAATTGATTTGATGTTTTGACACTTGTGCTTTCCTTTAGCAGGTTTAGCTGGAAAACCCACAGAGGAATCCAGCCAAGACCCTAATGGAAATAACAGTGCGTCCTCAGACACGGGCAGCGACAACCAGCTGGGATCTCCAGGAGCACCCATGATGAGCCTGCCTGGCCCGGTGGGTCCCAGACTGGGTATGCCGCCCCTGCAGCACCCCCCGGGCATGTCAAACCCGGGCATGCCAAATCCTCATCTACCTCCGTTCCTCCCACCTCCAAACATGTCACACATGCCCCCTCAAATGATGCCCAGAGGGCCGATGTTTCCACCGGATCGGTTCAGGATGCCCATGCCCTTCGGCCCCCGCGGCCATCCTTTCCCACCACGGCACCCTATGGGACCAGGGGGCATGGACAACATGGGACGGGGGCATTTCCGAAACGGGAGGCCGGGCTTCGGGTGCCCACCCTTCCACAGAGGGAGATGGTAGAGCTTGGGTGAACCATGGACCTGAGGGGAGAGAGGGTGATGAACCACTATGACAGATACTAATAGTGGATCTGGTTTCACAAGGACTGCTGTGAACAAAACTGTTCCAGAAACATTCTGTTTTATACCCACGGAAACACTTTTTTTTTAAGTATATCAAACTATGAGAAACAAGCATTGTTTTGAATGTGGTCCCTGGTAATAACTCTTCCGACTTGGAAGTCCACGCCAGAGATAAGATTGTAAATACTGTATATGCTTGTAGCTGTTTGATATCTTTTTGTATATTTGAAGTCGTGTAGTTCATGCTTACGTCTGTAAACTTGGTAGTTGGAGGAGAAAAGAAAAGGCAAATTCTGTATTTTTGTGGCTTATTCCCACCACACTTGTTTTGCGTATGGAAAAAAATATTGAAACATATTACTTAATACCTTTTGGTATTTCAATATTTGTTTTTAGTAAAATGCCTTTGGACTAAGCCGATTTTCCATACATCCCTGTTTTCATCAGATAATTTGCATTTGGTTTATATCAGCATTTGACACAATGAGAAGTGATCTCATATCCTACCAGTAGAGGGTAGAGTAAACCTTGTTACCACCACAAACCTCTGTTGTATGTTAATGTCACACCTTGTAGCCTCATGTGCTATGAATTAAAATGAAGGACATCACAATGAGATCGGGTTGTTTTATTGATCTTGTCCAGATGTTTCTAAGAAAGCTAACTTGGCGTTAATATGTTGTGTAGACTGCACACTCCTGGCAGCACATCACTGGTTAAAAGCAATTATTTAGCATCACTAATCTTCTGGGACCTGCAGTGGAACTGTCACACCAATGTTAATCTGCATCTGCAACGTATGCTACCTGGCTGCCTATGTGATGATAAACGTTTTTTCATTCATTTTAATATGATACAAATTACTTTGTGACAAATGTTAGTTTTATCGTAGCTAAATCAGGATTATTCTTATTTTTGTTTTGGGTGTTACAATGTAATTCAGTAGTCATGACTCATTTTCATTATTATGGTTTATGTGCACATTGATTAAAAAAGGTGACTTGCCAATCAATCACTGTGTTTGTGTGTGTGTGTGTGGGGGGGGGGGGGGGCATTGCCTGCAGACTTTATACCCTGGCCTGGCACTGCACCAACAGCAAATAGCTACAGATTCAGAATACATTGGGGTTAGGCAAAAAGAAAAGTGTTTTGCTACGTGCTCAAATAGTTGCATGCTTATTATGGCAATGTAGCATAAATAACGCACTTCAAAAATAAATCGAGTTGTGCACATCACATCACAGATGCCGAGCTGAAAAGGTAAGCTGAAAGCTGATTGGCTGAAACAATAAGTAAGTGCCATTCTCGTGCATGTGATCTGTGTGATCCATTTGCGCTTGCACGCCGTCTCCAAGGGGCCGCGTGCTCCTCCCCCCCTCCCCTCTGTGGAAACAACACGCATGGTCCGTGACAGACCGGGCGGGCACAGGCAGGCAGGATTCAGCCACAGTGACGGACTAGACATGGTTTAAATCGTCGTTACCGGGCCGTCAGCAGCAGCAGTCCGATGGCCGCGGTGATGGGTATGTATGATGTTAACTAACGAAGAAAACCATGCATGTTGTGCCGATATAAAGGATGGATTAGCTCGCTCGATGTCCGATCAGGCTTCCCCGCGGTCCTAGCGCCGTATGTGAAGCGGATCACTCAATCATACAAGTTTATGAGAGAAGACAGACGGTGCCGCACCGAGACGTTAGCTGCTGTTGAATAGGCAAATTGTTATATTAGTTTTTCTCTAGGCTGGCAGCTGACCGCTTGGTGTAGTTCGCCCCAGTCAAACACCAGGTGATTTGGCCAAATAGAGATAGCATGTCATTGGAATGATGGTAGACATGGCCAGGCAGGGTGAATGCTTCTCCAGACATTTCAGATGCCATCCCAAAGACAGCAAATGCGTGTCTTGCACAGCAGCACTGCCGAATATTCTGCTTGTTAACCGTAGATGATGCTGGCTAAACCAGGCATGTGAGAATAACAGGCATGCTAACCTGTCCATCCGCGCTACCTCAGCGAGTCAAGGTGTTGGTGCTCCCTGGTGATTTCTGCAGAGCGTGTGTGCGGGAGATAAAACACATGCGCTATTAGGTGAATTGTTGTGTGAATCAGAGTTGAATCTTGCATAACGCGTTTGATTTGTCCCCCCGTGCGATTGTGGCCGTGCATTCAGCAAAAACATTACTGTCTTCACACCCAGTAAACATGGCATGCGCATTATATTGCTTGGAGTGAAAGGCGTAGCTCATCTGTGCAGCTGCATGTCAATCAAATGACCTCAAGTTTGTTGCAGCATCACGTTTTTGTTGGACCTCAAATGTTGTATCGTTGTCGGATTGTGGCTATAATAGTCTTCGTGGCCTGATAACAGGTAGACAGTGCGCAGGTGTATTCAGGCAGAGAATAGCACTGAAGGGTAGGCTAACTGGCCTATGCTGCGTTCAGGTTCTACTGGAGAAAAGTAACAACGATCCAAATAAATGTGTATTTTTTAATTTAAAATCATTAATAAACTGTAGCAGATGTTGCTCGCTTTTCGTGAGTAGAGTTGATTGTATTGGTGTGTTGGTGTGTGCAATTATCCCCCCACCGGCCACCAAAAAAGGGGGGGCGGGTTGGGTCTCCGTCTGTTCTTCGTTTGTTAGTCACACTGTAACGTTGCCTTTGTGCCAATAGGGGGCGGCAATGCATGTGACTGACCGACCCAAGGGTGGAACTAGTATCACCGGCGGGGAATGTTTACTAACGTTCTTTGCTTGATTTTTATTTATTTGTTTTTGTTTGATTCTCTTGGACTGTCAACATCAGTGCATTTGCTGCCATGCCAACTGTGTTGACAATGTAACCTACTTCCACTGGAAAGTAGGCTAATCATGCTAAGAACAAATAGAGTGCTATAAGTTCAAAAACCAAAATAGAGTGCGCGTCTTTCCGAATTGAATGTAAGACATAATTAAAGACTAGGTGTCAATCTATTTGCAGAAGTTCTGTCCTAAAACCTTAAAAATCCATAATGAAATGAATGCATCATACATCCAACAGTGACCGAGACCAAGACAAGTCAGAGTCAAAACAGACAAGTCCAAGGTGTCAGAAATGGGTCTCAAGACTGGACTCAAGTAAGTACTACAGCCCTGTTATGGCCCATTTCCACCACTGGTATCAGCGCGGCCCCGCCCAGCTCGTCTCGCTTTTTTGTCTCATTCCACCGATCAAAAACGTGGACAGCCCGGGTTGAGTCGGGGTTGAGTGGTGCTAGTTTTGGTCCCTGCTTTGTTGAGGTTCCAGCGCTGTGGACCCGGTACCATACGGTGACGTGAAAACACTGCAGACGACTGATTGGTCAGGCAGAATCGTGTTTACTGTATCTACTGTCAATGCTGGATACCAGTTTAGTGGGGCTTACCCTCTCTTCTGTTATTTCCATCAGTCTTTTGTGTTGCTGCGTTCGGCTCTGGTGAAATAAAATTAATTAATTTTAACATTATACGTTATAGGCTACTTCGGCTATGGGCGGAGGACAGATATGCGGTCGCTATGACAACCAGGTGTGGGCGGAGGCGAGTAAACTTGCTATGGAAACAAGAGTCTATATCAAGTAGATACGAGTAAGACCAGGTCGAGTAGAGCTGTACTGTGCTGTTATATGTGGTGGAAATGAGCCATTAGAGTGGTTATTAAATGCAATTGCGATTGTATGGCATTGGATGAAGATTAGCAACATTGTTGTGAAATTGCACTTGTGACCCTATATGGTCACCAAGCTTTTCAGAGTGCAGAAGGCACAGATACAGTTGGTCTGTGTGGGAACGCCCACTAAATGTTATACAGCTGTACTGGGCTGCCTGGCACTCGAATAGGGTAGAAAAAACCATATATCTCAATGGGCTGACTCACCAAATTGACGGTGCTGTGGCTCTACTCACTACAGTATTGGGGATTCTAGAGCAGGTACATAGACGGCTGTTCAGATGTGCGTTTACTGCGGTGGTTGAATCCAAGATCCTGTCTGCCTGGGCTGAGCTAGCAGCTAAATGCTAACTTTGCTGAATGGGGAGAATGGGGGGATATACCCCACCACGGCCACGCCCCCAGCCATCTACCCCAGCGTCTATGACGAGACATCGACTCAACCTATAGCTTATCTGTGCAGCTGCAAGTCAGTCACTGACTCTACCTGAACAGATTTTCACTATGACATTGTTTTTATCTTAGATCTGGTTTGTCTGTTATACTGCAGTAATTGTTATGTGGATCACCTAAAAGCTAGGCACACGTGTACCTGGCAGAGGCAACAATCTGAGTCAAACTGAGCTACAGTAGGTGCTGATTGCATTAAGAAGAATGAAAGTTGGAAAATGGCCTAAACAACAGCCTGGATGCTTGGGTTGGCCTGGAGCAGAGAACCAAGGAAGAAAAGAGGCGAGCCATGCAGCAGAATGGCTCAGTGTTCACACGCGTCCTCAGGGTTGTAAACTGAGCCCACCTGTGTGACATGCCCATACAGAGAGCTCACTCTGTGCCTGCCTGTCTGTCTCTCTGTCTGTCTGGCTCTCTCTCTCTCTCTCTCTCTCTCTCTCTCTCTTTCTCTCTCTCTTTCTGGGGATCAAGTTGGAACTAGAAAGGCTTCCCTCTGGCTCATGTCCATACTCGTTTAACTCTTTCAGATGCCATTCTGTCATCTCATCTCTTAAGATCTCAAATGTAGACCAACTTGAGGCTGTAGTAGTTGCTGTCTTAACCACACATGAAAGAATGTCTACACATTCATATGCTAATTTGAGGACTTTTTGCACAATCCAGGACTTTGTTCTTCCTGTGTGTACAGACATGTACTACCAAGCACAGATGTCTTGAAATGCGCATAATTTAACCCTTATAAGTGCTCTTTGTGGATTATTCATTTCCATCCCACATGCACATAACGGCTCATTCATTTGAAAGTGGTGCAAAGTAAATACTGTAGACAGCCTACAGTTTTGCTTAGTGCCAAGTAAATAACATAGCCAGCGCCCAGCTTCATACGTAACGGTTTTCTGTGGCTATTTCACCAATGTGAAACTTCAATATGAAGTAATGCATTCATTCTAATATACAGAGGGTAATTAACATTGGCCATTTCTAACTATTATTTACCATCATTTTAAGATGTATGATCTGACATTTGTATTGTTAATGTCATCATCTCAATGGCATTTTAAATTATATTGCCAAAACTAATCAGCTACATCCCAATGCTGCATATAGCCAAATACAGTCATACCATAAGTTAAAAGAAAAATCTGCAAATTATACTGTAAGATGAGTTGTGTTGTGCAGATATATTAAGTATAGTATAGAAAGTATATACTTGACCCCAAGGCAAAGTGGCTGTTGTTGGTATTGGTATTGGTATTGGTATTGGTATTGGTATTGGTATTGGTATTAGTATTGGTATTACAATGCGAGTATTGAGCTGAGCTAAGGTCCTTTCATCCTCACTGTACAGAGCTTCACAAAAAAAAACATTTGGTAGATAAAGTCTTAATAGCCATTACTCAGCTGGTCAGATTTAAATAATGAAATGACCACATCATCTACATTCCACCACAGTTAGCTAAAACCCACACTGCTGGCAAAGTTTAAATATTTGAATAAACTCTGCATCAGTGGTGTTTGTGGGTCTCTCTTAACATTTAATTCAGAATTTTCTGAAGTTGAATAGCTCTATAAAATGAAAGGAGAGCCCTGGCTTACATTCTTCCCATGTTGGTTTATTGGACTGTCTTTTATAGAGATATTAAACTGACAATATTTAACTGCGGGTTATCTGCTATTATTTAAGCTTAATTGTTTGGGACAGGCAATTGCACTGAGTTTGTTTTACTAAATACCCTGTATTTCAGTGTCAAAATTACAACCCAAATATCTAACTTTAACCCTTTCTTTATGTTGAAGTGGCCTTCATCATCCACACAAAGCTCTCTTATGGAGCAGCCATATTGTGTAACAGTAGTTGTGGTGGTGGTGGTGTTGTTGGTGGTGGTGGTATTGCTGCTGTGAATGCTCTCCTCTGTCCAGACCCTCGTGTTGAATACAGTCTGCACAGGCTGATTGCCAAATTTGTCTTGTGAGAATTATCTGCTTTCCCTCCACGGCACGCAGAACAAGAGATTCCTTATTATTAGAGCAAACCACAAGTCTCTTTATACTGCTGCCATATGCAAGAAGTGATTTAATTCAATCATGTATGTTTTTCCCCGACATGTACATTGGATAATCGCATCATGTCATGTGTAAGAGTACTTTGGTATGTTCGATGAAAATCTAGTCGTCTTTGTTTGCTTCCTTCTCTTTCCAGTCCACGTTGATGGATGAACGACGAGCGCTTCCTTTCCTCTGCGCGTCTGTTTACATCCATGTTCTATTGAGACGTAGAGCGGGTCTTCCCTTGTTCGGCCTGACAGGACATCTGTCTCCATTAGAGTATACTATTGATGTGCTGCTGTGTCAGTCTTCTACTGCCCTTGGCCTGTTTGAAAAAGGGAATCCCATTGTGCTCCACAATCAGCCACATTATAAATATATCTGTATCCGCTATCACCCACATTATACATATCGGCTATGTATCTTATGAGGACAGAAGGCGTGGTTGGGTTGTAGGGGTGGGGGGGAAAAATCAATACACTATAGTATCGTGATATTTTGCCTGACGATATTGTATCGATATTTGGACGCCAAGTATAGATATAAAAAAATTATAATAATAATAATTTGCAGGCCATGCCATGCCAGGCCACCGGGCATCTGCCCGAAGCACCCGATGTTGCAGTCTGCGCCTGCAGTGGCGTATTGAGTCCAGAGAAGCTTAATAATGTAGCCTACATGTGGGGCCAAAACAAAACAAAACAAAAAAAATACTGCATGTTTTACTTCCGGTGAGGTCAAGGAGATGGTAGGAAAAGGAGTTAGACAATATATCGCAATATTCAATATATCGCAATACTAGCATATCGCAATACTATCGTAACGTGAGTCAAGTATCGTTTTAGCATCGTATCGTGGGCATCTGGTGATTCCCACCCCTATTGGGTTGTAGCCTGGGCTGCTAAGCAGGTGATTCCCAAAGCAGCCATTGTTTCCTAATACAATATCTTACAAGCATTTGAAATCGCCTTGCCTATTTCTCTCGTTTACAGAATTACAGAACACTGGAGATGATCACATGATCACAAATTCGAAGTCCTAACACGTAGGCCTATATATAGCACATTCAGGTCATACATTGTGAATTCATGACATACTGACATAATCTGCAAGAGCATCCAAATGGCGCATGGCCGAAGACCACTAGCATGCTACACTTTAGAGGGACTATGATGCACTCTCTGATGTCAAGAAAGACATGTATGTTAGGGTTAATACTCCTGTCAGTGCCCCTGACCAAGGTACTGGCAAAAGAACTGGAGTTGGTCCCCGGGCGCTGCACAGTGGCTGCCCACTGCTCCTAGTTCTAGGAAGGTTCCAAGTAGAGGATGGGTCAAATGCAGAGGATGAATTTCCCCAAGGGGATAAATAAAGGATAACTTAACTTAACTTAACTTAACTGATGTGAGAAAAGCGTGGCTTGTGTTTCAGTGACCGTAGGGAAACGAGACAAAACCCTGAGTGCTTTCACACTGTCTGTCAGGTGTGACTCAGATTATGGGCACAACCCTGGCAGATATCGGCCGCAGTAGCGCGTTGCTGCATGACTTCAGGCTTGATTTCCAGATAATAACAAAGACGTTCGCTTTGTCACAAATTATCACACGCCTACATGAACAATCTTATCGCAGCAGAAATGAATTAGGCCCCCGTGCTGCGGCTCGGGCCCTGGAAACAAACACAATGCGCACCCGCAAATTTGAGTCAACTTGCCCGAGCAGTCGAGTATTGACTTGAGCTTCAAAGGCTCCTTTGAGGTTGTGGTAGTTCGGGAAAAGTGATTTCTTCAAAGATTCTCTTCCAATTACAGTGGGCTAGTCTTCCTGAGTGAGAGGCCAGTGTGCACACAGAGAATAGTGTCTGGGATATTAAGGTAGCACTCTCTGGTACTTGCTCTCCACAATGGTCATGGGGCCTAGGAGAGACATGACAGATGAGCGTAATAAAGCCTTATTCCATGGTCTGGGTGAATACTCTTTTCTGATTGGCTGGCAGGTGTGCGTTAAAACCGTTTAATGCACACGTAACATAATTCAGGATTCTTCTCAATATCAATATCATATGTTTCAAGTATGCAAAATCAGTGTTCATCTCATTGAACTGAATGGTGATGTCAAACAAACCTTACATATTCAAATAATATTCCTGCCCTACCTCATTTGATCAGGTTTTAAGTAACATTTGCTTGTCATCAATTTAGACAGCAGAAATGTCACTATTAAAATAACTTCATATCATCACGATGATTCTACTGAAAGACAACAAACAATAATAGGCTATTGAATTATCATCCACTCCAGCCCTAAATCAAGCAAGTAGTAACGGACGTTAGCCTACTAGTACCTTCTGAATCATATGGCCAACAGATGAGTAGGCATATCAATCACGGAGCAGATTACAGAAATAGACAGTAACCTGGACAGCAGCCCTCTGATCTCTACATCAAACTTCCCTCATTAGCTTTAGCATCCATATTTACTTGAAAAGCACATGGCATAAACACTTTGGAAGAAGGACTTCCCACAGCATGTGAATTTTCTGTAGAAAATAGTTGACCCATAACAGTACACATGTAGATCATTATGAATCTACATATTTATTGCAGATTATATACTCACTATCTAATATTCACCTCGCTCATAAAAAAAAATCTATATATACCGTATATATATACAGTATAACATTTTATTTTCCCCTCCTTCATGTAGGCGCCCTGGCACCCTCTAGTGGCCGGCCGCCACTGGCTGTGTCCCTCCTCCTGTAAGCAGGAACCTATGAGCACAGGGTGATGATCAGCTTCACGGGGCTGATCGAGCCTTGTGGTCGGGATGAGTAATGCATACTGCTAAGTGCTGTAAAAACCTTTGAGGCTATAGGAGTCACTTTGGGGAGGCTTGAGTTAGACTAACTTTACTTACTATGCCGTCGATCACAAGCAACAAGAACTTCTCAAGTCATTTACATTTTTAAAGTCCCTGGAAACCAGAAATATTTCTTTATTATTTAGTATTTTGAGTTCATCACATCACAGGAACCTATGTTAATAAGCCACCAGCCAAATTTGAACGATGATGAACGTCGCAAAGTATATAAATTTAGGTTTGACAGTCATGGCAAAAGTCATGAGAATCAATTAGATTTTACACCGTCTTTTCTCCCGCGGACTGTGTGGCCGTGTCCCGTCTGCAGCAGGTCTCCTCTGAGAGAGAGAGAGAGAGAGAGGGAAACGGAGAGAGAGAAGGAGAGAGAGAGAGAAGGAAAGAGAGATGGATTGTGTGTGTGTGTGTGTGTGTGTGTGTGTGTGTGTTCGCTCGTTGTGCGCATAGTCTACTGACAGAGAGGAAGAGATCTCTGCCGCTGCGAGTGCACAGCGCTACTGTGTGTGTCAGTGTCAGAGTGTGTGCGCGCGTGCGTGTGTGTGATTCGATTCAATCTTATGACGTGATAAGATCATGCATTTTAGCACCGCGCGCACCGCTCTCTTCAATGAGGAAGTGGAAATCCAGACCTTGTAGAAAAGTGGCGATTTTGGGGGTTAGGGTTGAAACTAATGTCAACTACTTTCTGAGGCACACAATTACTCACATAAGACCCTAAATTTAATACTTAGAAGGTTTTTGTGGATTTTGATTTCCAGGGACTTATATAGGGCTGGTTATTGAACTTTGATACGTTTATGGTATCGATCGAATTAAGTCAATACTACAGAGTATCGATTCACCAAATTTCAATACCTACGAGCGCATCTAGTTTTTTCCGAGTTGTCCTTGAATGCAGCATACGAGCAATAATGTTCTAAATAAATAACAATGTTGAAATTGAGAAGTTTTGACTTACTTTTTTACATCTGAAATTATTATTATTATTATTATTTTTTTTATAGAGAGTAAAGTATCGAAAAAAGTATTGTTCAGGAACCGGTATCGATTCGAAGTCAAGGTACAGATTAGGGATGGGCATCGAATTTCGAATTTTCGAATAATCGTTGTTATTATCAAGGTCGACTTTTATTATTGAAATTCGAAATTCGAAAAAAAAAAAAAAAAAAAAAAAAAAAAAAAAAATTTTTTGAGTGAAATGTTGCATTGTCTCCCCTGATTCTAAGTATAGTCAAATCGCTATAAGCATTTTAAGCAAGGTTTATGGAAAAATGAATGGCGGATGAAATCCCATGAAGAGGGAGAGGGGGTGACTTTGGCACCCCTTTGGCACTCAGACCTGAGCCTACTAAATATTTAATGAACCACAACCACTCATGATTGTCAAAACTGTTTTTTATTTTCGAAAATGTCAATGTAAAAAAAATTAAAAATGTAAAAAAAAAAAAAAAAAAAAAAATTTTTTTTTTTTTTACATTTTTTTTTTTTTTTTTCGAAATTCGAATTAAATTCGAATTTGGCCAGCGAATTTCGAATAGTGTTTTTGCTAGAAATGCCCATCCCTAGTACAGATATCGGGGATAAATTGAACGATACCCAGCCCTAGTAGTATGAGATGGAAACTCATTTCAAATGAGTCATTTTAACCCAACAGTTGTGTACATACTTTTCAGGAAACTCACACATTGGGCCTCTCTGCTGTGCTTTGTATAGCTAACTCAGTATATAGGTTATCCAGGAGCTAGTACTGCACAGGCTTTTTTGCTATTGACTAATATGCTGTAGTTCAGTCCTAACCAGTCAGTTTCATCTTTTTTCTGCGCCTTCTAAATGATGTGACTCTTCATACCGGTGTCTTTGATGTCGACTCTGCAGAGGCAACCCACTGCTGCAAACCACCGGCTTGTCCACTAATGATCTGTACCAGGTTGGGGTTACTGCTTTCATCTTCTGGTGTAACAGTTGCATTTTTCCCTTTTAGACGATCCCTCGTACAGCGTGTTCTTTTTCTGCACAGTGTCTCATCTGTCTCCTCTGGTGGACACTGCAGGGACACGTGTTGTTAGAGTTGTGGAGAACTTCTAGAAAATAAACACTTGAACCCTTGTGGTGAGCGATGTTGCAGTTTCTCAAAAGACCCTTATGTCTAACCAAACATTGGATACAGCCGAGCCCTTGTTCAATAACGGCATGTGCTTCATCTTGATCTCTGTCTGATTGCCATTTGTATATATAGTTTATAGTCCAATAGCTGGGCCTCAGGCTCTGTGAGTAACATTTCAACCAGCAGACAGATGATATTGCATCTGCATCTCAGCTTTTTATGTGCATCTCTGTATGTTATTGTGAATTCAATTGTGGAAGACAAGGCGACATGTCGGGTAATAGCTTGTGAAATGTGCTCGCTGTCGCTAATGCTGTTAGACGCTTTATGGTTTCACCTCACTGGACTTGTTCAATTGCATTGTCATAATTGTCTGACATTTACATACCCGACTTGGTTGTGTGTGTTGTATTTTAATGCTATATAGGATTGGACATTGAATATTGCCTCATCCAATGGTCCATTCAGACCTGCCATAATAACACAATGTCTGTGTCGTTAGTTATTAGCCGACTTTTATTCTATTGTTCGCCCAACTATTCCGGGAATCACTATAGCCTACAAGGCATGCGCTAGGCATAACATATTGCCGATGGAGATTTTTTTATTTACGGCTTTTTACAAAGTAATGAAAAGTTAAAATGCTGAAATGTTTTGAGTCAATAAGTAATCAGCCTCTTTGCAGTGACACCCCAGATTCAGTTAGCAGTTAGCTAACGCTAGTTGAAGCCTGGAGGTGCTGGCAGCTGCGATAGTTTTGCTATCACCCTTGTTAATCTCGCTATGTTCTTCATCACAGCGGGTCATTACCCACTGTGCACTTAATCGTGCACTAGTTCTGCATAAGCACCTGCAGCTCTCTCCTTATTTTACTGACGTTCTCACTAATCACACGGCTGTTTACATGCGTTTCTGAATGGCTAGCTAGTTATTAGCCTATCTCGCTGTTAGCGATCATGGATGTTCTCTCTCTCCCTCTCGGTAAGATGTAACTTTGCTGCGCATAACGTTACTTATTTGCGGGAGTGCATGGGAGAAGCCTCCCGCTAGTGTTGATGCCCAGTGTGATGGCAGAGAAATGTGTGTTTGCTGCGTCGCGTGTAACGTTAGTTTAGAGGAGGCTCACACACACACACACACACACTCAAAAAGACGTGAAAAAATTATAGTAATCGCACACTTTTGCGGTTATGTAATCGCACGTGCTGACATCGCGATTGCCATTGCGATTAGATTAATAGTGCAGCACTATACCAGACATGATTTAGATTAGAACATAAATCAGTGGTTCTCAAAGTGGCATCTGCGGACCCCCGGGGTCCTTGAGGGGGTTCCAGGGGGTCACCAGCAAAAAGGGTAATCATTTATTTTCGCTATAATTCCATCTATAACAAGTAGCACAATGAGAGAATCAGAATGTGTGACTATTTTGATCATGGGTTTCATACACTTTCTTTAATAAAACCAACTAAAAGCGCAAATCTCATCAGATGGACCCTGGGACAAAATCTAAACAAATGGGGGTCCGTGGTCCAATTTGTGTCAGTTCAGGGGTCCTTGGCATGAAAAAGTTTGAGAACCACTGCCGTAAATGATGCATATAAGAGCAGAAACTATTGTGAAGTCCAAGGAAAAGTGTGTAGAAAATGTAACTTTTCAGCTGTAATGTAAAGCGCTATGGCTATCAGAACCCAGGCATAGACAGCTCATCTAGAAAGCTGTTCATGTACATACTCTCCCCATCAAACTCGACCAGGCTTGAGCAAATCTGCATAGACTATATATAAACTGTAGTGGAAGTATTGACTGACTATTGACTATTTAAATGAGATGTTTATGCATTTCATTTTCAATCATTTTGTAAAAAAAAATTACGTACAAATGTTTTCACTTTGTCTTTATGGTGTATTTTGTGGTGATTTTTGACAAAAACTCAATTACATCCATTTTGAATAGAATTCAGGCTGCAACAAGACAGACTGTGCGTCAAGGGGCTTGGATGTTTTCTAAAGGCACTGTACTTATACTTAACAAAGGACATTAGAGTCTTGTTACTATTTATAGAAACCGCATTTATTTTAAGGTTAACCGGGTTGCTGTGTGTTTTGTAAGGAGTCACATTTTGGGAACTTAGTGCATCATGCATATCCTGGCAAACGGATGGCTCGAGTCTCAAGCCCAATTTATGCTTCGTCTGCCGACACTTTTGAAATGGTCGCAGACAGAAATGAGGACTTGAGTCGACACTTTCAAGTGTCTGCGAGCAGTGTCTGCTACCTGGTGAAATGTCTAGTGTCGCTGACTACGTCACATAATGTCGCGCAAGTCTGATTGGCTATATAGACGGGCACGCGCGACTTCCTTGTTTTAGTTTTCGCTGAAATGAAATTAATGAGCGTGTCCCCGGTATTTTTATAAGCCTGTTCTTGATGTATGACTTCGTGAAAATCACAAAGAACACCGTGACCAACTTCCCAGAGAGAGAGGAAGTGATTGTGTGGTTGTGTGTCGTTATATGCGGCGACGTGGGTTCACTGACAGCATTCCCTCTCTTGCCTGTCTGCACTGCACTAGTTCTCTGCCTCCCTCTGTCTCTAGCGTCACGTGACCGTTGCGCCGTGGAGAGAAGCATAAATGCAGCAACATGAGCGACACTTTATTTTTCGTCTGCGACCATGTGCTGAGCGACACTTTATAATAAGTATAAATTAAGCTTCATTCTCCCCCCCTCAGCTGACGGAGATTGGCAGTGATTGCAATGGGTTGTGACACCTGGACAGCATCAGCAGCAGTCCGAGGTGTTGCCATGGATCTGTAACCGTACACTCACTCACCTGCCAAATAGCTCTGGCGGTATTGAATGGCCTGTCAATGTATTGGATGTCCAATTCAATCAACTCCTAAATTGAGTGAGGATAGCGTTGGGTTTTAATGGCTGTGCGGCTGCCGCTGATGAGAAGGTGTTTAGTGTTGCCTTTCTATCTCCATGCGAGCGAGCTGCATTTCTGACATGCCTGTGGTTGGAGCAGACGTGGATTCAGCCCACATTTCATTGATAGGCAGTTTTATTGTGCTGCTGCCTGATCTCTGTGTGTGTCTCCCCCACTATTCTCAAGGAGAGGAACAGATAAGGAGATCTCATCACGTGTAACATAAACTTGTGTGAGATATATATATATATACGGTGTATATATATTTTATTTTATTTATTTTTTATAGACTGCTGCTTAAGCCTGTGAGAAGACTGTGCACACATCAGTCATATCCGTTTTAAGTTAATATTTGGTTAGCTTAGCTATGAAATGTCAGCAGCTGCAGTCTTATCGCAACCCACACATGTAGGAAGTACATCATTGTTTTTATTCTACGCTTGTGTTGGATAGCCAGTGTAAATGATGATATTTTGTAATCCATGTGCTCAAATTGTATTATGTGCTAAGTGCTTCCAAGTTCCAATGCTTTTGTTTTCCTTGGATCTTGTTCCAACAAACTGTTGCCTTCACTGAAAAGCAGAGATTGGCACAGTGTGTGGAGTTTCTAGTCAATTTGGCACACATCCCAAGAAACCTCAAAATACACATTATGCAATCAGTTTACCTGTCTGAAATCCAGCCCAGTACGTTGACGAGGACACAGATTGCCTGGTTGCCACTGAAAAGCGAACGTTTACTGTAAAAACCCACTGGTTTAGTTTAACATCGGGGTCGCAACCTTGGCTGCACATGAAGTCACGTTGAAAGGAAGCCAGCCTGACCACAGCGCCGAGTGCTTTTTTTATATTGCTCGTAGTAATCACAAAGTCTAGACGTTGGCAATTCACCCTTACAATCTCTGGCCTCCTTTCAGACAGACTAAGCTCAGGCTGTCTCCCCCTCTCTGTTTGGTTATCAGGGTGTCATCCCAGTCTGGCCCGGGGCGTGTTCGTTGTCAGCAGCATGTATGCAAAGCTGCTTGTGGAGCACATGATGTGGGCTGCAGCACTCAGACTCAGCGCGGTGCCCTCTGTCCTGTCCTCTCCTCTCTGCACCCTCTCTCCTCTCTGCACCCTCTGACGCTCCATCATCTCAAAATGAATCCAGCGCTGCTGCTGTCAGCTGCTGACGTGATCGCCACACGACATCACTGGTGCTATGACAACAACACTCCAGCCTCGCCTCCGCTCACAGGTCCATTTTGGACCATCGCTGAATGTTCCCAATTACAGATGCAGCGCATTTAAAACGGCTGCCTTTTCTGCCGCCCTCATGCTGTTGAGACGAAGAATATATTTGTTTTGTTTTTTGTTTGATCATATTGTTGTTGCAAATCCCATTCTTTTAAAACCATGAAGAAAGCTAAATTAGATGGAAACTGCGAGATGCTTTTTCCCCCTCACAAATTTATTTCTAAGCCAAATATAAAGTGATGTTTATATTAAAGCGACAAAGATTATTTTATCAATTTAGAGAAAACTGAGATAAGGCAGCTTGAGTCTGAACATTGAGGTACTACTCATTGATCTTATCTGTTTTTTCTCTCTTTTTTTGAATGGTAGAGAGGTTGCCAGATGTAGTGTAAACATGATGCTCCTCATAGGGGAGTGAAGATGTAATTTAAAGAGGGGACGAGGGAGGGAACACGCATTCCTGCTGGCACTAGGTTTTTTAGTGGGGGGGGGTGGAATTAGAGAACGGAGGAGGGAGCAAGAGGGGAGGGAGGGAGCAGAGTGTGTGAGAGAGTCAGCAGGGGGAGGGGGGATTTACAAACAGACACTCCTCCCTCCCTCCCTCCCCTCAGTTCCTCAACTCATCCTTGCCTATAGGAGTCAGTCTGCTGTGGACTTGAAAGAGGAGTATCAATAATCCCTTCGTATGGAGCTTCAATTTTCCCCATCAGTGTTGTTTGGAATTTCTCTGGGCTATTTGCAAAAAGACAACCAAACAAAACAGAAGTGACAGTCTTTTTTGGTTGTAACCACTAACCAGTAAGGTAAGTCATTGTGTGTGCTGCTGTGTATTTTGTCTTGTTTGCCACATTGTGTGTGTATTGGGGCTGTTTGTGTGTGTTGTTCGAGGCAGCAGACAAATGGCTCGCCACTGCAGACTGAAACCGCCTAGCTTCCAAAAGAGGTGCTAAATGAGACCAGTTCACACATGTTGTCTCTTCCAAACAGGCAAACTGGCCAGAGTGGGAATGTGTGGCCCTCAAGCACAGGCTGCAGTAGAGTTTTCACATTTCAAAAGTTCTGTAAGATGGAACTAAAGCTCTTGTGCTTTTATTCTGGATTTACCCACAAACTCATTATTTTAATGAACACAGCATTCCCATGAATTTCCATTAGATTTTCCTGGCCCTCATCCCATGATTCCATGCTTTGTGTATGTGACTCCTGACCATGTCCTGGGGGTCTTCACAGCCCCGTGTTTGGGGTGGGGTTTCTACCTCACGCTGGTACCTGTAACACTGTGTATGGTACAACTTCACCTACCACTGCAGGCCAATGAGGCTATTGTAGTGCTCGCTATTCAGCGGCAGACGCAAACAATACCGCTTGTGTCTGCATCGTTGTAATGACAAAGCAGCGGTGTGGTGGCGCTGGCGGTATTGCGGTGCTCGAAAGGGGGATTGATGAATTGCAAATGTGAAAGATGGTCAAAGTCAAGCAGAATTCCCAGAGCATGTCCTGAGGGGGGAGAGAGGGGGGGGGGGGGGGGGGGGTGGGGACTATATGATGTGCGAGTTCATTTAAAATCTGGGCTTTGTGTTGGAAGCCTGTTGGGAGTCTGCCCGCGTTGGGGAGAAGGGTGAGAAATGGTCATCTGGTGTGATAGTTATGGAAATGTATTGACCGGCCTATAGGCTTACCAGGACTGGAGGTCACTGGCTTCAGTTTTCAGGCTTTTAAAGCTTGACGACAATGCTGCTCTCATGACTACAGAAAAGCAAGCTGGTTAAAAAAAAATCTGTCCCAACGTGTTACATGAAAATCACATGCAATGGTAATGTTGTCGCCAGTTTCAAATTGACCTAATAAAAAATTATTCTCCTGAGGAGGGACTATTTTTTAATCACAGATTGATTTGTACGGTCTTCTATAAGCTTGACTTAATTAAAAGGCACTGCGAGTTGACAAAGGTTTTATTGTCGATTTTGCAAGTCAGGGGAGTTGATCTGAGATCAGGTGGTCTTTTCAGATACTAGGCTTATTATAAAGAAGTTACTTATGGGCAGATTCAGCATGACAGCACATGCAGCAACACAGAGAAGCGTTTCATGTTATTTTCCGCTCACACGCGACACCACTGCACCTGGCTTAATTTTGTTCTGGTTTAAAAATATCTCATGTTTGTAAGTGCAAAACTTCACCTGTAAGATATGTTGTATTACGCGGTTATTTCAACATGGCTACACCCAAAGCAGCAGTGTGATCTATGAAAGGAACAGTTATCTCAAGCACCTAGGACACTGGAGCATAGAGAGAGAGATGATTAATTAACAATCAGGCTGGCAGTCTTACTTTCAAACGCTCTTTGATGACTTACAAATTAATCACACAGCCTCTCTTGTACATGCTCACATGTGGAACATTTTACTGATCATTGCTAAGGTTACATGCTAATTTGTTTTCCTCTGAATGCACTTTACGCACTGCAAACATGTGGAGCTGAGCTATGCTGCCACATTTTGTTTTTGTTGGCAGTTGTGCTATGATTTGGTCATCAGTCAGGAAAAGTCTGTTCTGCCGTGGTCGACCTGGAGTTATGATGGCGTCCTGTCTTTCACTGACCATTTGCTTAGGAATACATTTTTCAGAGGCCAATTCTCACAATTGACAAGTGAGAGAAGCCACATTGGAACAATTTTGAAAGGCAAATATTGTTCAAAGCCTTCAGTTGTCGTTTATTATTTTATATACCTTCACAAAAAATGTTGAATTTTGTTTTCCCCTTGAGGATTCTGCTTTGATGTAAGACCAGAAAATAAATGCATTAATGTTTTGTGTTGCATGTGAAACGACCAAAGGCAATTGGTGAATGCTTTTTCGATGGCTGAGGAACGTCCAATCAGTATTTAATGGGAATGTTCAGTATTTTTCCAAGGCTTTCCAATTGATCTCTAATCGAGCTCCTTTTTTGGGACTTTGGGTAAGATCTGATAGAAGTGTTTTCTTCAAATACGTTGACCTGAACCTCCTCTTCTCAAGGGTTGAACAAATTGAATTTGGAATTAAACAATTTCTCCCACCATTACATGAAAGCCATTCCATTTACCCCATAAACTGTATTGATAGGGAGATTAAGTAATGCATTCCTCCTGGAAACTTCTAAAAGTTTCAAAGAAGAGAACATGAACACCCATCGCCCAACAGCCATGACCTTCTCTGTTTACAATGAATGAGTACGAGACTGAACTTTTAAACACGTACGTACAAAGTTTGATCTTCCTGGTAGTTTGGCATATCAGTTACAGTTACTACCAGTAAATGTAACCTTATCTCCATTAAAATAATCATTGCTACAGTGACAGGCTTGAGTCATTGTGACCGAGCGGTACATCAGAACAGAACTACATTTGCTCGGCTCTCCTACTGTAAGACACACAAACAACACAAGTATTAGCACTAACCATAACCACAGTTGTTGTGACCACCTTAATTAAATTAATTAAATTATATTAACCCATGGCACAATCCTAGGGAGTGCCTAGGGAGTGCTAGGGAGTATTCGAACATCTACCTGTCAAAATACCGATGCACAAATCTGTCTCAGTCACTACACATGCTAGCCTCCGAAATGTTAAATTGTTAAAGGTAGCGTATATATGTGACATCATCGGTGACATATTCCTACAGGGCAGTAGAAGAAGCCCGTGCTGAAAACTCAGATCCAAACTGCTCGGAGCGAGCGCACACATTTCCTGCCCAGCTTTGTGTAGTCATGTGTGTCAGGATCCAGCTTGGTTCTGCTTCGGTGCACAAGGCACCGCACCGGGAAGCCGGGAGCTCCTGGACTGTTATGGTTGAGATGGCGCTCAGGGATGACTTCTCTCCTGGCTCAATCTGCAGATATGATTTTCAACAAATCTCCTGAATGAATTTTGAATGGTGGGAGCATCAACTAATGAAAAACCAAATGCAGCAAGGGAGAGGGTGGGGGTGGGGGGTGGGGGGTGGTGGGCAGTCACTCTTTGGAAACTTTGTGTTATTTGGAAACTTTGTTCTCACGTCCAGGACGAGTGTGTATAGGAACACTGCTGTGTTTCTCATCTCATCGTCTGAGAGAGGGCAGTCTGCCAGCACACTCCACCTTCTTCAATACCTTCACTCAAGGCCTCTTTGTCCTCCTGCCCTTTTTCAACATAGCCCAAAACTATTCCCTACTCATTAATATTGGAGTCAAAATGGGCCTTGGCGCTGACCCAGATGTGTTTTTAGAGTGGAGGGTTTTGATCGTGGGCCTCTATTTTGTGGTGCTAACATAAAAAGAGCACACTCGAACTGAAGCCTGTCTCGAAATTTCAGCTCACCGTCCTGGAAGCTGGCCTCTGTGAGAGAAGATCCTTAGTGCCAGATGAACAGAAACCACACTTTGCAGTTCTTCAGTGTCCTCCTTGGTGTTGTGTCTATTCTGTTGCCACTGCCAACGATGGGACATTCAGGCAAAGACAAGTCAGCTGCCACAGTGAGATTGGTAGGTGAATGGCTCAGCCAGCAGTCTATTGGCCCGTGGTTTGACATCAACATCCATTCAGTGCCGTTAACTCCTCCCTCCCTGTGTTAACTCCTCCCTCCCTGTGCGGTGCTGTTGTGGTGTGTCTCACAGTTTCACTGGAAAACTATGAAGCCCATTTGCTTAGATTTGCATGTTAGAAAATGAGAGGATCTGCTATACAATAGTAGTTTGTGTTACTTCTCTCTTCCACTTCACTGTGAGAACGTAACAGGTGAGGGGAGAGTCAGTTATGTAGCGATAACTTCAGTTCTTTGCTTTACAGACATGCTTTGCTCGTGTTTGTGTTGTTGTCGGTTGTCTCATTGCCAATTTCTTCCTTTAATAGGAAAGCCAAAATGCTGCCACAGCAGAGTTGAAACTTGACAGAGCGTCCTCTTATTTCACTTCCTCCTGAGCTGGAAGTGTCATGACCCAATCTAAAACTTGATAATCCTTCCGCTCTCCGAAGTTCAAACAATGTAAGAAAAAAAGATGTTCTGAATATTATTTACCAAAATGTAGCATCACAACCTTCTGTTCCATCCCTATTGACAAAACTAGCAAGGGTCACTTGCTTTTAATATCCCTGCACAGCAACCTGTAGCAGCACCTACCCCCATGTATACAATCCCCCCCAAGTACGTACGCACTCATACACACACACACACACACACACACACACACACACAATTTGGAAATATACTGCCGTGGAATAACTGCACACACACACGCACTGCACAGTGCACACATACACACACACACACACACATGATTTGATGTACGTTTACTGGGAAATAACTGCAATATTTGACTCAAAGCCTCGTTCACATTGAATGGTATTAATAATGCACTATCTGGAAATAATGTGTATAAGCCTTTGTTTTTGATCCTGTGTGGCGTATTTATACATATACTGTACATATACATTCTTTCATATATACACATTTAAAATAGACACTTTACACCACACTTATTGTGTATAGTAGCTAATGCGAAATTTTGTAAATGTTTGAATGTACCTGTGCCTTGTTTGTTTTTAACTTGTGTGCCTACCTTTTTCTGTGTGTGAGTAGTACAATGCAAACCGGAGTCAAATTCCTTGTATGTGTACATAATCGACCAATAAAGCTGATTCAGATTTTTCTGTTGTACGAGTCACAGTCCCCTGGAGGCATCCGGTCCGTCTGTCTGTCTGTCTGTCTGTGAGAAAGCGACCAACTCGTAACGCAATACTAGGACTAGACATCGATAAGTTCTGGATCTGAAACCTAAATGATCACTCACTTGCTGTTGCCACTTGCCACAAGTATCTACTTACAGCTGTTTTTCATGGGCACCATCATCTGCCACTGTGCAGTAGACAGTGGGTGCCGGCTTTGGTTATGTTCATCACAAAAGGGGTTCTAGTCATAGAATGGTCAAGCATATTTTACTCCTGATGTGAGGGGGGGGGGGTTGATTGTGTTTCAGTCTGCTTGTGGATGAGCCTATTGTAAAAGTCTGGAATGTGAAGCATGTAAAGGCAGAGTAAAAAGCTGATGCCTTGTGTAGCCTAGCATCACCAGGGGAGACCTTTTCACTGGCAATGACAGTTACAGGCGTAAGAGAAGGTCATCTTGTGAAATTCTCTGCTGATTGTGGTTGTGATATTTTGTCGCAGTGACTGCAGCCTATTTCATTATGGAACTCTTCTTTTTATCCTCTTCCCAGATGAATACTTGTATGTATTGCAAACTAACTGATCTCTATGATTCTTGTGTGATCCAGCCTGGAGGCGTGCATTTCCTCAGCATCTGATTAAGCAACTTAAAAGTTTCACATTAGTGGGAGTTAAGTCTGAGACACTTATCAAAGGATTTACATTTGCACTTAGGCGTTTAACTGATGCGTCTATTCAAAGCAGAAAGGAGATGGAAGGGGCCCATTTTACTTTGTGCCTCCGTTAAAAGAGAATCAGCAGAATGGCTTTGTTCTGGCAAATCCCAACATCTTCAAAGGTGATGGACAGAGCCTTGCCATTTATCTATTTGACACAGTAATGAGGATGAATTTGTGGCTAAACGTGTACGTTTCAGACAGTGTTGGCAGCTGTCCTTTCATCTGAACAAGCCATACTTGTTGGGGATTCTTTTCTGGGGGTGCATTCTGCCTGTCTGGCAAATCAGAAACATGTACAGACCCATTTGCTAATGCTGTCTCAGTTTTGAGGTGAACAGTTGTAGGAGAAATCCCCCCACTCACCATAACAGACCACAGTTCCCTTCCCCCCACAGCACTGTAATCGGAGGAATCGCCCCCAACCCCTTATCTGCCACTCCTTTGCCTCCACAGTGGTGTGTGACACCTCCAATTAACAGTTCTTTAAGGACTTCAAAGGTTGCCACTGCCTGAGAAGCTATAAGGAGCTGGAAGCAGGATGTGCTCTTGATGGCTCTGCCGATTGTGACCCTTGGTTTGCTGCCATTGATGACAGATTAACCACACAGCAAATGATAGTCTCCCTCAGAATGAAATATCTTCAGTCATCTGGATCTCTTCATTTCACATCGTATCTTAATGCTAATTTCACAGATCCATTGGTACACCCAGTGCATAAAAAAGCACAATTAGCAACCACACTTAAAAGACAGATATTGTGACAAAACATTTTAGTTGGTAGTTGCCAGGCAGTTCAGACTATGAACAATATGATTCAGAATATGAAATAATATCTTTTCTTTCTTTCTTTTTTACCAGAGGCCATAGATGCTGCAGGGTTTTTCCTGCATAGAGAATTACGAGGCGGCCACCTCCGTCAAATTCCGTGCTACCTCCAGCTCTTAACAAAACTCTTGACAGTTGTCTTCATGGAAAACACTATTTTCTAACAAGCATTGCACTTGGTGGATTTCTGTTATTTGTAATTGCGACATTACACCGATGTGTTGACAATTTAATGTTAAATATTCTTTGATAACATTGTTTATGAAAGCAGCCTTCTGAGTACCTTTGCATAGTGCAAAGCCTTTGCATATGCACAATCCACATAGAAAACGTCTAATTTCATTCCAGCTAAAGGAAAAACCACTATCGGTGAATTGCCCCCCACTAAAATCGGTATCGCTCTGAAAAATCCCATATCGTTTGGGCTGTAGTACCACCTCCGCCTCATTGAGCCAGGTAAAACCCTGTAGTAAACGATGCCATCAGCCATCGTGATGTTTTACTGTGGAACCATCACGATGGCTATTTGGTTCACATCGCACTAACTATAGTGTCTGCTGTACACACAGCTGAGACAGAGGCACACTAACTATAGTGTCTGCTGTACACACAGCTGAGACAGAGGCACACTAACTATAGTGTCTGCTGTACACACAGCTGAGACAGAGGCACAACCAGCACTAACTATAGTGTCTGCTGTACACACAGCTGAGACAGAGGCACACTAACTATAGTGTCTGCTGTACACACAGCTGAGACAGAGGCACACTAACTATAGTGTCTGCTGTACACACAGCTGAGACAGAGGCACAACCAGCACTAACTATAGCGTCTGCTGTACACACAGCTGAGACAGAGGCACAACCAGCACTAACTATAGCGTCTGCTGTACACACAGCTGAGACAGAGGCACACTAACTATAGTGTCTGCTGTACACACAGCTGAGACAGAGGCACTAACTATAGTGTCTGCTGTACACACAGCTGAGACAGAGGCACACTAACTATAGCGTCTGCTGTACACACAGCTGAGACAGAGGCACACTAACTATAGTGTCTGCTGTACACACAGCTGAGACAGAGGCACTAACTATAGTGTCTGCTGTACACACAGCTGAGACAGAGGCACACTAACTATAGTGTCTGCTGTACACACAGCTGAGACAGAGGCACACTAACTATAGCGTCTGCTGTACACACAGCTGAGACAGAGGCACACTAACTATAGTGTCTGCTGTACACACAGCTGAGACAGAGGCACACTAACTATAGCGTCTGCTGTACACACAGCTGAGACAGAGGCACACTAACTATAGCGTCTGCTGTACACACAGCTGAGACAGAGGCACACTAACTATAGTGTCTGCTGTACACACAGCTGAGACAGAGGCACTAACTATAGTGTCTGCTGTACACACAGCTGAGACAGAGGCACACTAACTATAGTGTCTGCTGTACACACAGCTGAGACAGAGGCACACTAACTATAGCGTCTGCTGTACACACAGCTGAGACAGAGGCACACTAACTATAGCGTCTGCTGTACACACAGCTGAGACAGAGGCACACTAACATAGTGTCTGCTGTACACACAGCTGAAACAGAGGCACAACCAGCACTAACTATAGCGTCTGCTGTACACACAGCTGAGACAGAGGCACAACCAGCACTAACTATAGCGTCTGCTGTACACACAGCTGAGACAGAGGCACACTAACTATAGCATCTGCTGTACACACAGCTGAGACAGAGGCACACTAACTATAGCGTCTGCTGTACACACAGCTGAGACAGAGGCACACTAACTATAGTGTCTGCTGTACACACAGCTGAAACAGAGGCACAACCAGCACTAACTATAGCGTCTGCTGTACACACAGCTGAGACAGAGGCACAACCAGCACTAACTATAGCGTCTGCTGTACACACAGCTGAGACAGAGGCACACTAACTATAGTGTCTGCTGTACACACAGCTGAGACAGAGGCACAACCAGCACTAACTATAGTGTCTGCTGTACACACAGCTGAGACAGAGGCACAACCAGCACTAACTATAGTGTCTGCTGTACACACAGCTGAGACAGAGGCACAACCAGCACTAACTATAGCGTCTGCTGTACACACAGCTGAGACAGAGGCACACTAACTATAGTGTCTGCTGTACACACAGCTGAAACAGAGGCACAACCAGCACTAACTATAGCGTCTGCTGTACACACAGCTGAGACAGAGGCACAACCAGCACTAACTATAGCGTCTGCTGTACACACAGCTGAGACAGAGGCACACTAACTATAGTGTCTGCTGTACACACAGCTGAGACAGAGGCACACTAACTATAGTGTCTGCTGTACACACAGCTGAGACAGAGGCACACTAACTATAGCGTCTGCTGTACACACAGCTGAGACAGAGGCACACTAACTATAGTGTCTGCTGTACACACAGCTGAGACAGAGGCACACTAACTATAGCGTCTGCTGTACACACAGCTGAGACAGAGGCACACTAACTATAGCGTCTGCTGTACACACAGCTGAGACAGAGGCACACTAACTAGCGTCTGCTGTACACACAGCTGAGACAGAGGCACACTAACTATAGCGTCTGCTGTACACACAGCTGAGACAGAGGCACACTAACTATAGCATCTGCTGTACACACAGCTGAGACAGAGGCACACTAACTATAGCGTCTGCTGTACACACAGCTGAGACAGAGGCACACTAACTATAGTGTCTGCTGTACACACAGCTGAGACAGAGGCACAACCAGCACTAACTATAGTGTCTGCTGTACACACAGCTGAGACAGAGGCACAACCAGCACTAACTATAGCGTCTGCTGTACACACAGCTGAGACAGAGGCACACTAACTATAGTGTCTGCTGTACACACAGCTGAGACAGAGGCACAACCAGTGGCCTTCCACAGCGTTGCCCCAGAGAAAATGTTGGCAGGAACAAAGGTGTTGCCAGGGGAAACAACACAAGCTGCTACTCAACAGGATCTAAATCAGCAGCCCTTTCCTACAGATAGCTTTATCGCGCTTGTCAGATAAAAATAAACAAAGACGTACGCCACATCAGCAAACCCTGTTATCAGCACTCAGTGAGAACAGTATATGCTTGTAAATATACACATTGTGACCTTAATATAGATAGATGGATAATCGTATAATAATGACATGATTATGGCTTATGGCTCGCAATCCTTAACATCGACAGAAACTCAGGATCCCCACATGGATGTGCATTCCCTGGTGCTTTTCATTTCCCCACATGTATTAGTAGTAAGTAACAGCAGAAGTGATGCTACAAACAGCAAATACAATATTAGGTTGTCTTTGTTAAACCTGTGGACCTTGTGGGACTCAGAATTGTATTAACATACCAGGAAGGTGGAAAAAACAGTATGATAAAAGCGAAGAGGGCAAACGTCTCTGTGGACATCATGTGAAGACCGGAGTTTTGAAATGATGCAAGGAACCTACTTGTACAGCAGGTGGCGCTAAGCACCTTGAAGGTGTCAGCGACCCCAACTATAAACCGAGAGAAGAAGAAAGTATGCCACACTGGACTGGTGACACAGTCACGCTGGTGACAGCGTCGTCGTCTTCTTCTTTTTGCATTGGCAGTAGGTGACGGTGTAGTTGCTGCCCTCTAGTGTTGCCTCCAGTAGTACTTATTGAGGCACGTACATCATGTAGCATGCGTCTCACAGGAGCTTTTATGAACAGAGCCTGCTCTAGTGTAGACTGAGAAGGCTTTAACTGCAGCGTTCTTGCAAACGCAGTAGTGGAGATGCAGCCTGAGTCAGGGGCCTGAGTAGCCAAAACAGTGTCAGTGCTTAATAAGCTAGATTAGGGTTCATCTCCCCAAACACTTCAGCCATATTGGCTCACACACTCTTTGTGTTCCTGGTCTAATGAATAGATGAGCACCGGTTAGTATAACAATCTGCTATCCCCTCTGATTTCCACTGTCACACCAGGTCTCACACCCACTGTAATGTCAGCCATTATTGGGGGCTGATATGTGCTGGCATGCTTCTCAGAGTGCTCCCCTACATTAACAAAGTCCAGTAGCATGCAGCCACCTGAGCCCTCCTCCATGATGGGGTCATATGGGTCACAGCTCCAGCCTCTGCAACCTGCAATCAATTCTGCAGCAAATGAAAATGACTGTGCCAAGGCCGGCTGCGGTGTCTATTTTTGTTTGCAATATCCCTCCCCCCATTGTTCACAGCTGGCTGCTATATGTCGCTTAAGACAGTACTGGTCCTCAAAGTGGGGTCCGGGGACCCCCAGAGGTCCTTGAGGGGGTTCCAGGCGCTCCCCAGCAAAAAGGGTAATCATTTATTTTCACTATAATTCCGTCCATAAGTAACATGACACAAGTGTATGACTATTTTGGTCATGAGTTTTATACACTTTCTGTAATAAAACATCTAAAAGCAGCAAACATCTTACCAGATGGGCGACCCTGGGACAAAATATTATCAAATGGGGGTCCGTGGTCTAATTTGTGTCAGTTTAGGGGTCCCCGACGTGAAATTATTTTGAGAACCACTGGCTTAAGCTGTGTTTTGGCCTATAGCCCTATAGGGTTGCACATAATATTACTTATACTATGGCTGCTGCTAATTTAGTGTCTACATCTCTAGTCTAGTGAGTCTTGTTTATCACTTGTAAACATGTTTCAAAGGGCTACTACATCATACTATAGGTTATGATATGAATACATCACTCATATACATCATATCGTACTACACACAGACGCTCAGGCTTCAATCAATTAATCTACACTACTGACGCTAATAATACTGATACTAATACAGCATAGGTATACTGACAGCCTCTCGCCAATACAATTACTATACTGTATATCCATTGTTTGTTGAAAATGGCACACTTTTGTTATTAAAGATATGAGCACTGTCAGTAGAATACTTGGGACTAATATCAACAATATGCCTACTCAGTAGGCCACATGTTTTTTCTCTCTTTTTTTTCATCTGCTGCTTCTTCAGATAAATGATGAATTAGACTCACTGAATCCATCTTGGCTAGATCAGTCAAAAAGCTCCAGTGGCTGCAGAACATTTCACTGGCCCGTTGCTTCATATTACGTTCTCTGCCACCACTCGGCACAAAGCTGTTCAAGACAACTCCAGCTGCTTTAGTTTCATTATCATTGAAAGCCCCCTTCCAGCTGTTTCTTATTCAGAGTTTCTAGGGTTACAGATCGAATTCTGAAAAATACTCTCTTTGGCTGAAGACGGTCGCCCATAGTCCAGTTTTTAGTCTGCTAAATGAAGACGGGGGAGGGGGGAAAAAGTCACCTCATTCATCGAGCAAAGACGCTGAATGCCCGTTGTAAATAAATGCCATCCTGGAGCAATGCATGTCACCAACATTTCACATTTGAAAGAGGATTCAACAACAACAAAACAAGCTGCTGAGCTCATTTTCTCTCTGGCCGAAATGCACTCGAGACATGAAAACAACAGATAGGACGTTTGGCTCTTCCACTCGCACAGAGGCATATGACTTGATGTCAGATAGGACGTTTGGCTCTTCCACTCGCACAGAGGCATATGACTTCATGTCAGATAGGATGTTTGGCTCTTCCACTCACACAGAGGCATATGACTTGATGTCAGATAGGACGTTTGGCTCTTCCACTCGCACAGAAGCATATGACTTGATTTCAGATAGGACGTTTGGCTCTTCCACTCGCACAGAGGCATATGACTTGATTTCAGATAGGACGTTTGGCTCTTCCACTCGCACAGAGGCATATGACTTGATGTCAGATAGGACGTTTGGCTCTTCCACTCACACAGAGACATATGACTTGATGTCAGATAGGACGTTTGGCTCTTCCACTCACACAGAGACATATGACTTGATGTCAGATAGGACGTTTGGCTCTTCCACTCGCACAGAGGCATATGACTTGATGTCAGATAGGACGTTTGGCTCTTCCACTCACACAGAGACATATGACTTGATGTCAGATAGGACGTTTGGCTCTTCCACTCACACAGAGGCATATGACTTGATGTCAGATAGGACGTTTGGCTCTTCCACTCGCACAGAGGCATATGACTTGATTTCAGATAGGACGTTTGGCTCTTCCACTCGCACAGAGGCATATGACTTGATGTCAGATAGGACGTTTGGCTCTTCCACTCACACAGAGACATATGACTTGATGTCAGATAGGACGTTTGGCTCTTCCACTCACACAGAAGCATATGACTTGATGTCAGATAGGACGTTTGGCTCTTCCACTCGCACAGAGACATATGACTTGATGTCAGATAGGACGTTTGGCTCTTCCACTCGCACAGAGGCATATGACTTGATTTCAGATAGGACGTTTGGCTCTTCCACTCACACAGAGGCATATGACTTGATGTCAGATAGGACGTTTGGCTCTTCCACTCGCACAGAGGCATATGACTTGATGTCAGATAGGACGTTTGGCTCTTCCACTCGCACAGAGACATATGACTTGATTTCAGATAGGACGTTTGGCTCTTCCACTCACACAGAGACATATGACTTGATGTCAGATAGGACGTTTGGCTCTTCCACTCACACAGAGACATATGACTTGTATGTCAGCGTGGAAATGCAGCCTTTCAGGAGGACACCCCCCTCCCTCTCCTCCATAGAGATCCCTGTGTTATTATCTCTAGAGGCTGGAGTGTTCAGATTACAGGGTTTAGTGTTGGAGCTTGTTACTAGTTGGCCTGGTGCATTCTTGCCTTTCACCGGTGTAGTTGGGTTAGATGACAGGAATGTGTTTGCAAGAGCCTATGCAATATAAATAGTCCAAATCAATCAAGAATCAGATCGTATCAAGTCCAATTTGTGACTTTATCTTCCCTGCATCTGATTTTGCTGGCAACTAGTTTCTAGCACCCACAGATGTGTCTAGTCTAGTGTATTGCACCATAGTGTTTTACATACGCTCATGAACGATGGAATGTGTGGCCAGGTGTTTCCCTCTCTCAGTAAGTATTGAACGTCCATAAGTCAGATTTTGGCTGTAGGGCAAACATTTTGTTTCCTCAAATGATAGAAGCACCTTGACAGTTTAGTCCTTGGGGATGTAAAGAAGAAGAAGCAGCAGGTGGCGGTTGGACATATTTGCCCCTCTCCTGTCCCAACAGGCCTGAGTATTTGTCAAATATAAGCTGGGCCTTTAAGTGGTCTGTAATAACAAAGGACCTTAAATCTGACCTGTCACATACTTTGGCCATGACCAAATCCCACAGCGCACCGGGTGGAAATGTGAATAACGGCCACATCTGAGATGCTATATGTTTCAGATATCACAAACACTGCTGTGGACAGTGCTTCTGCTATAAGAACCAGTCGTCACCCTTATTTTCCAATATTGTTGTAGATACTACTAGTAAAGATAAAGTATTTTGTTATGAAAGTCCTCCTTACCATGACTGAGGGCTTCTCCAATAGGGACAGAACAACATCCAAAAATGTTTTTCCATTTTTTAATTTGTAACAGCCGATAGAGAACAATAACTTCTGTCTCACCCTAAGAACATTACAGACCTAGATCAGACAGGTGAGGCACACCCTTCAGCCATGTTTTAACGTCAAAATCTTTACAAATCGGCTGAATTTTGAATAAAGATTACATTTCACCTCACGCCCCCCGAATTGGATTCCTCCAGAAGGGAAACCGTTTATTGGAAATAATATGCCTTGTTCCTTATAGGCCCTTGGTAATAACCACAAAATGAATGTTTTATGCCCTATGGAGATGTGGAACATATGGAATGAGGTGGACTGGATATTTGCCCATCTAAGGCTTAGAAGTAGCCAAATGCTTTTATTTCAGATCCCAGGTACTGACTGTCTATTTTAACCTCACTAAGAGCACTCGTCATGACTCATGGTGAATTTATACGCCTTCCTGATGTCGTATTATAATCTCACTCACAATAAAACTATTCTTCTTTCAGGATCTGTGGGTGGCTGGAATCTACTGTGGTTATGTATTTCATTAAGAGGGTTGTAATGGATGGCATGTCAGTGCGTTCTGCTGTTTCGCACTCTTGTGCAGCCCTTTGAAAATGAGAGGTGACCCAATTACCTAGGGCCTCACTGTAACGTCTGCAAGTTGCCGCCAGCATTTTCCACTCATTCTTTATTTCCAGTTTATTTATTAGCTGCGATCAGCAGCTCTATAAGTCACTCTGTTGGTCGGTCGCTCGGTCGGTCCACAAAAAGTTCACCACCCTTCAGCGGGCACAGTTTTCGCCCTATGAGGCTGACATTTCGTGTGTGTCAGTGTGTGTGTGTGTGTGTTAAAAGGGGGGTGTCAAATTTTGAAATACAGGTGTGCGTGTGTGTGTGTGTGTGTGTGTATGTGTCTGTGTGAAGGTGTGTGTTTGTGTTGAGGCCAATTGCCTCAACACAGTGGGCAGTCGGAGGGGGGGGGGGGGATTTCAAAATGCAGAATGGCAGGGAGGTCGTGTGTGTGTGTGTGTGTGTGTGTGTGAAGGTGTGTGTTTGTGTTGAGGCCAATTGCCTAAAAGGGGGCAGTCGGAGGGGGGGGGGGGATTTCAAAATGCAGAATGGCAGGGAGGTTGTGTGTGTGTGAAGGTGTGTGTGAAGGTGTGTGTTTGTGTTGATGACAATTGCCAAAAAGGGGGCGGAGGGGGGCAAATTTCAAAATGCAGGGTGGCAAAGTAGGGTGGGCTGCACCTGCCATCCTGCAGTTCAGAAATTTGCATATGTGGGTCACTGGTTGCAACTATTGCGAGTTCGTGCTTATTTATTTATTTATTTATTTGCATTAAAGGAGAATTCAGTTTTTTTTACAACCTGGACCTTATTTCCAGCATATGATTTTTAAGTCACCCTGAGAAGTTTGATTAGCATCAGCAGAAATTATAATCAGTTTTGGTTGGCAGCTAAAAACGAGGAAAAGCGGGGCATGTGAAATGCTTGTATTTACGTCCTGTAAATAGCTTATCTTCCGACACGCAGCGGCTCATATCCTTATTATATCATAGAGACAACAAGGAAATTAAAGATGTATTACCTTGGCGCAGTGTGTTCATTCTGGCTCTGCTGTCCATAGCAGCTCCTGATTCCCCCGCTCCTCAGATTGTAATCCATGACATTATTCCAGACCGGCTCAAATAAAGCTACACAACAAACTGGCTGCAAGTCAACTATGACCTGCCCCGGATATGAGCCGCTACTTTGGAAAATAAGCTAATTACAGGACGTAAATATAAGCATTTCACATGCCCCATATTCCTCATTTTTAGCTGGCAATCAAAACTGATTATCGTTTCTGCTGATGCTAATCAAACTGAACTTCTCAGGGTGACTTAAAAATCACATTTAAAGCTGGAAATAAGGTCCAGGTTGTAGAAAAAAATGAATTCTCCTTTAAGAATAGTGTAAAAGAAGGAGGGTAGTTGAAGGGATAACAACGCCTAAGCCCTGGATGTGTGTGTTAGTATTTATATAGAAAAGCCCACCGGGTGCTCCGGAGGATTTGGTGCCCTGGAACATCTCTTCCCCAACCCTGGCATTTCTTCCTCTTACATTAGTTATGGAGAGAAGAGCTGCTGATGGAGTCAGTGCACAGCAGCTCAGCTCTAGGGGAAGAGCTGCTGATGGAGTCAGTGCACAGCAGCTCAGCTCTAGGAGAAGAGCTGCTGATGGAGTCAGTGCACAGCAGCTCTAGGAGAAGAGCTGCTGATGGAGTCAGTGCACAGCACCTCAGCTCTAGGAGAAGAGCTGCTGATGGAGTCAGTGCACAGCAGCTCAGCTCTAGGAGAAGAGCTGCTGATGGAGTCAGTGCACAGCAGCTCAGCTCTAGGAGAAGAGCTGCTGATGGAGCCAGTGCACAGCAGCTCAGCTCTAGGAGAAGAGCTGCTGATGGAGTCAGTGCACAGCAGCATTGCAGCTCTAGAAAATGCAGCGAAACCTCATGGATCCATGTGGAATCACGTTCGTTTGAACTATTCAAATGTTCAAATAACTGAAATACATACATATACATATTTTGTGTGGCTTCTATGGTCCAAAATATTCTTGTCTCATTTGTCTGTTGATTGTACGTTTCTCTCTTGCAACTAGAAAGAAACTGGTTGCTGCCATTCTTATCCCAGTACTTAAGGCCTCATTTATCCTCTCAATGGTTCCCTCTGTATATCATGGAGCACTGAGGTTTCTTTTTGACTGTTAAAGCTCTCATTCATCAGTTTGACTGGCCTGCCCTGGCCACAAAATGTTTAAGTTCACAGGATTTTTTTGGGTGGTGTTATCAGTAGGGCTGGGTATCGAGTTTCGATACTTACTTGGCACCGAAATGGAAACATCGATACTAAGGGGTATCGAAGCCTCCCTTGTCAATCGATACCAATTTTCGATACCAAAACAAAACAGCGTCATTGAGCCTATAAGCATGCGACATGCTTGCACGCCGCGCTCTAATACGGCTGGTGATTGGCTGTCATGTAGAGGCATGCAGGAAACGTTACGCCCACTTTAGCCGGTGTGTTTGTTGTGACTGTGAGCCAGGCGTGCGGTGCGGATATAGTATACAAGAAGTTAGCCACTCAAGCTACTCCTATCCTGGAGTACCATATGGCGAAGATGATGAAAAGCAGGAAAAGAAACAGAAACAACACGGACTGGTTTCCACAGATAAGAGAAATAATTGAGAGGTGGGTCAGCTTACCGCAAGTTAGCGGTTATCAGATCCCTCAGTCTGACAAATCCATGCATCTGGCTGTGAGTTGTAGCTAGCAGATCGTTTAATTAATTGCCGCCGTAGCGTTATGCGCAAGCGGGCATTGTGTATTTTTAGCAACTCGTTAACAAACGCTGATGTCATGATAGTTTGTTGAATGTAAATGCGATTCATTTATATTGATTGGCTAGTCAGTGAATGCGTGAAGTGGAGCTGTCTCGTCAGATTTGACAAGAATGCCGTTCTGTTGCAGCAGTGAGCATTAAACACTGATCTGCAACACTAGCGTTAATGTTTAATTAATTAGCGTTAACGTTATGTGCAAACGTTATCGCCCATTATGTATTTTTAGCAACTCGTTAACAAACGCTGATGTCATGATAGTTTGTTGAATATAAATGGGATTCACTTTGTGCCATTGGCTATATTGATAGGCTAGTCAAAGCTCAACTCTTCCATGCATGAAGTGGATCCATCTCATCAGTTTGGACAAGAATAGAGTTCTGTTGCATCAGTGAGCATTAAACCCTGATTTGCAACTCTCTGTTTTGCACTGAAAACTATTCCACTGATTTATTTGTTTTACATTTCTTTCCTTTGTAGTACTTCCAATATTTTTTGTAGGGACGGCAATACGTTTAGAGAACTTAAAGTTATGTTAAATACAGTAGGTTTTATTTTTTTCTGCTGTAAAACTTAAGATGGGGGGAAAACTAAAGATTTGTAAAATAATTTCAATGTGTAATGCTGTTTTATTTTTGTTAAAATGGATTTTTCTAAAAATTGGTATCGAAAAAAGTATCGTTCAGGAACCGGTATCGAAATCCAAGTATCGAAACGGTATCGATATCGAAAAATTTTGAACGATACCCAGCCCTAGTTATCAGTCCCTAATGTCAGAACTCAATTAGGCAAAACTTCCTTCTTCATGCACCCCGCTGCAAAGTGAGTTCAAGTTGAAAGAGCCAGTCTCAAGGATCTTGTGGCAGATTCAGTAAGGAGCTGTCTTTGCTTTGGTTAGTCAAGATTTGGATCAGTTTTTACCCAGTGAGCTGAATTTGATACAGGCAGAGTGGACCGTTTGACTTTGTTCCCTCTTTTATGTGGTTTTTTGAGTATAATTAGATTTTATGCATTGGCTCACTTTGCCCTTTCTTCTATTTGGATTTGTGATATAGTTTTGGTCTTCAACTTTTATGTTTTGTCTTGATGCTGCTTTCTTTGCCCGGGTTTTCCTTGAAGCAGACATTCTTAATCTATTGGATCAACCTGGTGAAGTGAAGGTTGAATGAAATGCATAACATTTAAGTGTTTTTAGTTGCATGTCTTAATGTTACACTCCAGCAGTGTTGCAGAATTAGGCTATTTTGCGTCATGTATTTTTGCTCTTAATTATTGGCCGATGGGTTGACTAGCTGGATCAGAACCAGCTACCTCTGAACAAGTGAAGTTGCACTGTACGATCCAGGCACTACAGTGAGCTGCCTTAAACCTACTAACTATCACGGCACCATCTACTACTTAATATCCTCACCACCACCACTTCCTCTCTGCTTGATTCTTACTCATTCATTTCTGGCCAATTTCACATCATGTCAACTTTGAAACCACCGAGAAGTGAACATAAGCCGTTCCAGACCTGCAACATATTAAAGCTCCTCCTCCTATAAATAGCATAAACTTCATCTGTAAACACGGGCTATCAGAGCTGTCAGAGAGATTCTTGCATTTACAGCTTTCTTAAGCAGTGGTGAACACCGCTAAGACACACCAGACATGGGCTTTCCCCCAGGGGGCGACATCTGCAGCCACAAGACTTTCTCCTCCTTACGCATGTGAACATTTGTGAATCTAGACTAGAGGAAATAAAGGCTATTGTTTTGGAAAGGGCACAAACGCAAGCCTGGATGCAGCCCTGGGTGTAACGTCTCTGCTAGCTTTTTGTAAGCCGGTTTGTGTCCTTCAGTGAATCCAGACTATAGTTTATTGTAATGTGTGCAGTGGCATTTGCATCCACGTTTTTCCCCACTTTTCTTTCTCTCTCTCACCTTTTTCCCTTTTCTTCTTCTTTGGCAAAGCCGAGTGAATAAAAGGTGCAGGGTTATTAGAGAGTGAAAGGGGACTTGGACTCAGTATGAAACATAGTGCAGTGCAGTACCTGAGAGGGCTGATGAGTGAGCAGAATGACCAGGGGAAGGAGCGCAACAGAAGGCAGAAAAACGGGGTCAGCTCCAGTTGATGTAACGCCCCTCTTCACAGTAAGCTTGAGTGCATGCAGCAGCAGCAGCAGCAGGCTGCACTCCCACTGATACCCCACTTTAACACAGTCTATGGCGTCGACATGCAGACAGTGCTCCCCCCCCCTCCCCATAGGGTCTGCCCTAAAAGGAGGGGACTCAGGGGAGCGCACATCAGGAGGAACAACAACCACAACGCTGTTAGTTAATCTTCCGCCCCATCTGGTGATGGTCCCAGGCATGGAACAGGACGCTTTTGAGAGAGAGAGAAAAACGGGCTGTCCAGCCCGAAGGCAGGTAGATCCATTCCATTTGTCCTATATGGCACACACTTATGAAACCCCCCCCCCCGCCGCCCGCTATTCCTCCTAGTCCTCTCAAAGGCAGGGGGGGGGGGGGGGGGGCAACAACAACGCTACATGCTTGGGTCGGTGTGGTCCACTTCAGCTCTGAATAGCTCATGTTCATTCAGGCTGTCACGCCATTCTGTGCCATTACCTCCCCTCCACTTCCCACAAACCCCCTGTGCATGCTGCTGCTGCAAGAGCTCCTCTGTCACACTGAGTGCTGTTTATCTGGCTGGCCGGATCACAACTGGCTTTGAGGGGAAGTGGGTGATGGAGGAGGAGAAGGAGAAGAAGACCATAAACCAGGGTCAGATTAGATGTCCTCCACCGCTCTGCTCTCCTTACTTCAGCTCCTCTTGTCTCCAGGTGTGACACCGTTTGAGGCAAAGTCATTTGATTTTGCGATCCCCTACTGGGACTTTATTAAGGTCTGATGAAGAGGGGATTGATAGGCAAGTTGTGATTGAGTTACAGTAAAAAGTACTCGGGAGTACTCATTTCTTTCACGTTTCCTTAATTGACAGCACAGCCACAGTGCTTACACTAGTCTCTGCATTTTCTGCACGCAGAGAAACATTCCAAATTGAATTAAACGCTGAAATACTGAAAGATGATCTTAATTGAGTGCACTAACACAATTATGTGCATTCCGATGTGTATTCAGTAACAAGTGAAGGAGATTTAAACTGACAACCACCCTGACAGTAACATACTGCAGACTCTCAGATGTCTGTCATTGTTTAGCAGTGAAAATATAAACAAACAATTAAATCGTTAAAATCATTCAAAGTTGTCAAAAACAAACAAACAATTCTAAACTCACATAAGACTATTTTTGAGTGTTACATAAGGGCAAGAGAAAGATCACCGTAGACCACACACAACCTTAGTGGTCATTGATTTGATTCTCTCATTTTAGATTCTCTGAAACACAAGCCACTATTTAATTATAACAATGGACACAATGAAAAGCATGTACAGTGTGATTTTGAAATGACCTGGATCTCTCTCTTTTCAGAGCTTTGTGGATCATCCCAGTAGCTGCAGGACCATACTGTCTGAAGATCCAATGACGATCAAAATGCCTGAAAAATCATTACGATCCGGCAGGTAGGGCAATGTTTAGTCACAGTCCTATTCCAGCTTAATGTTATTTGAATTCTGACACATTTGTCTACTCACTGCTAGGGGTGTGCCATATCATATCGTTCACGATAATACCGGTACTATTCATATCATCCAAAATTCATATAATGGCAATATTCCAACTTGTTGACATAATGATGTCACACGTGCATAACTTACGTACAGCAACAACAAGCATGGCTGAAAGCGACTCCATGATGGAGTTAATTCGAAAAGGGGAGTGGCTTCAGTAGTGTGGAAGTGGTTTGGTTACAAAAGAGCATGTACAAGAAACCACGGTAATATTTGAAGGCATATTTGAATATTCAAATGCAAACTGTTACATTTATGCTGACATATACAGTATATAAGATATATATATATATCTTATATACTATAAGATTTATTTTGTTGCAATGTTCCTGAAATTAATAATGAACTATTTTTCAGTATTTTGTCACATCGCCAAGCATATCATAGAAATACCCTGTAATATCGCAATATTATTTTAGGGCCATATCGCTCACCCCTACTCCCTGCATATTATGTTCCTGTATTTATTTCATGTTTGTTTGTGAGGTCAGCTAAGCCGTGTCTCCTCTCCTGCTCAGCTTGTGAATCATGGGAAATGTGGAGAGCCAGAACGGGGACCATGCCCTCTACGGTAATGAACGTGGCCATTTGTCACGCAAGCACATGTCTCGCTCCCTCCGCATCTCCAACAAACAGTCGAGGCGCTCTCGCCACGCTTCGTCAGGGAAAATAGAGCACAGGAACTCTGAGACGAGCACGCGCTCCAGCAGCACCCCCAGCATCCCGCAGTCGCTGGCCGACAACGGCCTGGAGCCCTTCAACGAGTCCAATGTCCTCTCTGACTTTGGCAGCCCCATATGGGTGGACCGCGTGGCCATGAACCTGCGGCCCATGTCCTTCCACAATGACCTGGCCAACGCCTCGGCGCACACGGACACCATGCATACAACGCCACCGGGCCCGCCCGCCCAGGAAGCGCGGGACAGAGGCGTGGCGTACACGGGCGAGGTAACCTACCTCCAGAAGACCCGGGACGGTCCCAGGGAGACCATCGGTTTCAAGAAGAAGAGGTCCAAGTCCGCCGACATGTGGCGCGAGGACAGCCTGGAGTTTTCGCTGTCGGACCTCAGCCAGGAGCACCTGACCAGCACAGAGGAGATCATAGACGCCACCAGCGAGAGGGACTTTACCGATGGCCACCTGCAGTCCAGCCCCCAGGTAGGGTTGTCACGGTATTAGAATTTCGCTTCTCTGTAATCTAGGCCCGAAAAAAGAAATGAATACTTTGCTCTTACACACCAGATGACCTTTTCTCTAATCATCAGCCTATGAGAACACTTTTAGCTTGTTGAAGCAACAGATGCCCACCAATGATTTGATTTTTCATTAAGATAAAGCACTTGCCAGTATCTATTCTGTTGCAAATGAGTGTTGTACTGTATCTGTTTCATACTTTTTTTGTAACGATACTTGTCGATACTATCGAACAACCTTACCCCCAGGGACTAGAGGCGCTGGAGTCTGCCGACCGGGCCAACTCCCTGGACGAGCTGTACAGCCAGAAGAGCCCGCATGTCCGCAGGCCGCCCCACAGCCGCTACGCCAAGTGGCACCACGACGCCAGCAGGGCCATCAGGGAGGGCGAGGATGACAAGATGCTCTCCCCGTCGGAGGAGGAGGGGAACATCTACGGCGCCTACACGCTGCCCTGCCGCCGCTCCCACTGCCTCTCTGAAGGCCTGAGCAGTCACCAGCCTGCCATGTGTGCCAGCATGCAGGGCAGGAGGGCGCAGACGACACACGTAAGGCAGCACAGTCACTTCCCCATTTGATTTATTAGACTGTTGAAAGAAACCAGAGCATGTAGAGCAGTGATACTCAACTTGCGGCCCGGGGGCCAGATGCGGCCCGCGACAGGGTGCAGAGTGGCCCCCCGTTCATTTTCTAATAATTTCACGCTAGTTTTCATTGTGAATCAGAATCTAATTCACAATAAAATCTAACGTGAAATAAAGTTTGACCAGCTAAATTGTCAAATACTGCCGTCTGCTCGCTACCCAGGCACTTATGTATGTACTTAACCTAACTAACTATCCGGTGTGCACAACATTGTCAGACTCAACTCCAGCTGACACCCCAAAAACCTACAATCCACTACAGAAAAATGATTGTTTATTAACTGGCCCCTGGCCTCCTATCATTTCACGAAAGTGGCCCCTGGGCAAAGCAAGTTGAGTATCCCTGATGTAGAGTTTTCAGAACTTAATAAAACAATAAAAAGCTAGCAGGCTTACTTCTAATGAGGGGAAGGGGTAAACTGGTAAAGACAAAAAAAAAATGGCAGCACAATACATTCAAGGAATTATACGATACATATAGCCAAACACGTTCTAGAGAACTGTAGTGTACATTATTTCACATTCAAGTTAGCTTTTACACCACTAACTCGGCTGTGATCGTTCTGTGAAATGAGGCGTATTTGACAGAAAACAGAACAAAGTAAGATGGGGTAACCCCTCTGGTGTATTCATTTCACCATTATGTAAACAGTATTTGCACGGCAGTTTGATATCCTCCAAGTTAGCTGGGACCTGAACTGCTCAAGCTGTCAACAGTTCTTTGTGGTCTGTGGAAAACCACCACATTTCATTGGATGGAGTGGGATGAAAAGCTGTCCAGAAGCTTAATGTAGTCTAGTTGCATCACCTTCAGAAGGACTATCTCCAAAGACGGCTCTCCGATTTCACCCCCCCCCCCCCCGCCCCCCATTGTGTCTGAGCTTTTCCTCCCCTGCATTCACCAGGCAGATAATACGCTCCCCAAACAGATTAAGGGTAAAAAGAAGGCATGCCTGCTTGTGCCAGGGGAGCAGCGTGTTGTTTCCTGATGGATCGCTTGTTTTCCTTGGAAGAGAGAGTCTGTCATGACGGGGAGGGGAGGGGAGGGTGGTTTGCTTAAAGTCACACCCTGTTTGAAATGCTTCAGTCTTTTGTCATGTTAATGAGGGGAGGCCTGTGGAAAGAGTGTAACAGTAAAACGTGTGTGGTGGCCCCGTCGCTGTGGGGCACCGTTAGCGCGGGTGAATGGAGCTCTGGAGCGCATGATTTGACCACGTGACCCAGATGGAGATCCCGGGGTCGCCGCTACGCCCTTCATCTCTCAGGAGCCTTCGGGCCATGTGGGTAGGAGAGGGCAGACCCCGCAGTGCCACAGCGAGGCCCGGCTGCACTCGTGTAGCAGCTGAAGCTTTTCTAGGAGGGAACCATTTTAATCAGAACCTCAGGATTAAGCAACCCATGGACCCTCTGTATAGGCCACAGTAGGCACCGACTTCAAAACATGTTGGCTTTACAAGTGCAGCTCTATCCTGTATGTCTACAGTGGGGGCGTGGTCTTCAGTCGAGGTAGGATTTTTGCTTGTAGAAATGTTGTTTTAACGGCTTATTAGTTGAGATTAAACAAGAGATTCTGATTGCTTCCTGTTCCACATGCCTGATTCTCATCACCTGGAAGTAGGTGTGTTCATGAATTGAATACAAATACTCTGGCAACTCTGTAGCGGACTATCCAAATAAAGTGTTACCGAAACCTCTGGTTTTGTTGTCCCGGAGAAGAAGCCGGGGTCACCTGTCTTGTGTTTTGGCCGTGCTGCAGGATGTCACGGCCGGGGAAGGCGAGAGCGAGTATGAGGATAGCGGCATCGACGGGGTGACGGCGGAGGCGGAGCACCAGTCCAGACGCTACAAGACCATGTCGGCCTCCTTCTCCGTGTGCTCGGTGGCCGGCCGAAGCACGTTCGCCGGCAGCGACAGTGGCAGCAGCAGCGGAGGGGGCGGGCCCAGCGAGTGCGTCATGCAGGTAGGGGTGGAAATCACCACTTACGATACGGTCATGATACTTAAGTCACGATACGATAGTATTGCGATATGCTAGTATTGCGATATATTGAGTATTGTGATATTGCGATATATTACGATTTATTACCCTTTTTTCCACTGCAAATCATGTCCAAAAATTGTCAAGTAGACAGACTGAACAACACTGTCATAAAAACCCTTCATAAATGTGGCATGCACCTGACAATGATATATTGTCACACAAAATATTGCAATACTATGCTGTATCAATTTTTTTCTCCCCCACCCCTACATGCAGGGCGTGTACGAGAACTTCCGGCATGAGCTGGAGATGAGCTCCTGCCAGACGGAGAGCCCGGAGGAGGCGGGGTCGGCCCTGAGCGATGAGCAGAGCACCGCCAGCTCCGCCTACCAGTCGGAGCCGCTGCTCAGTGTCGCCCAGGGGACCGTGCGCAAGGCCGGCCGGCTCGCTGTCAAGAACTTCCTCGTCCACAAGAAGAACAAGAAAGTGGAGCAGGCCACGAGACGCAAGTGGAAGAGTTACTGGGTGTCCCTGAAAGGTTTGTTGTGCCCCCCGGATCTGTACGTAACATTTACATTGTTGCTTTATTCCATACCTCATCAACACAAGCAGAAGGGATTTCATTTGTTAGATGTATTGTATAGTTTTTGTTGTTGTTGTTGTTGAACCATATGGCTTTTGAGGAGGTAAAAAAATATCTAACAGGGTTCCTACGCAGGTCTGCAGGTCTTGAGTAGTTTGGGAATTTGAAAAAATGTCTGAAAAAGTACGGAAAATGTGGTTCAGGTCCGATACACACATAATTCTAGCTTTTATGTTGTAGACCCACTTTGAGTCCACCGTTTTTGTTGATGTCAAGAAAAGATTTCAGATAGAGGAATGCTCTTATTACCCAGCCACTGTCAGCATGCATATCAAATACCCATCAAAATCAAATCCAGTCAAGAACACAGGGTCTGCCGCTAAAAATGTGGAATTTTAAAATGGAAAGTGTGTTAGTAGCCCTGCCAATCAGCTCAGATATTCTGTTGTTTGTCGCTGTGAAGAACAATCTTCACCGATACAGTGATATGACCTAGTTAGCAGGGGCAACTAGGTCATATCTGCGTAACTCTATTGAACACCAGATAACATTTTCATAACAAATCAAGGTCTTGAAAAAGTATAGAGTTTTTTAATTGAAAATGTGTAGGAACCCGGACTAAGGAGATGCAATCTAATTTTCTCCACAGTGCTCAATAAAGCAAGATTTAATCCAAACATGAGGCGAACCTCATTATCAATTCTTATGTCACTTGACTGGACATGAAATCGAATCAGTGGTGATGATGCTTCCCCCCTTGATAATTCAGCCATGTTGCACTTCTTAATGTTGGCCACTGGAGAGCAGAATGAAATTGCTTAAGCAAATCTGATTTTCTATTATCATGATTATCATTGTTACCATTTCCTATAGACTGGGACAAGCAAGCCTTTATCCTGTCAACACCAACATTAAAAATCTTTTCTCAGGTTGCACTCTTTTCTTCTATGAGACCGATGGCCGTTCAGGGATCGACCACAACAGTATTCCCAAGCATGCCATCTGGGCAGAGAACAGTATTGTCCAGGCTGTCCCAGAGCATCCCAAAAAGGATTTTGTCTTCTGTCTCAGCAACTCCCTGGGAGACGCTTTCCTGTTCCAGGTAAGAGAATGTTTAAAGATGTACTGCAAATAAAATACTCTACTTTGAATAATAATTAGTGTCTGGTTTTCCCCACAAAAAAGTTAAATAAATCCTTCTCCCTCGTTAGAAATTCCAGAGTCTATAAATATGCAAATATATTTAATCTCAAACGTGTTCCTGCTGGACACAAGATGTCTCCTACTTCTCAGTGTATGTGTACTGGAGGCTTCAAGTTTACACTTCACACTTTTGTGTGTTGAATAGAGGAGAGGGATTGGCTTCCCAACTATTTATAATGTCACAAATCATGCTCGTAGGCCCGCCCCCTAAAAATTTGACTTTCAGTGAGTACAGAGAAACTTTCCGCTTTCAGCAGATTAATGTGAAAACAGCCTTCTGGTGTCAAACTCTGCACATACATTATTCTGCACAGTGAAGCTCAAACATCCAACTGAAGGAACAAGAAAAACATATTTTTGACTTGAGGGTGTCTTTAAATTGTATCCATTCATCTTCGGTTTCATCATCCTGTCTGTAAAATAGTGAAAACACCCTACAGGGAAAGCATTACCTTGGTCTATCTCCGTGTAATTCCCACCCTGGTCTATATATTAATTTAATTTCAATGTTCTTTTTAAATCGTCTTGTTTGACCTCTGAACCTTCCCCCACGCAGACCTGCAGCCAGACAGAGCTGGAGAACTGGATCACAGCCATCCACTCGGCTTGCGCGGCCACCGTGGCGCGGCAGCATCACCGAGACGACACGGTGCGGCTACTCCGTGCCGAGATCAAGAAGCTGGAGCAGAAGATCGACATGGACGAGAAGATGAAGAAGATGGGAGACATGCAGCTGTCTGCCGTCACTGACACCAAGAAGAGGAAGACCATCCTCGATCAGGTAGGGCTTGTCCACTCCTTTACTTTGGTCTCTCACTTCATCCAGCCTGCCTTCTGTCTCTGGAAACCTGGAAAAGTCATGGACTTTTGTTTTGTTTAGTTTCCAGGCCTGGAAAAGTAATGGAATGAGTAAAATCCTTGAAAGTTTTGGAAAAGCCATGGAATTTTGTTGTTAGTGTGTAGCAGTGAATAACTGCAATACGACACAACTCGTTATATTGGATTTTAGTCTTTATATTTTATATTAATATTTGTATGGTCCCACTGACTCCAAATCAATACCAGAAATTATTACTACAATAGGACACACCTCATTATATTGGATTTTAGTGCTTCTTGTATGTTTTGTCTTAATATTTTTATGGGAAATTCATGTTTTATTCCAATAGCTTCCATGTCATGTGATGCAGTGACCCTAAAGCACTCAAATCCAATGCCACATTGTTAGAGGCAGCATCTCGACTCTGGCTGTGTGCGCACAACTTATTTCATCTCCTTATCACAGGTGTAACATATAGGTGGGGAGTTCATTATCGGTATCTTTTAAGTTGTCTTGCAATAAGCATGAAGTAGAGCTGGGCAGCAGAGAGGAGGGACTGCGATTAAGTAACAGGACTTCACCACATCTCTAGAGGCTTCACCCCGCTAGAGGCTGCTGACGCTGCACACCTCTTGCTGTCCACATTGCTTGTTGTGTTTTCGTAGCTCCCGTGCAGTTTGGCACCAGTCGGTCAGCCTGCCATTCATTCTTTCAATTAATTGCAAAGCTCATATTGTCTTTAATAGGTCTGTTTACAGAAAAGCAAGATCAAATGGCCTTTGTCGCGTCAGTTAGGTAGTGCCTGGTCGGAGCGGGCCATTTGGCAGTGTCAAGTTTCACATTGTGCCGAGCTGAATGGAAATAGGCCTGCTCCTTAGAAAGCTGAAACGCTCCCAGCCTGGATGTGCCAGTGGAATGTGCAGTATTGTTTCTCTGTCGTCTCTGGGCTACTTGGCAGTGATACACAGCCCCTCCACCGTGGCGTTAGCCGCCTCTTCCAAAGCCCGGTGCAGGACCGTGACTGGGAGGGGGACGCCCCGGTGAATAATCACAATGTCCTGCTCTGCTGCCCCTGTAAACACCAAGCCATTAGGCAATAGGCACAGAGTGCAGGTTGGTGACAGTTTGAGCGAGCCGGTGACACAGCACCTGGGGAACAGAAGGAAGGCCCCATCTTGGCCTGAAGGTCGCAAACAAAAGGCATTGTTTGGGAGAGAGATACATTCACCCAATCCTGTGATATCAGCTTTAGCAACCATGTGCTCAAGCATTTTCTTTTCTTTTTTAAGATGAGCGGTGGTTAACTGGTTAACTGGAGGTGTTGTCATGTCCCTCTTTTCCCTGCAGATCTTCCTGTGGGAGCAGAACCTGGAGCAGTTCCACATGGATCTCTTCCGCTTCAGGTGCTACCTGGCCAGCCTGCAGGGAGGAGAGCTGCCCAACCCCAAGCGCCTCCTGGCCTTCGCCTCCCGCCCCACCAAGCTGGCCATGGGCCGACTGGGCATATTCTCTGTCTCTTCCTTCCATGCACTGGTAACTATCCGCTCGTTGTTCCTTCATTTCTGTTAAATGCCCTCAATCCTGGTATTACTTAGCGGTGTCCTGCTGTGCTGCTGTATATGACATCTTGGCTGTATTTGCTTTTATGTTTTCATGCATTTTAGCTGATGGTCTTATGTAGTGAAATTCACAATCAATGGCTAGTTAGAGGTTTCAAGTCTCAGTCAGGTATACTTCAATTCCTCCTTATAACCTTTCAGTTTGAAGAGCACCTCTTTAACCATGATCCTGCTGCCCATTTTATATTCCAAGTAGAGAAAAATGCTTCCATCTCGCTCAAAATACATCTTGGAATCAGTGGATGCAGGTGGGCTCTCTCCTGGCAGGGCAATTGATTTTAGGAATATAAAAGTAAAAGTAATGTCAAACCACATTCCGCATGACGAGAGCTATTTTGGAGCAGTGGGCCTCGCATGGGCCGCCTGTTCGGGAGGGTTTCGGTTCAGTTGACCTCCCGCAGCAGCACGGAGGTGATGGATTTGTACTCCAGAGCACTAAAAGACTTGGTAGCACAAGATAACATTTATTAGAATTTTCTTTTTCGACAAGTGTTAGCAGATCGGTAAGGTCCTTTTTATTTTCTCACCGCCTACACAGCAAGTGGGTGTTTGAGCAGCTAGATGGCAGGATGGGATGCTTGTAGTCTCGCAGTAGCCAGCCGTAGATGCATCTACGTCTGGAACACAACCCTGAAAAGTGGTTAGCGCCTGAATACCTGCATCAGCACTATCTATGTCCAAAAGAAAGAGAGGTTGAAAGAAGAGACAGAATGAGGGTGCCGAGGTTTAGTTTAGATCCCTTAGTTTAGATTAGTAGATGTGAAGAGAAAGCTCTGCCACTTTTCTCATCCGTTTATGATGCTATTTCGTCATGTAATTCTGCATATTTTAAAGACATTTTACTCCTGCTTCTCCACAGATGGACTAGCCTAGAAATGCCATGTTGTGTTAAAATCTGCATGTGTGTGATGCCTCTTTATGGAATGGACATGACAGCTCTATATCTTAACAATTTATCACACAGAGAGGCCTGCGTGAATATCTTTTATTCATAATGTTATTTATTAACCAGGCAAGTCGATTGAACTGTGAAGAAGACAATTTTATTTACACTGACAGCCTTGCAAAACACCTCTTGATCAACATATTTCATACATGCAGACATGTTGAAGATACTTTGATACATTTTACACTTAATTTCTAAGCGTTACATCTCCTGTTCTTGAGTCCCTTTACAATGCTGCTTATGTTGTTGGTTTGGTTGTTGGCTTTCTTTTTCATGGCCCTGAACTGTTGTTAACCCCATTTGTAAAGCTGTGTGAAATGTGCCATATAAATATAATTTGACTTGATTAATAGCTGCCTCCATAGTTTTGCATAATGTAATGCTTAATGAGGTCCAACAGATGTGTCCTCTGTATCACATTCGGCCCATTTGAGCGCTGATTGAGGCTTTTTGGTGTCGCAGGTGGCGGCTCGCACGGAGAGCGGCGTGAGGCGGCGCACACAGGCCATGTCCCGCTCCTCCAGCAAGCGCAAGAGCAGGTTCTCCTCCCTCTGGGGTCTGGACACTACCTCCAAGAAAAAGACGAAAGCCCACCCCAGCATCAACCAGGTCTGCAAGGAGCTCCCTTCTCAAATAAACTAGAAGTTGAATGTTGCTGCATGCACAAATGAAGTCCCAGGACGACACAAAGATTTCCTTTTCTTCTTTGTATTGAAATGCTCCTTTAGCCTTTTTCTTCCCAAGTTTCCGTGTGAGTAATGGCCACTCCTCCTTCTCCTTTTCCTGCAGGTCTTTGCTGATGGTGAGGAGCCAGTGAAAAAGCCTGTAGATGGCATATATGTTGATCCTGCCAAGGAACACATGGTAAGGGGGTATCACTCATTCTAACAGTCTGCACCAAGTTGAGGTGTGCGCCAAAAAATAGTTGGAAGTTATTCAACTAAATCTCTGGCCAACGTTGATGTCAATTAAATCTTAGTCTTCCTTGTATAATGAGTAAGCAGCAGAGCAGAGACCCAGAGGTTACACTATGGATATGGATGTGCATTAGAGTTTGCTGCCAATGCTTTGGAAAATGCCTTGGAAGTGGGCTGTTGATGTGTGGAGGGCAGTGGTTTAGGTGCGGGGTAGCATTAGAGAACTACCTCAGGGAAGTGATTAAATCACAATAGTGGAATTATTCTCCTTTTTTTTAATCAATCGTAACTATGCAGTAAAAAAGTTTTTATGTAGTACAAATGAATCCATCCTAAGATTCCAGGCCGAATAAGCCTTTTTTGATGTCTTTCTGTTCAAGAGAAGTGATGATGGAACTGTGAAAAGCCTTCCGCAGCCCAGCACAGAAAGTGACATCTGGGTCCCAGACCACCTCACCCCTTCGTGGGTGTGTTTGCCAAATGACCAGCCGGTACTAACCATCATCCAGCCTGGAGAGTCGGCACTGTGTGTCCTGGAAACCATCTGCAAGGTAACAGAGTCCCGCCTCACATGACCTGACCTGACCCGACCCACGGCTCACATTTCACTCCACTAACGTTTATGACAAACCTACTTATATATGCAGAGGTCTAATTACACAATCATTGAAGTGGATATTTAATGCCTGTTTAGAATCAAATCAACTTGCAGTGTCAAATGACTGAGAATAATATTGACTGAGTTGTTTGTTTTGGAAGGATTGTCTTGTCAAAACTGTTTCGAGGCCAGGTTGCAGGGGCGTGAGTCTGATTTAATCCCACAGTCTGTAACGTGTTTTTTGTTGATCTTCATTTCATCAGGCAAAAATGTGTTTATGCTGAGCTGCTGTGAAGTTTGTGGTCTCAAATTACCGATCCTCTGTCTGTCTTTTGCCCCCATTCCCACAGGCTCACCAGCTCGATGCCACCAAGCACTATCTGCGCCTCAAATTCCTCATCGAAAACCAAGTGCAATTCTACATACCCAAACCGGAGGAGGACGTGTGCGACTTGGTATGTTCCAAAATGGCCGCTTGATTATTATTATCTCTCCCTCTCGGTCCACTTAGTTTACGAGCATTCGTGCGGACGTGAGGGATTTTACTAGCTCAAAGACACATTTGTGTGCAAGTAGTCAGCATGTGTGAGGAATCACAAGATGCAGAAACGGCAGGAAAAAAGCATGTGTCGTGAATTATTCATAAGTTTGTATTTGTATCTATTCCGTTCCATATGCTTTCACCAGAGAACGGCCTTGCATCATCCGCCCTAATGCAGAGCTGGAATATAATAGCAACATATCTGTAATGACTTGTTTATTTCCATCATGTACTCAGACGTGTCATAGAATATCCTCCATAGTGACTAACCTGGAGCTGTGCAGTCTTTCCATGTTGCCAATAACCCGCCCACCACAATATGATTATAGTAGGCCGTTGTTGCACTTGCATGATTTATGTAATAACTTCATTTTTTCTCTCTTCTCCACAGCTTTACAAAGAAATTGAGCTCTGTTCCAAAATAACAAAAGTCATCCAGTTCGACCGTGACGAATCCTGCATGATCGGTTACGGTACGATCAATTCAAATGATATTTTGATGATTACAATATCATACAGGTTTTCACGTTGACTTTTCGGTTAAGAAGCGGCAATAAAGCCAATGTCAAAGTTTTCATTTGTTGCACTTTCGACATTAACCTGACCTGCGCATTAGACGCATTCCCATCAGTGCAAAAATACCTCTGATGCATTTTAGGTAAGAGCTCTCTCTCTCTCTCTTTCTCTCTCCCCCACTCTCTCTTGTATCTCTGGCTCTCCTCCTTTCCGCCTCCAGGTTTCTCCATCTCGGTGGTGGAGGAGGATGGTGTGCAGCAGCTCTACATCACCGATGTGAAGGCGGGTGGATTGGCCTTCGCCAAAGGTTTGTTACTCTTACATTTCTAATCAAATGAGACCAAGCACAGCTCAGTCTGCGTCTGTGAACTGATGAGATGCAGTCGGGGAAAATGATTCTGGGAAAAAATCTTTTTCATGTAATAATAAAATATAATTGGTTGGATTTGTAAAGCGCTTCTCAAGGCACTCAAAGCACTTTACATATCATGTAAATCATGTGGAGGTCAATGTATGGTGTTGTTGTTTCTCTTGTAAAAAATGCATTGGTTCATGTTTATTCAGCAGTAGAAAGGGTCTTGGAGAACACAGCAGTCCTCAAGGACACTGATTACTGTAATCTTAACCACTCTCTCTGTGGCCTTTGTGAAGGAGGCTATTCAGTGTTCCACCTCCCTGAAACACAGTCTGTGTTGGTGCACACGTCGCAGCGCCGTTCAGACTACAGTTGAATAATACACAGATCTCATGAGGTAGTTGACATTGTTCAAGCCGCTCACACGTAGTGTTGGCGGTGCAGTACACTGTGTTGTGGGGGTACTGTAAATGGGCATGGGCTAATGGGACTAATTTTCAGGACTTGTGATTGGACTTGGATTCATTCATGCATTCGGACTCGGAAAGTTGGAGATAAGGACTCGGACTTGTTAATTGATAAAGACTGTTTGTTTGTTTGTTTGTTTGTTTGTTTTTGTAATAGGCCCTAATAATTTGGCATAAGATATTGATAGCTGTATTAATACCATGACATTATTAAATTTTGTGCAAGGGCAGGCACGTGTGTGTTCCAACTACATGTGGATTCACGCGCTCATGTTCAGTAACTCCGGACTCTGACTCAGACTCGGGTAATGGGCACTCGACTCTGACTCTTCTTTGGTGACTCGGACTCGAACACCGAGGACTCGAGACTCGACGTGGACTCAAGATATAGTGACTTGACTACAACACTGCTTTCAGATATTTCTGCTTACTTGTAAGATTAAGTAAGATGAATAGTACTTCCAACGTCTATGGTTGCTGCAGGCCGTGCTAGCCTGTGGGGGGAAACCTGCTCTGTCTCGGCGGCAGACATTTCACAGGGCGTAGAGAAGTGGGTCATGCTATGAGTCTGAAAAAGAAGAGAAAAGATAGATGAATGCATCTGTTTTATAAAATCACCCTCAAATATCTTTTGTCTTTCTCGGCTCATTTTGTTGTTTGGTGGTGTATTTATCCTACACAAACAGCATATCACATTTACCGGTAGAACTTATTTCCAGCACAAGTACAGTCGGGTGTGATAGTGAAAAAACAAATCATCCATCTCAAACGGTAAACATTTAGGTTTCAGCCCTTCACAATCAAAGAGCGAGAGCTTGCTTTCTAGACTCACAGTTTTGCACCGACATTCAGCAATCGGAGAGAAATCCATCGTATACGAGGCAGAGAGACCAATTTCTTCACTGACATTAGCCTCAATAGATCAGAATGCAATGCAGCCAACAAGACATATCGTGTTTTTAATCCAGTAATGTGATTGGATCATTTAGGTGATTTTCAAAACTTTCCCCTCATATGATTCTTTACAACTTTTTTCTCTCTCATTCAGAACATATTGAGGACACAAAATCCATTGACTTTTGTTTTTGTTGCCATTTGTGACAGGTTTACCCCAAATTGGACTAAAATGTCTGGACTATTTGAGTAAATGCTATACGAGTATCCAAAAGTGGATTCTCCTTTTTCATTTTTTGCAATTTTTCTCCCAGCTCTCGCATGGTCTCACCATCTTAATTAGCTTTAAAATGTTCAGAAAATGAGATTGATTATTACACTCTCATGTATTAAAGGGAAGAAGAAACTGTTAAAGGGATAGATAGATTTTTTTTACCCTAGCCTTGTTTGTACTTACCAATGATGATGTTGATTGGTAGATTCCTTTCTCAGCGCAATCCATGCTGTTCCTTATACTGGCTCCAGATAGTTAGCCACAAACCAATACAAGGTCAATGGGGTCATGCTCCTGTCAAACTGACTGAGGCTCACTGAAATGCACTTTGTGGGCACTGTGGAGGACAATTCAGTGAGTCTCCGTCAGCTTGCACAGACAGGAGTGTGATCAATGATGATGTTGATTGGAAAACTGCCGCGCTTAATATTTTTTGGCCCGCAAAACCTTATATTCTGTATGTTGCGGCGGCCCACAACCAAAAAAGTTTGGCCACCCCTGCTTTAAGACTATTTGGTGCGGAGGGTGTGACAGATGCTATATTTAAGCAATATATCACGAGAGCAAGTGTGTTGTGGCAAATATATCCCCCTGATCAGTTGTTATCCCACGAGGCCGCAGGCCGAGTGGGATAACAACTGAGCAGGGGGATATATTCCACAACACACGCTGCTCGAGTGCTATATTGCTTTTATAAAAGGGTTCCAAGTATAATAATATAATAATAATAACACTATAAGTCCGACTGGCATGGTATTCTGAGAGTCAGTTGAAACACTACTGTAAGGCGGGACCTCTAGCAAGAAGATAGACGTGCGGGTGATTTGATTGGATCGTTCTGGAGACTGAAGTCGACATTGGCCAATCCTGGCGCTTGCCTGGACTTTTTACAAAGCCCGACACCAGAGCCATATGCCCACACCAAGTAACGTTACGTCTTATTTAGAAATGCGGGGTTAAGAGTGAGGGCGCGCGAGAGAGGGGTTAAGACATTAGCCCGCGTCTATTCTTGTACAAAACATCATTTTCTGCGAAGTATTAGTAAAGTTATAAGCGAAGATCGATTCACAAGGATCTGAAAAGCTGTCTTCGCCATTTTGTTTTTTAGGTACTTTTAGTAAGAGAGTTGCGCCATCATGCGTCCGACTAGTGACCCTCCATACAGCAGATCAGGAGAAAGCTGTTTGGCTCGAGTGCAGCGCTGCCTTTTAGTAAGAGAGTTGCCATGGCAACCAATAACCCATGGCCATGGGTTATTGAACTCGGTTACTGGAATTATACAATGGCTGTGAACCAATCAGATTGCTTGATTTGAGAGAGCCATTTTATAATGAATAGTAACTGATGGTGTTGTTGCACTCTGCAGGTCTAAACGCAGGCGATGAAATCCTCCAGCTGAATGGAAAGGACTCGCACAGCCTCAACTTCTCAGACATGAAGGCGGCGTTCTCGCGAGCCTCGCTGGCCCTGACCGTGGACACACTGCCCTGCGTGGAGCGCCGGCTGCTCTGCTACCTGCCGCCGCGACGCTCAGACGCAGAGCAAGACCTCTACACTGACATCTTCTCCCAGAGCCAAGGTGAGAGGGGGATGGAGAAGCCGTGCTTGCTGCTGGGTGTGTCGCAGTAATATTCTCTCTGACAGTTTGAGAGGAGATGAACCATCTCCAAGCAAATAGTCTTACAGGCTAGTACGGTCCGTTTAAGTAAGTTGGGTGATGGGCGTCCGGGTAGTGTAGCGGTAGATTCCCTACCAACACGAGGGTCGCAGGTTCGCGCCCCCGTGTTTCCTCCGGCTTGGTCGGGGGTCCATATAGGCACGATTGCCTGTGTCTGCGGGTGGGAAGCCGGATTGAGGGTATGTCTCCTGGTCGCTGCACTAGCGCCTCCTCTGGTCGGTCGGGCCGCCTGGTCGGGGTGGAAGGCAACTGGTGGGAATATCGTGATCCTCCCGCGTGCTACGTCCTGCCGGTGAAGCTTCCCGCTGTCAGGTCAAAAGAAATGGCTGGCAACTGCGCATGTGTCGGAGGATGCATGGTGCTAGTCTACGACTCTCCCCAGATCAGCAGAGGGTGGAGCAGGCCCTGGGGCAGCAGTGGGAAATTGGCCAAGTACAACTGGGGAGAAAATGCGGGGGAAATCAGTGGGGGAAAGTAAGTTGGGTGATTATTAGTTTTTTTAGCATGTCAAACTGAAAAATCTGAAATTCAGTGCCTAGGAATCGTCTAAGGTGGAATCGGTAAACTGCACACACCGCAAACCGACGTTTTTTTTCTCTGAATTCTGACTCAAATAAATATTTTACGTGTGGCTCTAATCCTCTACCGTAGATTTCCTAACGGCGTCCATTCCTGTCAACAGAATTTTATTTCGCCATATAGGGCGAATCCACAGGGCCTCAATTAGCGGATGGGACGCAGCCCTACTTTGTGATGTAGGCCAATAAGACAGGTGTAGTTCTTTTTGTGATGTAGGTCAATAAGACAGGTGTAGTTCTTTTTGTGATGTAGGTCAATAAGACAGGTGTAGTTCTTTTTGTGATGTAGGTCAATAAGACAGGTGTAGTTTTACATTAAAAAACCTCGCCTACAGTAGTGCAGCCTTGAGTTTCATAGAGGAGGCTTTTTCCAATGCTCTAGAGTTGTAAGGGAAATGACGAGGCAAGTAAGACATGCTTGCCATTCTTTTAGCTTGAAGTGCCTGTGAAAGAGACCGCTTCATTCATCTTTGTTCCTCTCAAAATGTCTCTATTGGTAATGTCCCACTTTAAAAGGGCACACAGAGAATCTTTGTGAAATAAATCACGTAAGCGTTCCTTTGAGGTACTGTATTAATTGGGCCCGTCTCAGAAGACAACAGCCCTAGAAAGCTGTTGGATTGGAGGAGGATGGTGACATTCAGCTGGAGGAAAAGCTCATTACGGCTTGTCCATGTTTGTGATTTCTTTTCTGGTGGTGCTGCAGAGGACATCCTGGATGACGGAGTGGGCCTGCTGCTGGAGAGCTCAGGAGACAGCCTAGACGATGACTCTGAGCTCTTCAGTGAGGCTGACCAATGCAGAAAGGTAAGAGATGAATGCGATTTCATTACGTCTTTCGTGTTAGAGGAGTTTTGATTCAGTCTCACACTGTGCACTACAGCAGTGGTTCTCAAAACTTTTTTGGCTTCAGTACCCGCTTTCCCTGATTTCTGTATCCAAGTACCCCCTTTATCCGACTACAACATTTACTTAGAAACCTGCAAGAGAAAACTATAGCATATGATGGAATGAATGAATGGATTATAACCCACCTTTTGAAGAATATAACATTACAAAATAAGAAATGGACTGAAAGAGTTACAATTACTAGTGCCTCCTGAGCAGATTTCATTTTCATTCATTCATTCTTACATTTTCCAATTTTCTCCTTGCTCGCAAGTACCCCCTGTAGTACCTCCACATACCCCTAGGGGTACGCGTCCCCCTGTTTGGGAACCACTGCATTATAGTATATCATCCGCCTCTAGGAGGATGTCTGATGGCTCCTCTCCTCGTTTCCTGGCCGTGCCCTTGTCCTTCACAGCATCCTCCTCAGCTCTCTGGTATTAAGAAGAGAGCACTTAAGAACAGGATGCTGTGCCGCTTTCTGCCATCTGCCACTGGCTCGTTGAGTCTTGTTTATGAAAGCGGAGTTGCTTTGCTAACCGCAAACCTCCTCGCTATAAATCTGTGTCAACATCTTCTCTGCCTTTCATCATGGCCCACTTCAGCTTGAACTGCATTTAGTTTTGACATGATGCTGCAAAACGGCTCATCGCAATGCATTTGAATTGCTAAGCTGAATGATTATACAGTAAGGGAAGGCAAGGCAAATGTTTTTATATAGCACATTTCATACTCAAATGCAACCAGGCAAAAGCACAGAAAATAAAAACAATCGAAAGCGCACACGCGCGCACGCACACACACACACACACACACACACACACACACACACACACACACACACACACACACACACACAATAAATAAAAATAAAACAAAAATAAATTGTATTAAAAGCAATGGTAAACAGGTAGGTCTTTATCTTGGATTTGAAAGTAGTCAACATTGTCTCAAGTCTTGGCTCGACGGGCAATTTTTGGGGAAGCTAAAGGCAGCCTCACCATGTTTAGGTTTTCTGCGTTTAGACTGTGGGAACAGCCAGTAATCCAGAACCAGCCAGCCTGCTTCTTAGACCGTCTGTAAGGTTTCCTTCCTGGGTCAGGAGATCTGATAAGTATCTAGGACCATAACTGTTCAGTGATTTATGATCAAGCAATATAATTTTGAAGTTCATTCTTTGAAAAACTGGTGGTAGCCAATGTAGTGATCTGAGAACTGGAGTTATAGACCGTTTCAACTTGACATAAACATTCTAAATTTAGCCTAGCTTACTTCCTGTTGCAATGGCTGCAGTGTTTGCTAATACAATACCTGACAGGAAATAAACTAGAGGGCCATACTGTTCCCTAGCAACAGAATTCCGGTGAAACGGTCTATATGCTGGCAGCAGCATTCTGCATCAGCTGAAGTTGTCTGATTGCTGTCTTTGACAGACCTGTCAACATTCCATTGCAGTAGTCCAACCTGCTAGAGATAAAATCATGCACAGGTTTCTCTTCACATCCAGTCTCTGATCCTTACTATAGTTTTAAGGTGATAGAAGCCTGATTTTGTTATTTATTTGTTTTTTATTTATTTGTTACTACTGAAATGTATGTCTGAATCCAGGATAACAGAGGTTTCTAGCTTGAATGAATGAATGAATGAAAGCTTTATTTTACTATATAGCTTGGTTTTACTCTTCCAGAACAGACCGTTATGGTGAGCACAGACTAAGTGTTTCTTCTTTGGCCCCAAAAGCAATGACTTTTTTGTCCTCATCCAGCTTCTGATTTGTTTAATGCAGGGAGACTGTTGAAATGTATTTGTTTGGTGACTGCTATATTATACAGTATATGTGCGGGTCATCTAAGTACATGTGATATGCAACCATCAAATTTTGAATAATTTCTGCTAATTTACAGAGGTCAGAGAATCGAGCCTTGCGTACAGCTACCGACTGATACAAAATAGTCTCCGTCTTGAAGGTACAGTAGGACTTGAACCAATTTAGGACCATGTTAGAGAGACCAAACCAGTGTTCAAGTCTGTCTATTAATATATTGTGATCAACCATATCAAATGCACCAGTAAGGTCCCAATAACATGAGGACAGAGACTTGACCAGAATATGTTGAGATTAATGTAATTCAGAGCAGTCTCGGTACTGTGGTGGGGCCTAAATCCAGACTGGAAAAGAGTAGACACACTTGCCTTTTACTTGGAAGATTTACACACCGTATAAAGTCAGTTTTTGCAACCCCTGTGTACGCTAATACATTGCTGAATTAATTGTATTCCATGTATTTGTATGACAGGCTAGCATTATTAACTAGAGGCAAGGCAAATTATTCACTTTGAATGTAAGAGCTAAGAGGAGGATGCTTCTTTGATTAAACTTGCATTTTAATTGCTTGATTATGTATGGTGATTAAAATCGTTTAATGGAGGCATATTCATATTAACAACACTGCAGAAAATAAATTAACAGACATGCAATTAAAATACAGAGCAGGAGTGGCCGGGATAAGCAAACAGGACAAATAGAAAAACTCCTGACAAAATAGAAGTTGAGTGAAACTAAATTGCTGTATGTGTTTTTCTATTCAAGTGAAGCCGATCTCACAGTGCCGTAGCTAACAAGATGACAAATTCTTCTTAAGCTGGGTAAAGAGCGTGTCGGAGAAAAAACAACCTCCAAATGAGATTAAAGTGGCGGCATATTCTGCTTACGGCAACCAGCAGGCTGCCAGACCACTAGCCTGGCTTCTTGCTCATGAAATGGTACAGGATGGATATATCTTCTTGTAGATTGGTTTATCTTATTATAAAAGCAATAATACCTTTGTGCTTTTCCATTATGCCAACTGGAAGTGAGGGATCGATGGAGGATCAGCAGATTCACTCCCAATAGGCCCTTTTCACAGCAACTGTTTTGACGGTGGTAAAGCAGGCCTAACCAATAACCCTGGCACTGGAACACCTAAATGGAATGGAACCACGTATTGGTTATACCTGCTTTACCACCTCAAAATGGTTGCTGTGATAAGGATCTATAGCCCATCACAGACCTTCCCCTTCAGATTGTGGACTGGTCAGTGGTCACATGGCTGTTTTGTCTAAAATTTCTCTCTTAAATCCTATCATTACGCTTCCCTTACTTAAAGGAGAGTAATTCTCAAATGATGTGCCAAATTCCAGTTAATTGATTGTGTAATAATAATTATGGTAAATATGGTCAAAATAAAGCACTCCGTCACAGTGATGGTTTTGGTGGTGGGGTTTAATCCGATTAAACTACCGTATATATATATTTTTTTAATACTTTATTTTCCATTTTTTATAGAACAATATACAAACAAGACAAACGGGCTCAGACACAGGAAAAGGAAAAAAGAAGAAGAAAAAAAAAAACATACATACGTCATTAACATTCAACAATATAACAAGCTATCAGCCGCATAAGGTGCTTATGTGTTTATAAAACATATCGTGTACCTGGGATCCCGCCTAAGGGGTCCATTGGATACCAACTGGGCGAGCCATCCATCATCCCCAACCTCAGTCACTTATCATTCCTAACCTCGTCAAAATAGGTCAAAAACGGGTCCCAGATATCTGACAACCTTTTAAGCGTGTTGGTTCTCAGGGACCTGAGTCTCTCCATCTGTAGAACAGAGATCATGTCCATCAGCCACACCCGAAAAGAAGGCGAAGAGGAGGACTTCCACTCCTTCAGAATAAGCCTTTTGGCGACAGTTGTCCCCAGTGTCAGAGATTGTTGTACAGCCGTGGGGAAGTTCAGAGAGGACTCAGAGCAGCCAAAGATGGCGAGTTCTGCCTTCGGCTGTAGGGTCATTTTATAAGCCTTGGAGTACCAGTCAAATATTTTGGCCCAGAATCCCGTTCCGGTTAAACTAGTTAATTTGTGCCTTTTGTCTGCTTTTCAGTTTTTGATGCCGATGGTCCTGCCTCTCTTTCTGAGGGGAGGGTGTCTGAAAAATGAATAAAGGTATAGGCAGTGTTGGGCATGAACGTGCTAAAAGAGCGCCGTTCATTGAACAAGCTCATATTTTGCTGAAGGCGTGAAATGAGTGCAGCCTTTTGCAAATACATACAGTGAGCATCGTTAACCTGTGGGAGGGAGTTAACGGCGCTATCTTTCTCTTCTCGCTCGTTTGTGATAATTGCCCATTGTGTTTACATGCCTTTGGTAACTAATTTACATAAGAAACAAACAGGTTTTACTGTAATTTGGCCATGCTGCTTCTGTCTCCCTCCCTGCTCCTCTTTTCTCTACCGCGGGTAGGGCTCAGACACACAACAAGCAGACACACAGTGGACTTGAGCACGTTTTTGGCTGTGTCAAGACAGCAAAAGTTATCCAGACTAGCAACGGAAATACCGCAATTTACTTTCGGAATGAAGGTAGGCCTACTCAAATTCTCACCTTTGGAGAAACAAAATTGATTTCAATGGAACAGCACACCTTGTATCAAAATACTGATGTTAAGATTACATATGGAGTGAAACTGTGGCTGTAAAGCATTACTCAAAATTAATATTAAGGGTTTTATTTTGAAATCCCTAAAGTGGAAGACCTTTGTACTTTTGCTGCCGGCTGACTTGACGATCAAACACTTTTTTCTTTTCGAGAATGGTTGTTTTACTCTGTTTACTGTTTTACGGTTTACTTATGCTTTCATGTTGTTGCATGTTTTTGTAGATTGCTGTTTTTTTGTTGTTGGGACTGGAAGAGTGATTATAACAGCTGCCTGTGACTAACTGGATGGGAAAAATGAAGATCTGTTGCAAAAGCTATTGTATTGTGTTATGTATTGTGTATTGTTTTGGATCCGTCTGCATGACGGATATGGCTGGGTGGCTGCGGCGAAGGCCCTGTCGCCCCAGGTCCAGAGCTTAGTTTTGATGGGTTGGAGGAGGTTAGCGTCTGCGGACCTGAGGCGGCGGGTAGGCGTCACGTGTGGTGGTGAAGTAGGTCCGAGAGGTAGGGGGGGGCCAGGTTGTTGAGGGCTTTGAAGGTGATGATGAGTAATATTTTGAAGTGAATCCTGTATATGATGGTGGTCTGTCAAAATTGAGGTGAGGAAATAAAGATAGGGGGCTGGGGTTATTTTTTTGCCTTCAAGACTCAGGGAAGATGTACAGTGATTTGGACTCTGAGGAAAATGAAAATGAATGCAACAAACAGCCGGGGAACAGCGCGTTCCTCCTCGGAGTGCAGCCAAGGGGAGAGTGGCTGTAGCTGGAGGAAGGGGAGGGAGGGGCCGAATCTTTGTCAGATGACTGAAACCTTTCACCGAAGCATAAATAACAAACATCACTCGTCTCTTTATTTTCTGTCGAGTGACATTTATGAAAAGTGTTGCGTGCCCTGCCATAAATCAGCCTTAAGTCGCGTGTATTCAAGGGTGGATTTTGATTTTAAAGGTGAATGTGAACCAGGGCTAGCTGTCAGGACATTTGGGCTAGTGAACATATCAGTGGAACCATCCTGAAGCGGTCTGGTGAAGAGGTTTGAAGTACCCTTACGTATGTCCGTGCATTGTGTTAAGGCCAACGCTCGTATCTAAAATTAACCCCATGCATCTATTTCCTTCCTACAAAAGCCCCTCCGTAACAATTGTTCCTCTGCAGCCGGCTCCCTTGCAGTTCTCCCCTCTCCCCATCACTCTCCCCCATCCCTGAAAGCCTGCATTGATATTCTACTGCGGTGTGGCTCGCACAGCCAATCCTGCTCCACCGCAACCTTGAAGAGGAGACTCCTTCATCTCCTGCTCCTTTTTTCCTCCCCACGCACGCTCTGCTCTGGAAGGATTACCAAAAGGCTCGCTTGCACTGCTGCAGGAGTTGGCCAGATCTTCACCCTCACACACAGTCTGTGCCTGAGTTTAGCCAGTCTGTAGGAGAGAGAGAGAAAGAGAGAGAGAGAGGGACAGAGAGAAAGAGAGAGCAAGAGAGATAGAGGGAGAGAGAGAGATAGAGGGAGGGAGAGAGAGAGAGAGAGAGAGAGAGAGAGAGGGGCGAAACGGCAGAATATTAGTGACAGAGTACTACAACAGATTCTGAAGGTGAAGGGGGGAGTTGGAAGGCTGTAAGCGCTGGTGGGCGGAGAGGAGGCTGAGCAGCTTCGTTTGGCTCGAATACCTTTCTTCACGACCGTCACAGCACCTTCTGTTTTTTTATATTTAGATATACATGTATATATTTATTTTTGGATAACGAGGAAAGAGAAAGGCTATAGAAATGTTTTGGAGAGGCGTGGTGCAGAAGTGACAGTTCACCAAGGCTGGAGTCTCTCTCTCTCCGTGACACTTTTGTTGTTTTCGATGGCCATGTCCGTCCTGAAGCGCAGCAGGCACAACAAGCGCTCCTCAGAGTCCATCTATGACATGCTCCATCTGGTGAGATTATTATTTATTTATTTTTTCATTGTATTACTTTCTATTTCTGATATATACAGTATAGCTGTTGTCGTCTTATTCCGGTTAAGAATAAACACCTTTTACTTCTCAGCGCTTGACTCACGCTTCCTCTTGGCTGCGAGGATAGGAAGCTGTGACTCACTGCCACATAGCAGCAGTGTTCCATTAATCACTGTGGCGCTCCATAGGATGCCAAACTGAAATGCTGCGTTTCAACAGGATCGATCCCCCCACCCCTCCACACGACTTGGACTCTTTATGACTTTTGACCAGACTACCCCTCCACACGACTTGGACTCTTTATGACTTTTGACCAGACTACCCCTCCACACGACTTGGACTCTTTATGACCTTCGACCAGACTACCCCTCCAAAAAAACTTGGACTCTTTATGACTTTTGACCAGACTACTCCACACGACTTGGACTCTTTATGACTTTTGACCAGACTACCCCTCCACACGACTTGGACTCTTTATGACTTTTTGACCAGACTACCCCTCCACACGACTTGGACTCTATGACTTTTGACCAGGCTACCCCTCCACACGACTTGGACTCTATGACTTTTGACCAGACTACCCCTCCACATGACTTGGCTCTATGACTTTTGACCAGACTACCCCTCCACACGACTTGGACTCTTTAGGACTTTTTACCTGACTACCCCTCCACACGACTTGGACTCTATGACTTTTGACCAAACTACCCCTCCACACGACTTGGACTCTTTATGACTTTTGACCAGACAACCCCTCCACACGACTTGGACTTTTTATGACTTTTGACCAGACTACCCCTCCACATGACTTGGACTCTTTATGACTTTTGACCAGACTAGCCCTCCACACGACTTGGACTTTTTATAACTTTTGACCAGACTACCCCTCCACATGACTTGGACTCTTTATGACTTTTGACCAGACTAACCTGCTGATTGGGCTCTTTGACTGTTGCAGTTTTCTCTCTCTTGGCGCCCCAAGCTGTGCGCTCAGTCTTATCTCACAGTTTCAGAAGGGGAAGACGCACAATCTTCTCCCCGACTGACTCCCATCCGCTCCCATCAGGGAAGATTGGCTGCGCTTTCATCACTTGAAACATTGTTTTTAATCTATATTTCAGTTGCCGTGAGAAATGCTCATTTCTGGCATCTCACAGCTCAGTCCAGGAACATGACCGGCAGTATAGTGTCTGCACACTGGGGGAAGGCTTTGACCCCCCCCCCCTCTCAGCTGTGCATTCAAAGCTACCATGGCGTTAATCAGCCTAGATTGTGATCAACTTTCTGACTAGACTGTGTGGCTGTTCAGCCTGATCTCCGTTGCCTAATTCGCAGAGAATCATCAGGTGTTTTTAGGGATTTTATTTTTATTTTTTTTCAATATGCCATCCATGCCTTTTTTCTGTCTATTGATTTGTTTCAGGTCTTTCTGAGAGAAGAAGAACTTGAAGGAGAACTTGACCGAAAAACAATGCCGATTTATTTTGCACATGATCTCACATATCCGATAACTGTAAACAGTTTTGCAGATATTCATTTAGTTTGACAGTTGTTGAGAGTTGATTGGCGTTAAGGTTGATGCCAGTGATGTTATTCAAGTATTTCAGGATGAAATACCAGAAAGGCTGCACTGAGACAGTGACTTGTGACTGCATCTTAATGGATCTCAAAATTATTATTTTTTATAAGATTTATCATGCTGACTTTTTAAGGTCGCTCTTCTATTGATGTGGTTTTGAAAGCTATTGCTGCTGCACAAGGTGCACAGAATGTCTCCATGCAGGACCAGTGTTCACTTTACCACCATTTTAAAAATGTACTTGGTCTTTTGACAATTAAGTTTAATTCTTTACTTTGTTCAGTCATGTCACATAGATTCAATTTAGTCAGTACTCACTGACTCAACAAAAATGGCAATAAAGTTATAAAAAATGTCTGCTGCTGCAGCTGTTTAACTACCACAGCATTGGTGTAGTCAGGGGTGGCCAAACTTTTTTGGTTGTGGGCCGCATACAGAAAAATAGTCGCGGGCCAAACTATATTTAGCGTGGCAGTTTTCAACCTGTTTAGACTGAAAGCGGGGGAAAAATTAGAGCAGAAAACCCACCTTTGCTTTACCCACCCCAAACATCAAAAATTTAATTTCTACCTAAATAAATATATGACACATACATGTAGTTTATTGATATGCTCACCTGTTACAATGGGTATTTCTGTATGTGTTCACATTTTTCAAATAGGTTAAGACGGAGATAATTTCACCAACATTCAGTATTAAAAATGTAAATAAAATAAAAAAACTGACAATATATATATATATATTAGGGCATTCACAGACTAGTCGACTAGTAAAACCACTAGTCGACACTGTGCTTAGTAGTCGACTAGTCGTTTTTTTGTTGTTTTTTTATCTTTAAGAAAGAACATGAGGTATTTACACGACATACATGGACTATCATATCCCATATCCCCCACAAAGAACATCAAAACACAACAAAACAAAACAAGAAAACTGCATAAGATACACAATAATCCAAGAACAAACAAGACTATTGGACAAACAACCAAACAAAAACAATGCATTCAAAGTAAATACATAGATCTTGCCCTGCTGGCAGCTAGGAAATGCATAGCTTTAAATTGGAACGCATCCAATCCCCCAGCTGTAGTTCACTGGTGGAATGAACTCTCAAGCTACCATACGTTGGATAACATTTACTACAAGAGCAAAGGCAGATTCTTAGACATCCCCAAAATATGGCAACCACATACAGAGTTTGACTTTAAGAACTTTTTACCCCAGTGTCATTAGGCTTATCAGGATAGGAAGGAGCTGATTGCATTGTTTTTGTTTGGTTGTTTGTCCAATAGTCTTGTTTGTTCTTGGATTATTGTGTATCTTATGCAGTTTTCTTGTTTTGTTTTGTTGTGTTTTGATGTTCTTTGTGGGGGATATGGGATATGGGATATGATAGTCCATGTACTGTATGTCGTGTAAATACCTCATGTTCTTTCTTAAAGATTAAAAAAAAAAAAACGACTAGTCAAATTCACTAGTCGGGAATGCCCTAATATATATATATATATATATATATATATATATATATATATATATATATATATATATATATATATATATACGGTATATATATATATGTATGTATATATGTATATATACTGTATATATATATACTGTATGTATATATATATATATATATATATATATATATATATATATATATATATATATATATATATATATATATTTTTTTTTTTTTTGCAAAATTCATGACGGGCCACTTAAAAACTGGCAGGGTTAGGTAATTGCCTCTCAATCCTACAGAAGTCCCTGTATAACCAACCAATCAGCTGTCTTCGTCTCTTGTCATGTACACATGGTGTGAATACCTGTTGATGGTTCCTATTATGTAGCCATAAAATGGTTTGCTCCCCACAACTTTAACCAGTAATCTTATGGCTTTACGTGTGAGTTAATGTGAGATTAAGTAGTATTGTAACTCCACACGTAGATTGTTTTGACAGAGAGAATCTCTCTTCATTTTAAACGATTTGACTGAAATCTGAGAAGGATTTGTTGGTCATGGATACAGCTGCTGTTTTTGCTTTCTCTTTTGTGTGTGTATTGGCAAAATGCCCAAATATATCAAATAGCTGCATCTTGATATGACTGTTGAGGCTGTAGCCCGTTGCAAACAAAGTAACCGTATTAGTTCTGCGTGTAGGTTGGTGCTGAGTGCAGTCTATTTTTGTCCAAAATATGCACATCAGGGCGTCTCCAAGGCAACCTATACAGTATGTGGACAGATACTCATGAGTATATTTTGATTCTGATCAAGAGATGAATCATTACACCACCCAGCTGTCAGTAGGAGGAAAAGACTAGGGTAACGAGGGATGAGAGTGAACGAGACGGAGGCGGAGAGTCATTGCTATGAAAATAACAATTAGTGCAAATAAAAAAATGTATCTGCCTCTTCCCATCCTCACTTGCTGCATAATCATTACTCATTAATTTAAAAAAAGGCTCCATGTATAGCAGTAGGTGGAAAGTGACACCTGCAAGTTGATCAAAGGGAGAGGTGCTGCTAATCTGAGCAGATGCTACTCCACAGATTCATATCCACATTTGGATATGTCTTCCTTTGACGTCAGGTTGGAGGTATGCGTTTCATCAGCTATCCTCCCACTGCTTCTCTCTCTCCTTTTCTGGCTCTTTCCGCTTATTCTAATTTATTTATTTATTTATTTATTTTAGAGCACGGAGCAGGTCGCTGCCTTCTGCCGCAGTCTCCATGACATGAATCCCTCCGAGTGCGTGTCCTCTTCGCCCAGCCCGGACTCACCCTTCCCACCTCCGGCCACTCTGAGACAGCTCTCCGACGCCGACAAGCTCCGCAAAGTCGTCTGTGAACTAGTGGAGACCGAGCGTGCCTATGTCAAAGTCAGTATCGCTCGTCTTGTGCACGAGGGGCAGATGCCCTGTGTGTGTGTGTGTGTGTGTGTGCGTGAGTGTGTGTGTGTGTGTCTTCTGCCTATCCATCGATCTGTGTTTGTCCAGGCTCGTGTTAGCCTATGTGTTAGCCCCATACGTTTCCTATTCCGCATGAGCAATCCATATTTATCCATGTGTCCCAGGAGAAGCGGGGGGGACACAGCTGTGCCCTTGGACGGATATTACTTAATCTTTTTTTTCCTACCCGGTATAATTGTGACTCAGTGGAATAACTGGGTTAAACGAGGTAATATAATGCGATGTCCAGGCAACCCTAAAATGTTAATAGCCTATTACAGAGGACAGATGTATGCTAATTATAGAACAACAACAGACATTGGGCTACTGAATTCATTGGAGCATACCCAATAAATAATGTTTGTTTGTTTGTTTGTTTTTGCATGACAGATGGCATGGTATAGCACTTTCATCACTGTTTGTTGTTAGCCTGAAATCCATATGTTTTCCATCCCATGACCAACCCCAATCATAACACAAAGCACTCTGGTCTTTACAGGATCTGAACTGCCTCATCGGGAGGTATTTAACCCCACTGCAGAAAGAGACCTTCCTCACTCAGGATGAGGTATGGCAACTGGGAGCCTTTGAGGGGTAGTTGGCTTTTAAATGGCAGCACTATATTGAACTGTTCCTGTGAAAAGTGTGTTGCATAATCATGTGGAGAGAGGACAGGAGGGGGAGAAGAGAGGCTTTCAAAGTAAAGGGATCTTTTACACGCACGTCCTATAACGAAACACATTATGTCTCCAGTAAGCATCTCTTCTAGCTGTAGCCTGGGACTAGTATTGGATGTATATATAATAGTAATATCGGATCATGTACCACATAAAAAAAAAAAAAAAAATAGTGCAATACTTTGTGAAATGAGGAGAAGTGATTTCATTATTTAGCCCAATGCTGTCCTTCTCCCCCAGTTGGATGTGCTGTTTGGGAACTTGCCTGAGATGGTGGAGTTCCAGGTGGAGTTTCTCAAGACCCTGGAAGATGGGACCAGACTAGTTCCAGATCTGGAGAAGCTGGAGCGAGTGGACCAGTTTAAGGTATAGCCTCTCCTTGTGAAATATACAGCCTACACCCAATAGACATGACAGAAGATAAGGCATCTGGCAGTTTAAAACTCCTCCTGGAGCCACTGGTTGAGTAACTTCTCTTCCGTCTTTCACAGAAAATCCTCTTCTCCCTTGGAGGCTCTTTCCTGTACTATGCAGACCGTTTTAAACTCTACAGTGCTTTCTGTGCCAGCCACACCAAAGTCCCCAAGGTCCTTGTAAAGGGTGAGTAAACCAGCACTTAGGTCAACATGCCTCCTCAGCTCCAAGGAGAGGATGTATTTATCCATCAGCCATCTGCCATATCCTGCGCGGCTCCATAAATCTGCACTGCAGGGTTGTCAGCAAGACAGTTGTCCATTTGACCTCTGCATTCTTTGAAGCGGGTGGCTCCCACAGCTAAAGAAACCAGTAATATTGTGTGATATATACCAGCCATTCCCAAACTTAAGAATGTCGTGGCCCACTTTGAAATCTGAACATCTTCCGCACCCCGCGCAACCCTGTAATCACAACTCTAATCAACACACAAGAGACTAAGATGATGTATTTCCCGATATATTTTGTATTTCATAAACAGAAGATGTGAACGTGGTATCTGGCAATGCAGTGCAAATTAATAATCGATCCTCTCTTACAAGCACATAAGCACCCTAATACCCTATATGGACGGTAGCACCACATTATAATTGTCGATTATTACTGTATATGTATGTATTTTCTTTCCTTTCCTATGTCTGAGCTTGTTTGTTTGTTTTGTTTGTATATTGTTAAAATTGAAAATTGAAAAAAATAAAAATAATAATCGATCCACATACAAAAATGTAGGCAAAATACCCAAAAGCCCGATTGCCAACATTTACTTCCCCCTTACTCATCAGAAGTATTTGCATGCATAACACAGATGAGGTGTTTGTTGAAACAAACTGATGAGCAACAACAGAAAAATCTATCCTCAACGTACATGGGTTTCATAGACTTTCTGTAATAAAACATCTAATGGCAAAAATCTTATCAAATGGGTGTCCGTGCTCTGACTTTTGTCACTTTAGGGGTCTTTGACGTGAAAAAGTTTGAGAATCACTGCCTTAGATAATTTAGTTTCGTATATATCAGAAAGCGGGAGAAAGGCTTTAAAGTACGGAGACTCGTGAAAATGAGTTTTGGCAGGTATGCCTCTCGCGGCCCACCTGCAGTCCCTTCATGACCCACCAGGGGGCCGTGGCCGACACTTTGGCAATCACTGTGATATATGTACTGTTACTACTGTAACATACACTGAAGGAGGAAAAACTGATTTCTAATGATTGTTTTGGCATTTGTGCTTATTAGACAAACGGAGAAATACAGTGCAGAGAGAAGAAATGACATGTAGCAAATGGCCCAAGCCGAATTTGAACCTGTGCCGCTGCCATTAGGAGTTTGCTTTAATGTCACACGGCACGCTCTACCGGTTCAAGCCACACATACGCCCCAGGACAAACTGATTTCTGTTCTCGAGCTACACCCTTTCCAATTCACATCTGCCATTGTTGCCAGTGGCTGCGTTTACAATATGCACGGAGTAACACGGCTGTCAGTCATACACCAGTTAAAACCTTAAGCAGTGCCCACGTGCCTTTGACTATCCCAAGTGACTATCCCTGTTGCCCCGAATAAACCAGTTAACACAATATTCCTGTCTATCTGTGGTTTCCCACCTGTAGAACTGTCCGACTGCAAAAAAGCATGAAAAGGTGACTGAGCAGTAGGTTACTTCCAGGAGGGGAATGAAATTATGATCATGCTGGTAATAGTAATAGGAAGTAGTGCTCACCGCTTTAACATCAAATGAGGGAGTCTGAGTTTGCAACAAATTGCTGTTTGCACAGAAGACATGCCACAGTAACCTGTTTAACGTGGGAGTAAACGTGGGAGTATGAGCTTTACCACAACCAGGCTATTTTGAGTTATGGTGTTTACATGTGTTGGCTCAAAATCAGGTTCCTTTAGTAACCAGGTTGAAGGGGTTTGAATCTGTTGCAATAAATGTTCCTCGCTCTTTTCCAGCTAAAACGGATGCCGATTTCAAGGCCTTCCTGGATGAGCGCAACCCCAAGCAGCAGCACTCATCCACCCTGGAATCATACCTGATCAAACCCATCCAGAGGGTGCTGAAATACCCGCTGCTGCTGAGGGAGCTCCACTCCCACACAGACCCGGACAGTGAGGAGCACTACCACCTGGACGGTGAGACCCAGCCACATGGCTAGCCACTCTGACATCTGTTACTGACTGAGACGAAGCAGCTAATGACTCTGACCTGACAAGATGAAATCATTTTGACAAGGGAGCACTGGTGTGAATCACAGACTGTAGAAAGAGATGGACGGAGTGTGTGTGACCTCACCCATTGGTTTGTGGACTCGCGTTTTGAAGCCTCTGGTTTGGCGTTTTGGCTGCTGCCATCTTGGTTTTCGTGCAGCGAGACCGGGGGTTTCCCACAGAGCCGCAGCTCCGCCTGCTATTGGTCCATCATGGGCGAGCTACGTGATCACTGGACAGGCGACCTGACAATCGCGCCCAAAACATTGGCTTTTTTATAGTCTATTTTACTCTAAATGTTATATAAAAATTCACCATGTCATGAAAGGTGAAGCTATAGAGCTATACAGACCAAAAACATTGGCTGTAAACATGCTTATTTATGCTGTAAAGGTGGGAATTTTAACTTGGGGGTGAATGACGATTGACTTGCTCTTGCAGCCAGCCTCAAGTGGCCATTCGAGGAATTGCAGTTTTTGCTATTCCTGCATTGGCGTCAATGCAAAAGTAGAAAGCTGCCCCCTCGGTGTGAATACACGCCTTTGAATAACTCAAACTGTGATTGTGTTGTCTTCTGGCTGTGTGCAGTTGCCATGAAAGCCATGAACAAGGTGGCGAGCCACATCAACGAGATGCAGAAGATCCACGAGGAGTTTGGTGCCGTGTTTGACCAGCTGATCATCGAGCAGAGTGGTGACAAGAAAGAGGTACGCTGGAGGTAGTTGGCTCGCCTCGGTTCTGTCAATAAAAGTTTATGTGGAGTGAGTGTGTTGTAATTGTGTTGCATTATGGCAGGTTGCTGATCTGTCCATGGGTGACCTGCTGCTCCACAACATTGTGGCGTGGATCAACCCACCTGCCTCCTTGGGAAAATGGAAGAAAGAGCCTCAACTGGCTACGTTTGGTACGTCAGGCACATATGAAATACCATGGAATCTACATTTTGCATGACTATGAAGTATTTTGACATTTGCTTTGTTTCCATATTATTAACCACTGCTATTGGTCTCATGGAGAATCACTGAAGTTTTGTTTGGACAAGTCTTCTGAAGCATTCCTGGATTTATTTATATTTTCTTTCACATTCCTTTTCAGTGTTCAAAACAGCAGTGGTCTTTGTGTGCAAGGACGGTTCCAAACACAAAAAGAAAATGGTGAGTTCCCCCGAATGCAAGAAACCCCTCAGCGTGACAAAGATCTTATTACTATAAGGGCACACAAGAGATTACAGACCTCCACCAAGACCCGCTATTATTGCTTGTTCATGCTATTATTGCGTGAGTCGGATCCGCTCCAAAATGTAATGGGTCCTTCCTTGGATACCTTCACAAAGTGTCATGAAAATCGGCCCAGTCGTTTTTCAGTAATCTTGCTAACAGACAAACAACACTGAAAATATAACCTCCTTGGCGGAGATAAGAATAATACATTAGACTTGTATAGCGCTTTTCTATGTACTCAAAGACACTTCACATAGAGTACAGGGTAAAATCATAGTAACATTGAGTGTGTTTACATGCACACAATAATCCGATAACTGAGAATAATTGATAATGGCAATAATCCGATTTACGCGTTTACATGCACTTTAGTAAGTAGTGGGAATTTCCAGTCCCTCCAGGATTTCGGAGTTTTTTTGTGATTATTGCGATCATAAATGCTTGATTTTGTGGCGGCTTTTCTCAAAATTTGCGATGCAATTGCGACATTTTATGTGATTTTTTGCGGTAAAATTGCGGAAACTGGCAAAGATTGCGGAGTTGCGGAATTTTTTTTGTTTTTATTTTTTTATTTTTTATTACATTTTTTATTTTCCTCACTTCATTGTTTCTCTTCTCCTTTCTTCCTCATCCTCAATAATGCTACTATCACTTTGCCTTTTCTCATAATTTTTGCTTAGTGCTTCATATTTTTCCTCTTATCCTTATTTCCTCTTCATGCCTTCTCTGTCCTCCTCATCCCTTGTTCCTTGTTCATATTCAAACTACTAGACCCTAAGCTAAATATGCCACCTGTGTGTGTGTGTGTGTGTGTGTGTGTGTGTGTGTGTGTGTGTGTGTGTGCGTGGGGGGGGGGGGGGGGGGGGCTCAAATGCTTCGCGCTAGCAAGAGTGGCTGTCCAGTGACGATTTCCGTTTGTGTTCCTCCACGACAGTGTTGCACGGAGTGCAAAATAGTTTGCCTCCACTTTCATGCAAAACATTTGGTAATTGTTTTGCGGTTATTTTTGTTGGCAAATGTGAGGGGTTTGCCCTCCTCATCGAAATGCGATGACGTGTTACGTTACGTCCCATACTCTCGTCACTTCCTATTAGGGATGGGCATTTCTAGCAAAAACACTATTCGAAATTCGCTGGCCAAAGTCGACTTTTATTCGAAATTCGAAAATAAAAAAAAAATGTAAAAAAAAAAAAAAAAAATGTAATTTTTTTTTTTTTTTTTTTTTTTTGAGTGAAATGTTGCATTGTCTCCCCTGATTCTAAGTATAGTCGAATCGCTTGGTTTGAGCAAGTAAAACAATTTTTATAAGAATTTTAAGCAAGGTTTATGGAAAAATGACTGGCAGATGAAATCCCATGAAGAGGGAGAGGTTGCTTATAAAAATTGTTTTACTTGCTCAAACCAAGCGATTCGACTATACTTAGAATCAGGGGAGACAATGCAACATTTCACTAAAAAAAAAAAAAATTTTTTTTTTTTTTTTTTTTTTTCAATAAACGAATTTCGAATTTCAATAATAAAAGTCGACCTTGATAATAACAACAATTATTCGAAAATTCGAAATTCGATGCCCATCCCTACTTCCTATTGTTGTCCCTCGTTCCCACAGCAACCAGGCAAGATGACAGCGCACACATATCTCAAACCGTGGTAAAGATGCGGCATTTTACTAACTTTTTGCGACGAAATCGCGGGAATTAAAAAAAATTGCAAGTCCTCGCAAATATTGCGGAGTTTGGTTGAATTTGCATTAATTATTGCGATCACAAAATCGCAATTTCCTGGAGGGACTGGGGAATGCGCCTCAAAGTCTGTGAGTGTGCACAGTGAAACTGGGCCATGCACTGAATAAAACTGATGATTTTACAAAAAGTTTGGTCTGTTTATCCGATTTCGTAATCCGATAACGGCCTTATGCTGTGTTTACATGACCACTTGAATAATGTGGTAACTCCAATAATCAGATAATGATCGGTTTATTAGTGTGCATATAAACACACTCATGTTCTATTATAGCAATGTAGATTTCACTCTGCTTAAGTGCCACTTTCAGAAATGAGCCCAGTGGGTCACCTGCAAAAGCAATCTTACACCAGCAGCATACTGTTGAATGGTCAAACTAACAGTTTCTCTGTGTAATTGTTCAAAGGGGAGCTCCCATCGTGTCTCTGTAGCCTCTGAAGAAAAAGACCCTTTCCGATTCCGTCACATGATTTCAACTGATGCCCTTCAAGTCAGAGCCTTGGCCAATGCAGGTAGATTACTGGTTGGATAATGTACTATTTTATACTGATATAATCTGTAATTTTCTTTCCTTTCAGTCCAGAAGTGAGCATTTTGGAGATTCGTAGATTTATGTTCTTTCTCTGGTTTTTATTTTTTAATGTGTTTTTTAATATGCTGTATGAGTAGTCTGCTACAATATGGGTTATTTGTCTTCCATCAAGGACCGTATTGGGAAAAAATGTGTTTTGTGTAACACTTCTTGTGCCTGTAACATGTTTGATGTAATGTAAGTTATTATGGGTTAAAAAAAAGAAGATAAAAAAGATCAACCCAACCAATGAGTCTTACCAGTGCTTTGTGCATGAGTTCACATGCGAGTATTCATTTCTCCTTTAGATGGTGAGGGCTCTGCGGTGTGTGAGATTGTCCACACAAAGTCGGAGTCGGAGGGAAGACCAGAGAGGATATTTCAGCTGTGCTGCAGGTGAGCGTCTCTAACGGAGGTTTGGAGATTGAGGCTTGCCTCCTGATAGCGGCTGTCTCACAGTGACAAACTGATAACACGCCTCCCTATCTCCTTTCAGCTCCCCAGAGAGCAGGAAAGACTTTCTGAAGACTGTCCATTCCATCCTGCGGGAGAAACATCGCCGGCAGCTCTTAAAGACGGAGAGTGTACCGCCCAACCAGCAGTATGTTCCCTTTGGAGGGAAGCGCCTCTGTGCCCTGAAGGGGGCCCGTCCCGCCATAAATACAGCAGGTAAAGGCCAGTCTGTGACTGTACTCACACTGCAGCTGAATGTGTCCCAATTCCGATTCCCCCCCCTCTTATGTAACATAGATCTGATGTTTTTAGTGCAGTTTGAACAGAAGAAAACAGGGAAACTGATTTGGATTACATTTCATATGTGATCAGAATCAGTGTCATATCTAAATAAATCACACCCAGGTTGTGAAGTAAGCGGTGCAGGGTTATAAACTAGATGCCATCTGTTGAGGCTAAGCAAGGAGACTAATTTTATTTCAGGCATGTGTGTGTGCGTTTGTGTGTGTGTGCATGTGTGTGCGTGTGCATGTGTGTGCGTGTGCATGTGTGTTTCAGTGGCTTTGAGCTGCTCTCTTCATAGCGTGCCCAAAGTCTTAGCATCACGAGTTTATCCATGGGACATGAGGAAGTGAATTCTCCATCCATCTCCCCTGTTTCTTAAAATCCTTATAAAAAGTTTTTCTTGGACAAACCAAGCGATTCAACTATATTCAGAATGACAAGAGACCATAGTATAACCTTTCTCTTGACCAAAACAAAAATATTTTATTTAAATTTTTTGCCCCCCCCCCCCCCCCCCCCCCCATGCCAATATGGAGTGTAGAGTTTGGGGAGAAGCTTAGGCTACAAGCTACAGACATCGGCAGAAAACCAAAATCACGTGCTACATTCCCTGCTCACATGCCGGCCATAAAGGACGGACAGCACCGCTTAAAAAAAAATCTGAATTGAGCACTAACTCCTGCAGGGTGAACGTAATCTATATGTTGTTCATCAATGAGTTTCTTTTGTTACGTACAGTATGTATTTGTGACTGCCTGTGTTTGCCTTTGTAGTATCCGCTCCAACCAGGACTCTAGGCAGGAGGAAGCTGGTGCGCAACCGTTTCACTATAGACACCGACATAGTTTTTGACGGCGAGCCCGACCAGGACCTCGCTTCACCTCAGGAGTCCAACCCGAAGGAAGAGGAGGAAGAACATCACCCAGAGCAGCAGTCTGCATTGGCGGGCGACACAGACCGCTGGGTGGAGGAACAGTTCGATCTGGAAGAGTACGAGGACCGGGAAGAGGTGAAGGAGACGGACATCCTGAGCGACGACGACGACGGACACCTGGAGGCCCCAGTCATGGCTTTGTCCCTGGAGGGTGAGGAGACGGACGAGGACCCAAAATCCCCGATGCGGTGTGACGTGAGCAGGGAAAGCTCGGAGGACCAGAGGCTGACGGAGGAGGAGATTTGGGTACGCAGGAAGCAGTCGGACACCTTTCCGCCGGACTGCGGCACATAAACACAAAGCTAAAGAGTGCCAAGACGGCTTTACATTGGCTTCATAAAAAGAAAAAAAACAGCAAACTATCAACTCAATCCCCACCAACAATGCATGGGCATTGTCGTATATCGCACAGCTACTAAAGATATATCCTTACCAATTTTGTTGAATGCTTTTTGTGCGGATAAGATCATCGGTGGAGCAATACTGGAGTCCAGAGGGAGGGATCTGAATCCCAAATCAAATGCTGTTATATAGGGACCAGTTGTAAGCTTTGAGAGATGAACTAATGGTACAATCATGAAATCTAATCAGTTGTTTTGATTGGCATGGTTTGCACATATGGGCAGAATTTTAGGGTCCTGCCTGCTGTTGCCAAATTTGGGTATTGTGAACACAATGATTTTTTTTGTCTGTGTGACTCAAGAGATATTATCATAGTTGAGGGCTGTATATTATTTGAATTTGTCCTTAAAGAAATAAATAATAGAATAAATAATTGCAAAGGACAGTCTAGTAAATCCTTGCATAGTTTACTCTACATGTTCACATGGATATATACTGACATGTTTTGGGAGCAGATTCCTGGTTATGTACAATATATGATTTTGATCTCTTGTTTTACAGACTGAAAGCTATCTTTTTAGCCTGGAAATTATTTTTGTTCTCTTATTCTTACATATAATAGCAGAATTATGTAATAACCCCCACTTTGGAGAGGCGAGGGGATTTTAATTTGTTTTAACTTAACAGAATCCTGTTTTACTTGAATTTGCATTTGCTGTTCCATGTTTTTATGTTTACTGTGAAACCATTTCCCTCAAAATATGTTTCCTTACTGCTCTTCAATATTGCCATTCAAAGAACACAATGTGACATTCCTTCTGAACACTTCATGTGCACACTGTATTTTAGAGAACCTGCACATCCGCTACTTTGAAAGGTCTTGTGTGTTAAAAAGGTTGTTCACTTGTAATGGATTACAATGCTATGTTTTTTTTATTTATTCATATTCATCGGTAAATTAATTTGATCAGCAAAACATGACAAGTGATCATTTTTCACAGAGAAAGTCCAAATTTGCTGAAGCAATCAAGGGGAATGATTTATGTCTGAACAGTGAAAGATGTCATACTTGTAAACAACTCATTGTGCTACTAAGACTGCATTTTTATTACTGTGTGTATATAAAAAGAAATGTATTGATATCATAATAAATAATGTTGTTTCCTACTTATAATTCAAAGTTTCTATATAATATATATATATATATATATATATATATATATATATATATATATATATATAATTCAAAATATATCAAGAAGCACAAATGAAAACAACTATTCATATCCCGAGTCTCATCACTCCATCTGTCAGTATTTTCTAACCGATCATGGATCATTCAGTATCATACTTATGAAGGAATTATGGCATAATCGTAAAAGATGTTTTGGACAATTTGAGTAGATACTGTAATCCCCCAGTGTTAAGCCTTTGTATTCAAGGCAGACACACCATACTTCTCAAATCTGGGATTCACTATATATTTCTCCCTTGATTGGTTTTTCATTTAGCTTTAGGGGTGACTATACTACAAAAGTGCTCTTTATTTTTTTTGTTTTTTTTTGTTCTCCCTCACTTGCAGTTGCCTGTTCATGCCGGCTGGACAGGCCCTCGACACACTAATCCAGTGGTACGCAACCTTGGCCTACTCAAGAGCCACATTGATTTTTCTTTTTTAATCGTTGCAAGAGCCACCATCCAAAAAAGTCCCTTTCCTCCCTTTATTTTTTGTTTATTTTAAGTAGCCACAACCATCCATAAAGGAGCTGTATGTGGCTCTAGACTCTAGTCTAGAGCCACATACAGCTCCTTTATGGCTAGAGCCTTGGGTTGACTATCACTGCTCTAATCTCTGCTGCTCCTCACAGCCCTATCTCCTTTGTGTGTCTGAGCTCTGCGTACCTCCTGTCAGCCAGCATCATGCCCCTCCACTGGTGCCCTCCCCCTCTGCTGTCAGTCACTGCCGCCACAAAGGCCCCGGGCGGCGCTCCTTCAGATAACGGGGGAAAGCTCATTCATCGTGCTGTAGATCTGCTGCATTGGGCCGCTGTGCCGGGACAGAGAGCTAAGGTGGGCTGGCCTTGTCTGCCAGACCGCTTTGCCTTCAGTGAGAAAACATCTTCAGACAGATGGATAACCCAAGATAAAAGAGCACAGGCAGGCTGGATGCTATGTGGAGGACCAAAATACTCGCAATTAAATAAATGTGTCAGAGAAATTAATCATAACATAAATGAATACATGAATTCATCATTTGGTTTCCTTTCATTTGAAAAATATTAAATAACTAGGCATCTCGCGCACACTCGATTCCTAGGCTCACCCGCTGCGCTTTTCAATATCTGCTTTTCAATATCTGATTAAAGCCAAGAAGACATACTGGCATACTCAAGCAAATGGGAATCAAATGTATGTTTGATCATTTAAAGCAGTGATTCTCAACCTTTTTCATACCGAGGAGGAAGGAGGACCCCTAATTTACTACACATTAGGGCCATGGACCCCTATTTGATGAGATTTTGTCTCTTGGATCCAAATCTGAGAATATTTCTATTGTTAGATATGATTTTTTATTTTTTTATTTAGAATTTCATCAGCATCTGTATTGTAGGTAGAGAGAACAGTGAAATTAAGGCTTAAATTGTAGTTTCTTCTACATTCTCTAATTGTAACCTTTTGTAAATGAAGTAATGGTGAAATGTAAAACTTCATCAACCCCCAGAGTTGGGTAGCCGTTCTCTGTGCAAGAAAACATTACAGCAGCAAGATTAGAACCCAGGCCAGCAAGAGTAGCCTACATGTTAGCCCTATACCACTGATGAACAAGTCAAACATAATGCCCTAAGGCCCCTGCAACCCTCTCTTTATCTTATCTATCATCTGTGTATGTTGCAACCATATAGACTGTTGCAACAAGCTTTGCTTAAACTGGCGAACCTGCACATCTGCCTCTTTCATCTTTCACAATTCAATATTGTATTTGATTATACTTTGTTGACTATCTTTTTTGTAAGATATGTCGATCTATAGGCTACATGTTTTGTTTTTTGTTTTTTTGGCTGCCCCCTCCCCCAAAAATTTAGCAGGGCGAGTATGAGTGTGAGGTTAGGGTCTTTCCCTCCCAGAAGCAGGTTACTGGTATCTGCTCCCCTTCGGTGCTTACAGGAAGTAGCTAGCACCTTCTAACTAGGTAGTGGTTAACACCTAACAGTTTTTCGTGGTAGCAGGAACACATCACCAGGGGCTGGCTTCAAGTGAAAAACATTTTCAGGGAAATATGAAACCAAACAAGAAACTATTAAATAAAAATAACATCTACAAAATCCATTTAAGGTTTTGAGAAAATTGTGCAGCAGGTTGCGATAAGTGATGAGGGGCAGACATATATAATAAAAACAAAAGATGAGGAGAAAACGCTACAGACCTGAGCCAAGCTGAACTACAAAGACCTTATGCATGCAGGAAATTTTTAAAGATGAAAGATGTATTTCTCGGCATTAGCATTTCAGGTCCCAGATACTCCAATTATTCCATTGTGGGTCTACGGACATTTACAGTACATGTCACTTTACACCCATGCCCCAGCTCTGTATAGATACCTTTCAGGAACCAGAAATGTCCACACACTGTACAGCAGATTGATGGGATTTGGAATGGAATGCAGCCGATGACAAAACCAATGATGATGTTGAGATAGGTAGAGTTCTCAGCACTCCATGCTGTTCCTCATTGTAGCTCTGGAAAGTTGGAAGAAAACAAATGCAAGGTCAATGGGGGTCACCCTCCTGTATGTACAAGCTGACTGAAGCTCACAGAAATGGACTTTGGCACTGCACTGCACTGCACTGCACTGCACTGTGGATGGCATTTTAGTGAGCGTCAGTCAGTTTATACATACAGGAGTGTAACCCCATTGACCTTGCATTGCATTTGTGTCCCCCCCCCCCCATCTTTCAGGAGCTACTATGAGGAACAGCATGGATTGTGCTGAGAAAGAACTCTACCAACCAACATCGTATCGTCATTGGTATGTAGCAAATAGGGCTAGGCTTTTAAAAGCCTATTTTTACACCTGCTTCAAACCTACTTCAGACCAGGGGTGTGTAGTCACATTTACATACAGCAGGTGGCACACTAGTCTCTTTATTCCCTATGTGCCACAACAATGACTCACACTTGCATAGTATTATCCTGATCACTACTTCCATTTAATCAAACCTTTTTCGCATCAAGTTTTGATTAAAACATCAAACCAAATCCACAATACAGGCAGCTGAAAGGGCACATTTCTTGTAACTAATTTATTATGGAAGCTCTTTCTCAGAAGATTTGGTCATGTGACAATAAATAACCTTATTGCTTTTTCTGGCCGGCATGTTCCCAGTGAAGAATTTTAGGTTTCATTTTTATTTAACTAATCCGATTTTGATTGCAGAAATAGATATAAGAAGGTTGCAGTGAGTCATTGTCACAGTTTTTGCCCAGCAGGAAGGAAAATGCATGTGTTTACATTGGGAGAACCTGAGGATGTAATGTAGTATCTCTCAGCAAACCTGTTCAACAGGCTTTCCAGTTTCTGTTCCTGTTCCCTCCCTCAACTCATGACTCTACCTTCATTGCCTTTGCTCTCTCTCTCTCTCTCTCTCTCTCTCTCTCTGATGTCTCTCTCAACATTGTTAAAAATAGGGTGTGACCCTTCCTTGAACAACTGAAGATTTGAACTTTGAAAGGAGTGGCTCTCCTTCAGGCCTGTGTTTATTTATTAGACAATCTTGTTGTTCAAATAATCTTCCTAACTTCAGTCTCTCTCTACATGCTATGTTGACAATCATTTTGGTGCCAGTATATTAGCGAATAGGCCCTATAATAAATCATTTGAGACCTTCACCAGAGAATAGAGTTGAGTGGTTGTATAGTAAAGAGTAGCTTTTAAAGCAATTTCCATTCTTATTTATCTTTCCCAAAGGTGGGAAGTTTTTTTAATTAAAATTGGAAGCATTCAGTTGGTTCTCAGAGGAAAGAGAGTCACTCTCACCCTCACACTGAAGATTACAGATCAGTCCTAAACTCCCTTCTGGAGGGACCCTCCTCCTCAATTTGATGTCAACAGGTCTCTCTAACACAATAAAAGCTGCACACCTGTCGCTGTCAGGTGAAAACCTTGTGTTTCCAATATGCCAACTTTCCAGGAACTAAGACATGTTTTCAGCTTCACCACCATGTATTTTTTAAGTTTATCCAATGGGGTTTGATTTTATATAAGCCTGTAGAAAATCTCCAAAACTGGACTGAAAGGGTTTTTAGATGACAAGAGTACAAAGTCACAGCTTTAGAAAGCAAATAGAAAGCAGTTTCTGTTGCATCTGAAGCATAAAGGTATGACCCAGGTGAGCTCAGCTGACCAGGCACAAACCAGTAGGATCACATTACACAAGCGCAATGATGCTAACAATCACACCTGTAATAAATTGAACGGTTGAGAAAACTCTTTATTATTTCTCCGGAGAGACGAGACCAGACGTCGATCTGAGCCATGAGAGCGAAACTGGAAATCCTGGCCATGGTCCTGGGCTTCGTCGGCCTGTTCGGGACGGTAACCATCACCGCCCTGCCCATGTGGCGGGTCACGGCCTTCATCGGCGCCAACCTCATTGTCGTGGAGACACTCTGGGAGGGCCTGTGGATGACCTGCTACATGCAGGTCGACATCAGGATGCAGTGCAAGGTGTACGACTCAGTGCTCATTCTCCCCTCGGAGCTGCAGGCAGCCAGAGCACTCACGTGTATCTCCATCGTCCTGGCCCTCATCGCTCTCCTCGTCTCAGGATGCGGGACGCGGAGCGCCAGCTGTTGCCGGGACAACGTGAAGGGTAAGAACATCACCCTACTGGTTGGGGGGTGTTTCTTCCTGCTCACCTGTCTGACCACGCTCATCCCCGTTAGCTTGATGGGCCATAGCATCATTCGAAACTTCTACAACCCCCAGGTGCCGGATTCTCAGAAGCGCGAGTTAGGGGAGGCCCTCTACATCGGCTGGGCCACTTCTGCCATTTTGCTCATCGCTGGGATCATCCTTGTGTACCGCTACACCTCCCGTAGGGCGAAGGATGAAGCGCCCTACAATGACACATATGTCATGGCAGAGAGGGATGTACCGACAGACGACAGCATGGATTTGGACAGGCAACCCTCCAGCTTTTATAAACAGAAACAATACGTGTGATAAGCTGTGTGCATAGAGACGGGATATCGGTATCGGATATCGGACTGACGTCGCCGATCCACGTTCCGATCAAGATATATACTGTATATAATGTATGTATCTGTGTATTCAAGAAAAAAGAGCTCTGGTATCGGGATCAGTATCGGTAGGCTATCTGTATCAGATATACAAATTCAGGTATTAGATCGGAACTGAAAAGAAGTGGATTGCTGCATCTCTAACCCTGCATCATTTAAATTCAGCTGTCCTTGCCAGTAACAGTAGGAAAATGCTGCCTAAGGAAGAGTGTCCACTCAAAAAACACAAATAAACAATCAACAAGCAACACTGCCAAAAGTCTGCATGATGTCTTGTGTAGCCATATTTACTGTAAATTGTGTACTTTTTGCATTGAGTGGTTCTACTATCCTTATCGTCCTAGTATTTTTGCCTCCCTGGGAACCCTGCCCACACCCTTTTCCTACAGTCTTTCATGTTGTTTGTTTTTATAGTTTTGTTATGTTGGTTGAGTTTTGTTTGTCCTTGCTCCTTGTGACTTAATATTTCCAACCATGTTAGCTATAAGAGCAACAGCCAGTTCAATAAAAATGTGAATATAAACTTGCCTGTGTGATTGCAATCTCTCTAGTGTGTCATTTGAATACTGACATGTCACAACACACCAGCAACAGAACTTAACCCCTATTCATTAAAAAACAAGATGACGCACAGAGTGTGACTCTTCCCTGAACAACTGAAGATATGAACTTTGAAAGGAGTGGCTCTCCTTCTGGCCTGTGTTTTGACATTGCCTCTTTATCTATCAGACAATTTGTGTGTGTGTGTGTGTGTGTGTGTGTGTGTGTGTGTGTGTGTGTGTGTGTGTGTGTGTGTGTGTGTGTGTGTGTGTGTGTGTGTGTGTGTGAGTGTGTGTGTGTGTGTGTGTGTGTGTGTGTGTGTGTGTGTGTGTATGTATATATATATGGTAAATGGTAAATGTATTTATAGAGCGCATTTTATATAGTCTATTGACTACCCAAAGTGCTTTTACATGAATACCTCACATTCACCCATTCACACACCGACGGCGTGTATATATATATATTATGTTTGACTCTGATGAAGACGCTGTGCGTCGAAACGTTAGTCACTGCACCTTATTAAAATCACTTTCCAGTGAATTGAGTGCTCCAGGATCTTCCTTTCTTTATTATACCGTCCTGTTCTGAGAGTACCGACCTCCCACTGCGGAGGGGCTGACGCGCAAGAGACTCCTTTTACATTGATATATATACAGTACATACGTCCCTATAATAAATCATTGAGACTTTCACCAGAGAATAGAGTTGAATGGGGGGGAGACCAAAAGCCAAAAGCCAGAGTGATTGTATAGTAAAGAGTAGATTTAAAGCAAGTGTGTGGGAAAAGGTGGGAGGTTTTTAATTAAAGTTGGAAGCACTACTTCAGTACTGCAGCTTTAATGAGAGGAAAGAGAATCAGATAGTTCATGGGCCTCACACTGAAGATTACTGATCAATCCTAAATTCCCTTCTGGAGGGACCCTGCTCCTCAACAGGTTCGACACAATAAAAGTTGTACACCTGTCGCTGTCAAGTGAAAACCTTGCGTCTCCAATATACCAACCTAGAAAAATTAAAGTTTTCAACTTCACCACCATGTATTTCTACGTTTTTCCAACTAGGAATCTTGTGCACTTCGCACGCTCGATTCCTAGGGTGGAGACTCTGGAGATGATGCACCACTTATCCTCTTCTCCCTACTTATACTCCCACCATTTACTCTGGAGATGATGCGCCACTTGTCCTCTTCTGAGGACAAGTGAGCCCGCACAGTGGTCGAGCTGCAGGGCGGCTATCTATCTATCTATCTATCTATCTATCTATCTATCTATCTATCTATCTATCTATCTATCTATCTATCTATCTATCTATCTATCTATCTACAGTATCTATCTATCTATCTATCTATCTATCTATCTATCTATCTATCTATCTATCTATCTATCTATCTCTATAAAAGTGGGCAATGTTTGTCTGTTCAAATTTTTGTCCCACTGATGATGTCATAGGGAGTGTGACATCACTGATTATTTCATAGGTATTGTGACATCATCAGTGATGGCAAGAGCAATTGTGATGTCATCAGTGACATCATTATTGACCAAAGTCATCTTATGACATCACTGATGATGTCATAAGCACTGATGATCTCATAGGCATTGTGACATCATCAGTGATGTCATAGGCATTGTGACATCATCAGTGACAGCGATGTCAAGTTGTGCAATTGTGCGCTGCACATGCCAATAGAGTAGGCGAGGCTACGCAGCAGCTGAGCTGCGTGCTGCGAACCCGCACAGCGAGCGAGCCTAGGGTTTCGGCCCCAAAGGGGACAATACCCTAGTATAGTATAGATAGAGATAGATAGATAGATAGATAGATAGATAGATAGATAGATAGATAGATAGATAGATAGATAGATGTCCCCATAATAAATCTTGAGACTTTCACCAGAGAATAGAGTTGAATTGGGGGAGATTAAAGGCAGAGTGATTGTATAGTAAAGAAGAATAGATTTAAAGTGCCATCTTTCCCAAACATGTGTGGGAAAAGGTTGGAGGTTTTTAATTAAATTGGAAGCACTTCAGTACTGCAGCTTTAATGAGAGGAAAGAGAGTCAGATAGTTCATGGGCCTCACACTGAAGATTACTGATCAATCCTAAATTCCCTTCTGGAGGGACCCTGCTCCTCAATTTAATATCAACAGGTCTGACACAATAAAAATTGTACACCTGTCGCTATCAAGTGAAAACCTTGTGTCTTCAATATAACCTACCAACCTGTCAGGAACTAAGAAAGGTTTTCAACTTCACCACCATGTATTTTTTAGTTTTTCCAATGGGGATTGAAAGCATGATCGAGAGTCTCCAAAACTGGAGGGGCTTGACTTATCGGTGATGTCACTCAACTGTGAGGTCATCGATGATGTCACTCAACTGTGAGGTCATCGATGATGTCACTGCAACTGTCATCGATGATGTCATAAGTGATGTCATGAGTGCAGTTGTGATGTCATCAGTGATGTCATACATGCTAAGATATAAATTAGCGATGTTTCGGTTCTGTGTTGTTTGACTGCTGTCTTACCTCAGCTTGATTGCCCCAATAAAAGACCAGATGTCGATGTGAGCCATGGGAGTGAAACTGATGATGACCGTGCTACTGGCCATGGTTCTGGGCTTATGGGTTATGGCCTTCGCTGGTGCCAACCTCATCATCATGGATATACTCTGGGAGGGCCTGTACAGACAGACCAGGTGTACGACCCCCTGCTCGCTCTCCCCCCGGAGCTCCAGGCGACCAGAGCGATCATGTACAGTATCTCATTGTCATCCTGGCCCTCGTGGCCCTCATCACCTCAACATCAGTATGGTGTACGGCAGTGTGTACGATGCTCTTCCCCCTGGAGCTGCAGGCGACCAGAGCCCCTCATCACCTCAACATCAGTATGGTGTACGGCAGTGTGTACGATGATCTCCCCCCCGGAGCTGCAGGCGACCAGAGCCCCTCATCACCTCAACATCAGTATGGTGTACGGCAGTGTGTACGATGATCTCCCCCCCCGGAGCTGCAGGCGACCAGAGCCCCTCATCACCTCAACATCAGTATGGTGTACGGCAGTGTGTACGATGATCTCCCCCCCCGGAGCTGCAGGCGACCAGAGCGCTCATGTGTCTTTGCATCATCATGGCCCTTGTCGCCCTCATCACCTCAGGATGCAGAATGTGGAGGTGTTTCTTCTTGCTGCTCACCTGTCTGACTGTCAGTTGGATGAGCCATCAATAGAAACTGCTACAACCCCCAGCTGCAGGATTATCTTCTAACCCTATTCTCTTGTAAGAATCCTGAACCTCTACATGCTTTATGCCCTCGTGTTTGTCATTGGGATCACCCTACTGCATTACTACACTATAGGTGTACATAGACGACGTCATATTCTGTTTATGTATATGTATATGTCTTTTTATCTGTATACAACGGATCAGCCTATAAGCATTTTGGTAAACAAACGGCGTCACTGGAGGAAAACGGCAATGGGACCCTATGGAGCCTGAGCTTGAGCGTCTCACTCTAGCCGGCTGTGCTAGAGTGACTTTACTACAACATGCATTATATTATACATCAAACTCTTGAGCTACTTCTGCTCTCACTCAGAATGTCAAAATATAAGCGATGTGATGTACTGTATATAGGTTTTGAGATATTAACATTTGGAACAACTCATACTAGTTAACTGCTGCGGGGTTCGGCATTTCTGGGGGATTGTGATGTCACGCTGATTCGTCCTATTATGTAATTGGGTATGTATAGTTCTACTGTCTTTTGTCCTTGTTCCCTAATGCCAGTAGTATCAACCAGTTCAATACAAGTTTGATTGTGCACTTGCCTGTTTGATTGCAATCTTTCTAGTGTGTAATTCAAATACTAACACCATGCCTCCACACTACATCAAATCCCAATTCTATTATTTGTGTAAGGTTATGTTCATTTCTTTTAGCTCCTTTCTGTGTGTCTGCTTTCCTACACTAAAGACAAAATAGAGCTGAGTGGTAAAACCTCATACAGACAATACAACGTGTCCTTATCAAGGCAGGTAGGGTGGCAGCGACGAGGTGAGAAGTGCTGGCCAGTGTGGTGGTGTTGCTGCAGTGAAACAGATCCTACTCAAGTTTCTGTGCTCCACACCTTCTGCCACCTCGATTTACATAATGGCAGGAGACAGTTTGACACCTGTGAGCTCACTATCTGATTTCAGTCTGAGATGAACAACAGATACACTTTTAGTATGAAGAACAACTTTATTAGAGCAACGTGTTTCGGCTTGTGTTTTTTCTAATGTAGCTATTTGTCTTTCTGTAAGACATTACAAATTGTAATGTCTCTCACCCTGATGAAGGCCACAAGTCAAAATAAAGTCTAATAAAGTTGCTCTTCATTAGCCTGCGTAAACCCAGCCTCCACGTGACCTCCATGTTAAGGTGACCAGATTTCTGAAATGAAAATCGGGGACATTTCCAGTTCAGCAAGTCAATATAGGACTATCATTAAAATATCCAATATTATTATATAAAATAAAAAAAAGTCTGACAATTTCGGTTTCATGTATTTTGACCATGAAACTGTTGTAGCTACTGTAATACACTATGGTGCAAGCCGACTGTTACCAAGACCTTGCTGTGATTTGCTATGAAAAACTTTAGACATTTGGAGATTTCTGTAAGATTTGAACCCCTTTATTGTCAATACCTTGGAAGACCATACATTCCCTGAATGCCCTATAGGTCTCTAGTTTGTGGTTGTAAAGTTGCATGATATAGTTCCTTGTGACTGTAAGCAGGGTGAGCCTGAGAGCAGGTCACTGGGGGCTGCGTTTACCCAGGCTAAGGCCCGCCTCCCACTTTGAAAACCCCTGCTCTAAAAGGTTTGTGCTTGTTTATGTACATTTTCAGCAATCTACATACACATAATTCAGGGATGTATGTACATTTTCAGCAATCATGTTTCCTGTCTGCTTTTATAACACAAACACTGTGTATTGTAACCTGTGTTCAATGGTTAAAATCACATTGTTTGGCAGTGAAAAGTGCGGAAATGTCCCTGGTAAAGGGCTTTTTTATTTTTTCAAATGAGAGGACAATGTACTTTAATCTACTTTTGCTTTGATACGTGTGATGGGATTTTCACACATTATGTTATTTATTGTGATAACATTTTATATATTATGTTGGCATTTTAATATAAATCATATAGGTAAGAAGTCTTACATTTGCCCTGTCTGCTATTTGTCTAAGACAGTGTGGTTAAGGTGTTAAGGCAACTGACGTCATTACCGTGGAGCGTGCAGTTTAACATTTAAGCTTTACCAAGATGCAAGCTTCCTGTGTCAGCCCCAACATCTGCAGCCACCTGGAGGGGAACTGTGTTTCAAGACGACAGCAGTTGTGGGTGGTTTTATTTGTGGTTAACATGTTTACTTTAAACGTGGTGGAGCCCTGGGTTCGGGGCTTTTTGAGACTCTGTCTTCCTGTTGAAGACTGTCATAATTATACCTGTTACAAGCTTGTAATAAAATAATAATTTGTCTTTGAAAGTCAAGCCTTTCGAGTCTTCTTAATTGATTGATAATCAATAGATTTCCATCACATTAACATCACTACTCAAGAGCCAATGACAAAAAAGTTTCTTTGCAAGAGCCACAATCCAGAAAAGTCCATTTCCTCCCTTATCTACAGTATGTATTTGTTTTTAAGTAGGACTTAAAAGAGCCACAACTACCTATAAAGGAGACACATGTGGCTCTAGTCTAGAGCCTTGGGTTGAGTATCGTTGCTTTAAACAGTGATTGAATTAGTGTTTGATTGTTGTCGTTTTCTTGATCACATGACTAAATCACTTGTGTGTTAACAGTGGCAGCTGTATGCGCATTCAAAACAAGCACCACTTGTCGGTGTGTCGTCATTTATCTGATGGCCGTAAAGCAGCTCAACCAGTAAGGTTGCATTGCGTTGTTAGCATATTTTCTGGGGTGTATAAGTTCCACATCTTGTTCCTCTCCTCACATTCATGTTTCTTGAGAGAGAGTAGCCACACAGGTCCATCTTTGGCTCTCTGTGTGATAGCCACAATGGCTTCTTACACTGCCTACAGCGGCTACAGCAAGCCTCCGCAATCGTACATAGGCACTGCCACTTACTACGACCAGAAGGACGCCCAGACTTACGCGGATTCGGTGTATGAGGAAAAACAGAGAGTTGAGAAAAAGGACCGTAAGGAGGCCATCTGCTGTGAGGTGGTGGCTCTGGTCATCGGCTTCATCGGACTCATCGGGGTGGCTGCCGTGACGGGCCTGCCCATGTGGAAGGTGACGGCCTTCATTGAGGAGAACATCATCGTGATGGAGACCCGCTGGGAGGGCTTGTGGATGAACTGCTACAGACAGGCCAACATCAGGATGCAGTGCAAGGTGTACGACTCCTTGCTCTTCCTGCCCCCAGACCTCCAGGCAGCCAGGGGGCTGATGTGCAGCTCTGTGGCCCTCACCGTCTTCGCCCTGGTTGTGTCTGCCGTGGGGATGAAGTGTACCAAAGTGGTGGACCATCGCGCTCGCACCAAGCACGTGGTTCTGGTGGCCGGGGGCTGCCTCTTCCTTATGGGCTGCCTCACGATCATCATCCCCGTGTCCTGGACGGGTCACGTCATCATCAGGGACTTCTACAACCCGCTGCTGATCGACGCCCAGCGCAGGGAGCTGGGAGAGGCCCTCTACATTGGCTGGTGTACTTCGGCCTTGCTTTTCGTGGCCGGGGTGATTCTGCTGTGCCGCCACGCTCCCCGCACCCAGGAGCAAGATGAGAGGATTGTATACAACCCAAATGTCTATCAGCCTGGATACACATACCAACCGTACACGTACCAGCCAGCTTACCAGCCAGCTTACTCCTACCAGCCTCCCTATTCTGCACCCCCTCCAGGATCTGCGATATACACACCCAACCAGTTCCAGTAAAGGGGAATGAAACTAAAGACAGAGACACTGCTGGACTGTGCCAAGATTTCTGAGGGTTTTAGTGTGGAGAATCAAATGACTGATATGACCAAAGGCTGCACTGGAAATAATGGCCACATTTTTAATTACTTTCTCAAGGAGCCGAGTGTATTGCAAAGCAGTTTGAAATTCATTGTGGAACGGATTGTATTTTGTTGAATTCAATGTCCTTGCTTTAACCTATTTGCTTTCCATAGACTTAGTTCTTGCTAAATGATATCAACAAAGAGTGTATTTAAATCTCTAGAGATATCTGCTCTCTGAGAACGGCTTATGCACTATAGAGAGCTTTTTCAGATGTTATAGTGCAGATGGTTTGTGTTTACGGTAGAAAATAGTGTTTTTGTTGTACATGTACATATTTACTTTTTCACAGCACTGGCCTATATGAGGTCAAATGTGTTTTCCAATAAAGGAGAAATTTGAGAGAGAAAGAGAGAATGTTGTAATTTTTTCTGTTTCTTAATCACATTTGAAAACAACATTAGGTACATGGCGTACAATGTGGCCAAAAGTGTCTTTCAATTTGTCTGAAATTGAAATGCTCCCATGAGCCTCATTGTGTTTCACTCGCTGGTATGTGAGGTGAAAACTGTTGTTGTCTCCATTGTTGTCAGTGAAAATGTACCTGAACCAGTGAAACCAGATTGTTCACACAGTTCCCAGTCCCACCCACAATGCAAAGCTACCTGGAGGTATCATTACAAGACAGGCCTTTGCTGCAATTGGCTGCTTCTTTCCTGAGCAGACGGACACAGGAGAGCTAGACAAGAAACCTGATAGTGACAGAGTGACACAAGTACCTCAAACAAACACACACACACACACACACACACACACACACACACACGCACGCACACGCACACGCACACAAAACTTTACACACAAGGTTATCTTTGCTTGGATTTCATGTATACACTCATCACAAAGCTATTCTCCGCGGTAGTCCACTATACATTAAGGCAGTGGTACTGGTTCCCAAAGTGGGGTCCTTGGGGGGGTTCTAGGGGGTCCCCAGCAAAAAGGGGAATAATTTATTTCATCCATAAGTAACACAATGACAGAATATACTGTATGAATATTTTGGTCATGGGTTTAATACACTTTCTTAAAAAATCTTATCAGATGGGGGACCATGGGACAAAATCTTATCAAATGCCCGTCCGTGGTCTAATTTGTGTCAGTTTAGGGGTCCTACATGAAAAAGATTGAGAACTACTGCATTAAGGGACTTTACAGTTTAAATAGGACAATGACTACTAGGTTAGCCTTGTGTTTACCACATACTTATAACCAGAGTTGCACTAAGCTGCAGTTTTTTTGGAAATATGTACACAGCAAATAATGATGCTCCTTTAAAACTTCAACGAGTCAACACCCTATACGTTTTTCAAGCTTCCTTATAAAGCCTGATCCGTTTTTCAAGCTTCCGTATAAAGCATGATCCGGAACTGTAAGCTGAGCCTTGTGAATAAACAAAGTGGCAGACTAGCCTACTGCAGCTCCTGGCGTTGGTGTACAATGAAAAAAAAACGTCCTGGGGGATTCAGTTACTTAGCAACAGGTCACAGTTCCCACCCCTCCCATTCAGGTGTCCTGTCCACAGGGAGGAGGCAGTGCAGGTGAGCACTTCCACTGGGATGCACTGCATAGAGAGGATCTGCCTCCTACTAGTAGTCACACGCCATCCAGATATCATTGCGTCTCTCAGCGTGGAGGTATAAGAGGAAAAGACGATGGCCAACTCGGCGCTGGAGATAGTGGGTCTCTTACTGACCCTGGTCGGGCTTATTGGGGCGGCAGCGAGCACCGGGATGCCCATGTGGCGCGTCACAGCCTTCATCGGGGAGAACATCATCGTGTTCGAGACGCGCTATGAGGGCCTGTGGATGAACTGCTACCGGCAGGCCGACATCCGGATGCAGTGCAAGGTGTACGACTCCCTGCTGGCTCTGTCCCCCGACCTGCAGGCGGCCCGCGGGCTCATGTGCTGCTCTCTGGCCCTGGGCGGCATAGGCCTGCTCATCAGCCTGGTGGGGATGCAGTGCACCGCCTGTATCCAAAACAACGACCGTGCCAAGCGGTTTGTCCTCATCATCGCAGGGTCCATGATCATCATGGCTTGCTTCTGTGTCATCATCCCCGTGTCCTGGACGGGTCACGCCATCATCAGGGACTTCTACAACCCGCTGCTGATTGATGCCCAGCGTAGAGAGCTTGGAGAGGCCCTCTACATCGGCTGGGTGGCCTCCGCGTTCCTGTTTGCCGGCGGGTGCGTGTTCACCTGCTGCAATCTGCAGTCTGAAAGCAAAGGGTCAGACAGGTACATGTACTCCCGGGACTCGCAGTACATGGCCTACCCTCCGCAGCACTACCAGCCCCAGCAGCTGGTGCCCCAGCAGCTGGTGCCCCAGCAACTGGTGCCCCAGCAGCTGGTGTTCCCTCCTCAGCCTCAGCCACTTCTGTCAAGACACCCTTCCACCAACTACAGCTACCACTCCAGATACCCCTCTGTACGCAGCCATGTGGCGTATCTCTGAGCACTTACACTGACTTAGGTAATGATGATCCCAGTTATGGTCAATCTATATCCAAGGAACTGCCTCTTTTTTTATAGCCTATATGGCTTGACTGGGCAGTCCAGTCACGGACACATTTCAAATGTCAAAAGATGTATTTCAGGTCAAAAAGAAAATCAAGGTAGGAAAGAAACTCAATGAGTAACTTTACTGTGAATGCGGACATATTTGATTTTATGGCGGCTGGTTATTTTAAATCATTCTGTTTTGTACACACACACACACACTTAGAAGAGTACTTAAAGTCTTGTTGAAGTGCACCAGTTACAGAATCTTGATGTTGATATACTATAAGATTGATTGGTTTTATAACCAATGTCAATTGTAGGCCAATACATATGATGCTTATTACTTGTATCTGTGTTGATTGTATACTTGCAATTGCAGTTATTGTACATTTCTCTTCTTTTTTCTTATTATTGGGTTTGTTGTTGAAGAGCTAAGGTTGTTGGTTGCTATTACTAATGACTGAAAGGTGTGCATTTCTAGGCATTTAAGATTTCAGAGATAGGCCTTTTTCAACCTCATTTCAAAATGACTCCACAGATTCACAACCTCATAGCTTGAAGTAAGTATTTACCAATAGCATTCAAGCATTTTCAAGACTATTGATCAATGTTACCAGGCAAAAAGAGGTTAAGAAGAAGAAAAAAAAAAAAAGGTTCACACAATAACCTTTTCTTTCTTTCATAAGATAGGACTTCTGGCCAGTGGAAGCAAAGCAAAAGCAAGTGATAACACTACAGGTAAACATGACACCAAATGCCATAGTGGCAACTGATTGTTTCTGAACCTAAATGGGGTTATGTGTGCAAAAAAAAGGCAATTAAGTAATTCAATATTTCTTGGAAGAAGGTGGTAAAGACATGTCAATAGCCCTACAGTTAATTAAAATCGGTCAAGCACAGATGAGACATCAGCTAATAGGCTACCTTGTGTCTATTTGTAAAGGTGTGCTGGGATGCTTGGAGCTCTTAGGAACTGGAACTAAACAAATGGCTGAGTAAACCTGCTATACGGTTTGAAGACTGCTTGTTAAAGGTGTTGACTCAGCCAACACAACCAGAGGCAGTGTCTGTAAAAACAGAGGCTACACAAGGAAGACCTCACAGCATGTGACCTCATAGCATGTGATGATGCGTGAGCAGAATTTGCAAGTCACTTTGAATGAGCCAAACAGGGCTCTGGATCAAAACTGGCATTGCTCATTTGCAGGCTAATCAGTATACTATCTGCTTGAGATATGAAAGAACATTTCTGTCCATTTTCAATGAAGTGCACTTCCTGAACTGACCTCAGTCCTGATAAAAAAGGAACTACAAGAACTATTCAATGATATTTCCGCATGAGCCTTTCTAAATAAATGCACAGTCATGAATGTTGTTTCACACTGGACTTTTTTTTTGATTATGTTGTGTTTCTCTTGTGTTGCTTGCAGGATTACAAAAATGATCAGTTTCACTAAATTATAACCCTATTCATAGTATTGTTACATCATGGTCATCTTAGGAAAATAACATGTGATTGCAATAAATGAATAGGTGATTATAATCAAATGAAAGCCACACCCAATGACATGTGAACATGGCAAAAAATAATATGGTGGGAATCATGCTAGTGAAGTCAAGCATGTACAGCAAGTTCAGTGTTATCTCACATTCTCAGAAAAATAGGCAGCCACACATTGACTGGCAGTTTTAAAATGTTTATTAAAAAATGAAATAGGGAAAAATATACCGTTACATAAAAATGTTCAAAACAAAAGCCGCCCTCCTCCAGCCACCGCTCTCTATAGGCAGCCACATAGGGCAGGGCCGCTGCATGTAAGGCCGCTGCTCACATTAATCGGGCAGGACACAGAGGGCCGTCACCTTTCTCTAAAGGGCAACCGCCAGTTTAAAATTACTCATTCTATTCCAATGGAGGGGTGTATATTGCATTTACAGTAGGTACATGTCAACAGCCTACATGTGTACACCAGAACCTCAGCCCCCCCCCCCCCCCCCCCCCCTTTCTGGGCCAATGGTTCCAGGTGACATATCAAAGACTGCAGGATACCGTGCGTCCTGGTGGCTCACCTAGCACATACGACAGAGGTCCTTTGCCGCATGTCATCCCCTCTCTCTCTATCCTCACCTTTCCTGTCTGCCTACTGTCCTATCTAAATAAAGGCAGAAATGGCCCCAAAAAAATCACCTAAAAAAATGAAGACTGCAGGATATTTACTGAAGATTTTCAGGCTCTTAAGTCCGGTAAAGAACTTTGTAATTGTGAAGCGCAACTTTCTTTTTCAAATCACACACTCATATTCCTCTCTTATCTCCTTCTTGTCAGACCTACTTCAACAGTCACAGATCAAGGTTTAAAGCTACAATATGAAAGCATTGTAAGAGGAAGTGGGCTGTAGCTCACTCAGATCAACATGTGGATCTTGTGTGATGTTCCAAGGTTGTTTGTTCAATCCCTGCCTCAGGCAACACCTGTACTGCCCTTTTTTTTATCATCATCAGTAGTAACACTGATAGAACTAAGCTGATGTAGGAGTCTCGCTGACTCTAGCTCAGTCAGATAAACAGCTGCTCACTTGTTCAATTCCAACCTATCTCAGTCTTTATGCCCTGTGTTGTTGTCAAACACAGTGTGTAGAATTCAGAAGGTGAACTCTTAACAGTTCATAGCTCGCCGGGATGAGTCACTGTATCTGTGACAGGTGGATTATTTGTTCTATTCCCGATGGAGGAGACAGCAGAGATGGGAAAAGTACACACTTTCGTTACTTAAGTAGTTAATTGTGTAAAAAGGATTCTGGTAAAAGTACTGATTCAACTAAATTACTCAAGTAAAAGTAAAAAAGTACAGGCTCTGAAACAATCCTGTTAGTGGTTAGAGCCATACTATGCATCTGTAGATCCTGAAAATAAGTATTATGTTCTGTCCACATACTACTTTCTGTTCAAGTACTTATCGTTTTAAAGGTATATTCCATCCAAATACTAATTCATGTCCAAGTACTTAGGTATGTTTCAGCCAAATACTACTTCTGTCTAAGTACTTGTGTTTTAAAGCACAGAATATACCTTCAAACCTATAGGTACTTGGATAGAAAGTAGTATTTGGGTGGAATATACCTTCAAAACTACAATACTTGGTCTCCGGCTCTACAGATCCATAGTATGGCTCTACCGACTAAGCTGTGTTAACAGGCTGGTTAGCTCAGTTGGTCGAGAACCGTACTTTCTCCCTTTGGGGCTGAGGGTTCATATCTCACCTGGAGAAGTCTTGAATTTATGTATAAGTGATCTTTCACTTTATATTAGGGTACACAAAAATAGTAACTAATGGACAGGTAATGAGTAACTACTCATAAACTACTCAATATGATGCACCACTTTACAATAGGGTACACAAAAGAGTAACTTTGTAAAGGTAATAATTAAGTAATGATTCAGTACTCATAAACTACTGAGTATGATGCACCACTTTACAATAGGGTACACAAAAGTAACTAATGGACAGGTAACAACTAATCATGAACTAATGATTAACTACTATACTCATAATGTGACCTTAACTAATGGTTAACTATATTCACAAACTGACATTTATTAACTATTCTACTCATGGAACTGACCGACTAATTAGTAAGTAATGATTAACTAATATATTCAGGAGCTGACATTTAGTAATCATTAACTAATGACTACCTACTCATTAACTATGATTAACTAGTGATTGACTAATGACGAATTATTCAATAACTACTCATTAACTAACTATTAGTTAATGATTAGTTTACTAGTAACTACTACATTATTTGTGTACGTTATTGTAAAGTGTTACCGAGTTTTCCTAAATCTAAACTAATCGCCATTTTGGGCAAATTGTAATTCAGTGTGGGAACTCAGTGTGTGAACTCGGGTCTTTGTAGTTTCTCTCATCCTCCCACTCCTAAAGACTTCTGTTTTGTTAGCAAACCGTTTTAGTGTTAAGTTTCTGATCATGTTTGTCTTTGGTTTTGTATTGGTTGTTGTGTTGCTGGGCTCTACTTAAAAACGCCAACATGACAATGTGACACCTTCATCAGGGCTAAAATACAGACTAACCAGTTATTTTATTGATTCTCACACCTGACCACAGTCAAGGATAAACCTACCTTGTGCTGCAAGTCCATTGGATGCGGCTGCAGGGCAGTGAGGTCGTACTTTCACATAGGCTGTATAATGGCCGGATCTCATTGTTCCACTGTGCTCCACAATACCATAGAGGCTGTACAAAACCTGTGTGTCTTCCTCTGCCACGGTCTGCGTACAAAACAACTTTCTGTTAGTGTTCACCCTCTCTGCAGCATACAGCAAAACACTGATGCATTCAGAATACCTACAAGGTAATGGAGGGTTCATAAAAGTTACTCATCCTAACATTCATAGACAGTGTGACCATGTAAAGCCAGCCTTAGGTTTGTTTAAATGGGTGTAATAAATGCAATAAAACAAGTCAGTCATTGAGTTTATTGTGTGGTACACAGTCTTCTACAATCAAAGAAATATTGACACTTTTCTTTTAGATTTATATCACACATATTGGGAATAAATGGCTATGGCAACGGCTATCAATATTACAAATTTGGATAAATTGTGAGCTGTTCCTGGCATCTCTGCTGTGATCTGCTGAAGGAGCTGATGCCTGAGATGCTGATGACTGCACATAATAGCCAGAGGGAACATAAACACAAAATCAGCAAAGTTCCTCCTCACCCCCATCGCTCTGAGCCAACCAGGGGACCGCAATGCATCTCTCCCATAACAAACAGCCGCTCACCCCATACACTGCATCAGAATAGCACACGGTCTACCTGGCTACAACACCCAGAACATCTCCCTTGCTCTGAGATGTTTTTTTTTCCGAAGGTGTGACATTCTGACTTTTTACTGAAATGATGCGAGATTGAGCTTTCTCACTTTAACTTTATATTTGCACCGACTTCCACACTGCACAATGGTTCAAGGAGTTTCAGAGATCGCCGCAATCTGCGTCGGCCTGGTCGGGCTCATAGGGGCGGCGGCAACGACCGGCATGCCCATGTGGAAGGTGACGGCCTTCATTGAGGAGAACATCATCGTGATGGAGACCCGCTGGGAGGGCTTGTGGATGAACTGCTACAGACAGTCCAACATCAGGATGCAGTGCAAGGTGTACGACTCCCTGCTCTTCCTGCCCCCGGACCTCCAGGCAGCCAGGGGTCTGATGTGTTGCTCCCTGGCCTTGTCCGGCCTGGGTCTGCTCGCCGCGTTGGCAGGGATGCGCTGCACTTCTTGTTTTCGGGTAGGGCTGCAAATAACGATTCTTTTCCTTATCGATTAATCTGACGATTATTTTCTCCACTAATCGATTAGTCGTTTGGTCTATAAAATGTCACAAAATGGTGAAAAATGTTGATCACTTTTCCCCTAAAGCCCAAGATGACACCCTCAAATGTTTTCTTTTGTCCTGACCAAGAGTGCACAAAGATAATCAGTTTACAGTCATAGAAGATTAAAGAAATGAGAAAATATTCAAATTAAGAAGCTTGAATGAGAGAATTTTAGTATATTTTTCTTAATCTCTGAAAAAGTCTCTTGCACACTCGAATAGTCTTGTGGCAGGTGTTGATGGGTTAGTATTTTTTCTTGAAAATGTGTCTAAACGATTATCAATTTTTTTTTTTTTTAAAGGTTGCTGATTAACTTTCTGTTGATCAACTAATCGATTAATCGACTACTTGTTGCTGCACTGTTTTTAGGATAATGATCGTGTGAAGGCCCTTATCTTGATGGTTGCGGGCGGCATGCAGCTCATGGCCTCGATCTGCGTCTTCATCCCGGTGTCGTGGACGGGTCACGTCATCATCAGGGACTTCTACAACCCGCTGCTGATCGACGCCCAGCGCAGGGAGCTGGGAGAGGCCCTGTACATCGGCTGGGTGACCGGCGCCTTTCTCTTCGCCTCGGCCGCCTTGTTCCTCTGCAGACGCGTGCCCTCGGACAAAGCCTCGTTCGACGTGTACCACCCGGCCAACGCGCTCGGCTACATGTACAAGCAGCCGCCCCACAACCCGGCCCTGATGAGGTACCATCCCATCTCGAGCGTTCCCAGTCTCAAAGCAAGTCCACACGCGCCCGCTCTGCACATCAACGGCTCTGTCGGACACCACCTAGCGGCGTCCATTCAAAATATGTCTCTCAGAAATAACGGAGCACTCCTGAACCCTCCTGTTGTCTACAACCCCAGTCTAGCTCCTAATGGGCCGCTGCTTTATCAAGCCAACATGGGTCACCATTCCTCCAATCAGAGCTCTAACTTTTTTGGAACCCCGTCTACACCTGGGAACTCTCTGTACATGAGCCAACAGGCCATCCCATATTCTTCAACTTACACAGGCCATCCGTCTGTGTCCTACAACTCCAGTTTCCACGCGGCTCCACAAAGTCCTGTTTTCATAGGATACACTGCATCAAGGATCGAACCAGACTCTCACAGTGGGAGCAGTGGTGGTGTCTACATTTAAGGAAAATCAGGGAGAAGAATTATCTTGTTTAGTTGATTTACCTTTGTAGATCTGAAACACTATGCTTTTATACTGTCACAGGTAAATTGAAGCTACAATACATGACAACACATACATTACACTACATTGACCATAAATTGTTACATTTGCTTAAATTCAGGCTTACATTAGGCTATACCAAATTAGGAATATCCAGTTACAAAGACAACATAGTATACTGTACTTTTATTGTACTTTTCATTGTTTTGTACCCTGAAAAAGAGAAAATAATAGATGATGTGGTGCTGTCGAACACAACCATCCATCATTGTTATCGGTGTAAATAGAGGTGACATGTTTGTGCTGATTTCCTGATGGGTACGGGCTTGCCTTCCCACAACAAACAGACTTGTTTATGACAAGACATTTGTTTGGGACATCCCATGCTAATGCGGCAGCTATCTATCCCTCTGTTTATGCTTGTATTGTGTTCATTGGTGTGTTTGAGTGTTTGTCCTACTTCTACCGAGATATCTTTGCGGCCACCCAAACTGGAGCCATGAAACAAAGAGCAGAATGCTCAGCAAGGCTAGGATGCAAACAAGTCTGTACCAAATGTATTCTATATTGCCTCTGATGGTCACTGAAGGGTTATTTGGAGTTCCACAGGATTAGGTGCTGGCAGTATGTGAGATGCAGTGGTTCACTCACTGCTGCTGCATTGCAACAGCATTGCATTGCAACAGCATTTGGTGAGGAGCGGTTGTTCAGTTTGTTGCATCACAGCGAGAAGGACCCAGGTTCAATTCCCAGCCTGTTTGCAGGATTGTGTGGATTTTCTACGATACTCCAACCAAGCAAAACATGGAAGAAACTTGCACACTTATCAAAAAGGAAATGTACCAGGAGATGCTTTGCCACTCCAGGAAAAGTAACAATGTCTGTTTCATGTTTGTGCACTTTTTCTTTTCTTTTTTATTCTTTTTTATTTGGCATTTTTGTGTCACTATGGAGCACCGTTTGGAGTGAATAAATATATCATTATCTTGTATCTGTAAATCCTCTTTTGATTGGACATCCCCCCTTTTTGCCCTTTCTTATATGGAGTGTGTTTTTTAACCAATGCACCTTTAGCATGCAGACCTAGCAGGGAGCGCAGATGACTTGGGTCCTCCTGTATTCCAAAGACATGGGATTCTGGTGATGTGGACTGGAGACTAGCTGCTATTCTTGGGATGCAAAAGGTATTGGTTTGAAAACTGATCTCTGCCAAACTCTATTTTAGAGGCATTAATCTGCAACGGATGAGAGGTACTGGACTGGGTTCAAACATAACTCTGCTTTGGATGCATCACAAGCTCTGCATTATAAAAAGGGCTGTATTGGCATGCTGGACTACAGCAGTGTGTGCTCCCATGGTAAATTCCTCATGTTTATGGTATAATCAGGGGCATAGTGGGGCTAACCCAATTAAACTCAGTTTACCCACCTCTTAGTTTTAAATGAGCCTCATATAGCATCAACCAATTCTAGTCAGTCACCACTAGATGACAGCAGAGAACACAGTGAGTGTGCCAGACCTGGCTCTGCCTTCCCACCTTGCATTTAATTTTGAAACAACTTTAAATTGCTGGAATAATTTCAAAACTTAAAAATCCTGATATAATACAGGCTATAATGTTCTACAGGAAAATAATACATGTGATTAAGTGTGAGTGGATTCTTCCAGGTGAGATGTCTAAATCATTACAGGGTGTCTGAATATCTATATAGACTTTCAACAATCTTATATTGTTTTGACAATAAAGTTCAATCATTTTAGCTCTTTACAACAGCACAATTTAGTTTTGTAATATGAAGTCCCAAATAGGTCTATTTCCCCTCTTTCCCCCTAATTATTTAATTTGATTATTAACTATTTTATTCAAGGCTGCAGTGACGGCTAGGAAGGTCGTAGAGAGTCAGGATTCGAGGGGTGAGTGGTGGGAGGGGGCATGGTCAGGAATGGGACAGGGGAATAGCAGGGGCTGTAGCATAGGGATATGAAGGTCCTAAGAGTCAGGGTTTGAGGGGTAGGTGGGGGAGTGGCTAGGGGAATGTGGGTGGTGGGAGGGGGCGTGGTCAGGACTAACCCTAACCCTAAGGGTCGAGGATAGTTATTTATGCTTTAACCTAACACTAACCGTTAGGGTTATAGTAGTCTCGCAGTAGCCAGCTAGAAGCTTGCTGACGTCAATGTTGTGCCTGATCACATGAGACTAGGGTTATAGGACCATTTTCCACGTTAAAAACAATTAGCTCTGTTGTTGAGAATGAAATACCCCCAAAACATTGCCTAAATTAGCTACCATAAGGCTGAATGGCCACACCACTGCGCTGTGGGCTTCAAGGTAGGGAGCCTGGGTTGGCACACTTTTTGCTCTCTGCCATATTTCTTTTGAACATTTTTTAGAATATTCTAACCAGCACATGAAAGGTTAAGGTCTCAGCTATAAACAGACTGGTTTCATCTCTTTTTTTATTTTTTATTAGGAGATTCACTATCAAAGTCATGTTGTTAATTGTGCCAATGGGGCACACATGGTTGGTGCAGTGTTGAAATGTAACCAATAGCACCTGATAGAAACAAGTTGAACATTCAATTAAACAAGGATCAGAAAACATGAACATTCAATAGAAATAGAGTTTAAACCATTTTTTTAACCAGTTCATCTAACTTATTATTGCCATTAGTTAGGCCTTTCAAAATGACAGCAATTTAACCTGTAGGCCTAGGCCAGTGTAGGGGCTATTAATTGTCTCCCTTTCTCTTTCTCCCTTTCGTTCTGTCTCAGCCTCTCTGTGTGTAAATCCATGCACATGTGGATTATGCCTTTGAAGTGTATGTGCCAAGTGGCCCCACAATCAGTGTGCCAACAAACCCCTGCTTGTTTATGTCAAGTAGAGACTTCATAAATCCCCCATAAGATAAAAGATTTTTGACCCAGTCAGAAGCCCCCATCTGAGGTGATTTTTGTAGGCCTATGTGTCTGAATAGGAGAGAGTGGCTTTTAATCAGAACAGCAGGCAGCAGCAGTAGACATTTCTCTAATTTTTCTAGTAGTTAGTGAATGAAACATGGTAAAATGATTCCCAGTATGATTAAACCCAGGGAACTCCATCAAGGACCAGGTTCATCCCAGTCGTCCCACTACTGATTTAAGCAACGCCATCACACTGTTGATCAGAGCAAATGAGTAACAAGAGAACTCCAACAATGAACTATTCAAGACAAACCCCTTCCCAAGGAAACAACAAGCATCCCTTTTTGAGACGGTGGTGTGGCATATTGTTTGAGAGTTAATCTGGAGCTTCACCGACCACTGGTCGGTGACCAGTTAGATTAGATCTGCGTTTCCATCAGCATCAGGACTGTCTGGACTGGAGCAAAGATTTAATCATTCTTCGCCGTGTAGGAAAGCAAAGACGTTGTCGAGGTCGAATGTTGCCAGATTTGAAAGTTAATCTTCAGGACGGATCCCCTATCTGCTTGCGGATCAGCGGCTTGTCTGTGCCCTCAATTGAGCGGCTGCCGGTGACTGCACGGGAGGCTCACTCAACCGCGTCAAGCTAGCCAGTGATAGCCAGAGTAATAACGGAAACGAGGCGACGTTGCCTTCAAAGTAAAATAAAAAGAAACTTGAAAAAGACAACAATAATCTATACTATAATGACGACAGCGTCTGTCTGTCTGTCTGTCTGTCTGTCTCTCTCTCTCTGTCTCTCTCTCTGTCCTTCGCGTATCTCGAGAACCGTTGGTCGGATCGACTTGAAACTCGGGGAGTGCGCTGATGGCGACCCGACAGAGTGCGGTGCCCTGTTTTCGTGCGATTCGGATGCGAAACACGTTCGATATTTGAATATTTGTCTTCAGTTCTGCACTCCCTTTAAGCTCCAACTGATCTGGCCATAGGGTCGTTAACTCATTCAGGGCCAATGACGTCTTTGACGTGTTATCAGGAATAGCCCAGAGGGCCAATGACGTCTTTGACGTGTTTTTGTTTTTATTACTGCAGGGCGTAGTTAAAACACTTCCCCAGCCTGTCACATGGTATCAGGTCCCTATCATCTAAGACAACACGTGAACAAACACATACCGCAGCTGTTGTTTTGAAATTGAGCAGGAGGAAAAGCAAACCTGTCTGTCCTGTCTGCCTTGTGCAGACAGGAGAAACGCCCCTCGCGCGCTGCAGGAGCTGGTCGCTTTCCTGTGTGCCAGCTGGAGAAAACCGGAGAAAGTAATCCACAGATGCGTTTGATCATCGGAGGAATGAGGAAATGATCGATCAGCAGTGATCAGAGGGCGGTGAGGACGTGTTGAATAGCCGAGGGGAAAACGGGAACGATAGCAGGGAGGATATGACAGGACGAGCAGCACACGAACAGCTAGGCAGGCAGAAGCCCGCTGTCCGTTCTCAAGAGCTTCATGAAATCGCTGGACTGCGTGCCCTCCAGTGCAGAGCCGTAGAGGACACTACTCCAGTGTAGCTCTGCTCCAGTGTTGCTCCTGGCCAATCCCGGCGCCACAGGGCGTGGTTATTGCTTATCCTATGTGGGGTTAGAAATCACGCAACGAAGGGGGATCGTGTGTGTGTGTGTGTGTGTCTGTGTGTCTGTGTGTGTGTGTGTGTGTGTGTCTGTCTGTCTGTCTGTCTGTCTGTCTGTCTGTCTGTCTGTCTGTCTGTCGGTGTGTCTGTCTGTCTGTCTCTCTGTCTGTCTGTCTGTGTGTCTGTCTGCACACTCACTCACACTGCTGTATTGTTGAATGTAAAAAAAAGCACTTCATGTGTATATATATATATATATATATATATATTTTTTTTTTCATTTGTGTCATAACGAATAGTATTTACATGTCTGATGTCAATACAGTTCAAAATAAAAGAATTGAGAGCGAGTTCTGCTTGAGAATGTGTATTTTACAGAAATTGCATTTGCTCCTGTTTGTCATCTGAGAGAGACATTTAGGGTGAAAACAGGGTGTATATAAATGGATATAAGTAGAGTACAGAACATGCTAAAAGCTCACTTTTTTTTTCCTGGTGAACCCAGAGACGTACATCTTCATTTTGAGGTATTGCAAATCACTCTGGTGCTAATAGATAATTTACTGTGGGTCTTGAAAGATGACCAACAATTATGAAAATCTTTGGCCTGTGCTAAATATTGGCAGTCCTAAACTGGCCCTGAATGAGTTAAGGAGGTGAGAACAGTCAACACAGGGTCGTTAATTAAGTCAACATGGACTCCTAAGTTGAGAGTGAATGGCCTGGGGGGGGGGTTAAGTCAACATGAGAGAGAGGGCAGAGAATGGTATTTGTAAGATGAATAAGCAGCATTAATATTCAAGTCTGCTATGAATAAAATCAAGGGGAAATAATCAGTAGAGCTCATGGGTCTTAGGGGCACTTTACACGAGGACGGTTTCCTATGGAAACGGGGAATTATTTTATCGTTAGTGCCTCCCTTTTAGACGGCGACGGCGAATTCGCGCTTAGGAAACGACACATTTTAAAACCACCCTCCAGAGTGAAATTCTTGGTGACGCTCCCCGCTGAGCGCTCCATGTAATCACTTTGGAACGGCACATTTCAGAAACTCTGACGTGCCTGCACAGGCGACACACGCGATGCCGTGCGCGAGTTGGCAACCAAATAAAACGTCAGTATGAATTAAGTTTGGCAACATTCAGAATTAAGCTACACTGCAGCCAACTTCAGTTACATGTTCATAACGTTACTGCTGCGAGGAGCCGATGGCTGTACCCGGTCGGCATTTAACGTTATAGTTACAAAGCACGTCGACAGTGTTTTCTCACTGCCAGTAGCAGTAGGGTGACAGATCACAGTCAGCGCTCCCAGGCCTCGCTGCTCGTTAAAGATTTTCAATAGTCGTTATTCTGATAAACTGGTCACATATATGTTACATTCTCACCCGACAAATATTAAAACTTTAACAGTTTGGGGGTTTTTTTAGCTTGAAAAAAGCTTTTTGGCAAGTCTAAATGACTGCGGAAAGTGTACTCTACTTCCGCATTTAAAGCGAAATTACGTCACCCAGCAAGCACGGACGGACCCGGACGAATCGAGAGAGCCCAATCGGGGCCAGCTCAAGTCATATCATGACGAGTCAGATCTGGCCCAAGTATCACTATCCAACTAATTTCACTCACCACTGAAATATCCATGAGGATAACTAAATGGTTATCACGTATTTCTCAGCCTGGGCTATTTTTTATCCAAAATCCGAATGATCAGCACTTGTGCACATCTGCTGATTAACAAACTGTTTATTCGTGGAGGTGGGACTACGAGGAGATGAATTGCGGGGGAATCCTGCAATTGTCTCACTTGCATATCGTGTTGCCAGATTGTTTTGAAAGAGAGAAAATACACTGCGAGGCGTAAATATTTGAGTTGGGAGTTGCATGCTGTAGCATGTGTTTCGGGGTTCTGCTTACACAGATTGTAAACTACGTGATGTGCGATCCACAAAAGTTCGGTAAAGTTGGAAATATATTGACAGATTCGCACTTCCCGGATCAATAGCTCATAAACGAAGCGTGTACTGCACACACGACGCCTCCCCATCTTAGTAGACAACGAGCTACAACCTCATTTTCACCTAAATGAGCGATCCTCCGAGCTGGACAAATTGGTCTCTATGTGCTGCGGGCGGTGAGGCGAGTGCTTAGGGACCGTCAGACTTGACGCCAACGTTTTAAATAAAAAACAAGTTTCTGCCATAATCCTATCGTATACGGTAGGCTATGTATTATCCGTGTCTCATAGCCTGTTTGTGTGTGCAGGAGCACTGGCAAACAAACGTTATAGGCTGGTGACACTTGTAAATTTTGAGGGGACACTCAATGATTCTTCCAGATTCAGTTTTGAATTAAATTAGCTATCGTTTTTAATAAAAGTGTCCCGACTCCATGGATGTTATACTGGTATAAAAACAACAAGGGGGCCATGTTTTGAAACAGTAGGCTATATTACTCCAACCTACAGCAGAATATTTCAGCGAACAGTTAGCGTAGCGGTAGAATAGCCGACCTGTAAGTTGTAGATCCCCCCACACGGGGTGGTATTATATTTTTTGAAAATGTAGCATAAAATTGTTAATCTGGACATAATTATAGCTTTATGTATAAAGTTGCTGAATATACACTGTTTAAATAGCAGAATAACTGAACATGCCCATTCATCGTAACGGTCATATTTCGACGTCACCTTGACGTTCCCGCGTAGACGTCTAAATCATCCCCAAATCACCATGTGATCTGGCCTAGTCCTGAATGTCACTGGAACACGTCATCACAACGTTATCATGACGTAATTTTGCTTGCTGGGCATGCAGTAAGCGTCCTTGTATGGGCAAAGAATAAGGTGATCACACTGCCACCTAGCGACCTGGCATGTACATTACGGCGTTTTAAAAATTCAACAGCGCTCATGTAAACAGGGAGAAGGTGTGAAGGAAAAGGTGTGAAGGAAACGCTATTGTGTCGTTTCTTTCAGAAACTGTCCTCGTGTAAAGGGCCCCTTAGTTAAATGAGATTTCTGAGAGATTTTTATGTGGCTATAATGGTAGGCTATAATGAGGCACGCATTCAGAAATAATATCCTCTAGGGCAGTGGTTATTTTTGTGAATTAGATTCTAATTCACAATGAAAACTAACGTGAAATTATTAGGAAATGGTCGGGGGGCCACTCTGCACCCTGTCACGGGCCGCATCTGGCCCCCTGGCCGCAAGTTGAGTATCACTGCTCTAGGGCCACGCCACTTCCGGGAACCCCCATCCTGTGTAAGTAGGGTTGGGAGTGTGCCCTATTGTGCAGTGCAGTGCCCTGTTTTCGTGCAATTCGGCATAGCGCCACCTACTGGCAACATAAAAATGCTGTTTATCTCAAGAACCGTTCGTCCGATCAACTTCAACTTTGGGGAGTGCGCTTAGGGGGACTCAAGGGAGTGCAGGGAGCTGAATTCCGTGCAATTTGGCATTGCGCCACCTACTGCCTGGTAACACAAAAAGCGCTTTATCTCCATAGCCATTCATCGACTTCAAACTTGGAGAGTGTGCTGCTGGGAACCTGACATAGAACAGTGCAGAATGTTGTGCAATTTGGCACAGCGCCACCTACTGGCAACACAAAAAGTGGTTTATCTTGAAAACCGTTGGTCCGATCGACTTCAACTTTGGGGAGTGCGCTGATGGGAACTCGATACAGTGCAGTGCCGGATTTCGTGTAATTCGGCACAGTGCCACCTACTGGCCACACAAAAAGTGTTTTATCTTGAGAACCATTCGTCCGATCGACTTCAAATTTGGGGAGTGCGCTACTCGGACTAGGGCTGCCAACATTCCATCCCAGCAATACGGGACGGTCGGACCAACGGGGGGGGGCGAAGGGCATATATATGCCTCTTCCCTTAAAAACGGGACAAGTGGCGTCTCTTTTGACCCAAATACGGGATGTCCCGGCTAATACGGGACTGTTGGCAACCCTAACTCGGACCCCGATGGTGTGCAGTGTCGCATTTCATGCAATTTGGACTTATTCCAGGACTGTTTGTATGTATTTTCTTCGCATATCTCGAGAACCGTTTGTTGGATCGACTTCAAACTTGCGGTTAGGGGGGTCTGACAGAGTGCAATGTGTGTGCGGGGGGTAGCGCCCACGGGGTGGTGCATGGGGGAATGGGCACTGCACTAGTAATAATAATAATAATAATAGTAATAGTAATAATAAACACTAAATAATACAGTAATTTGATATACTATAATTATTTATCATTCTTTTTCTCTCTGTCTTGTAAAACTGCTATACAAATGTATATTATTATTATTATTATTATTATTATTATTATTATTATTATTATTATTATTATTATTATTATTAGCTATTATGTGATAGTATTAACCAACTTTTTTTCACGTCCAAATGTGTGCTAGGCTATTTAGGTGCTTCTTCATTTAGGTGCATATTTCTTGATGAAAGAGTCTATTATGGACAGGTAGCCTACATGTAATATATTATTCGATTACTTTAATACGAGCCGATTCCGGTTTAAACACATTGTTTATTTTTATTTTTGTACTTTGTATAACTCTAGGACACGCCAAACGTGTTTTATTTTGAAAGTTATAACAGGAAGTTGTGTTTTTCATTCTTGCACAGGACACAGGAGAGCAACGCACGGTCCTCAGTTGTAGCAGCCTACAATTCAAGTATGCGCACCGGGAAAAATGATAAGAGGCACGTTGGGACCATTGTTGGAACGCTGAATCTGGGAAGCAAAACCCTGCTGACACAGAGCATTTTAGAATGGGGAAAACAGTTATTTTCACTTGATCAGTAGGGTAATAATTGTGGGTTTCCCAATTTCTCTATTTTTGTTGTTATCACATATTGTGTAAGTGGATGTGGGTCGGATGCCAATTTGTTTTCGTTAGGGATGCAAGGACTGGCAAGTTATCAGCATGAATTGTCAAGGGGGGAAACATTGATATCAATGTTAAATTGGACTCTGGAGGGAGTAGCCTACCATGGCGAAAAGGAAGGAACTGTTATTCCCGCTGCTACACTTCATGGCAGAGTTTTGGCTCAGTTCGCAGCAAGTCCTTAGAATTGGTAAGTGGAGCTGGCACGTCTGTCTCATTTTTCTTTATTAGTGCAGTCGACACCACTTTTGATATTACAACTCATGATCAATTCACTCTTTCTCCATCTAACGAAAAATCACTATTTGGATTTACTCTGACTCAATGGTGATTGACCTTGTACATAATAGTATTTCTAATCCCTCACAGTGTCAGTATAATACTAGTCCTTTAATATCCCCTTAGGGGCATAGTTTTACTGATATATTTGTCTTTTAGGCCTATTATTTTAGGATAAGAGAATAAACTGAGCAATAGATTGAATATGGGTTAGGGGTAAGAACAAAGAGAGTAAACATTCAGCAGGTGCCTTCAGTCGTGTGCTGCAGGCAAACATGATACATGATAACCTTTAACTCCTGATGCAATTAAAGAAAAATCAATATAGCCCAATATTCCTGTTATATATATACAGGGACAAAAGTCTGTCTGTGGTACTGTGGTGATATGTGACGCTATCGTATATTCCAATCTTTTATTTTATTACTATAATATTCCTATATTGTCAATCATGCAATCATTATAATGTATAGTATCATTTAGTATTCTATTATATGGTAGCCTACTCAGTGGTGAGTTTATAGTGTTGTAATGCTACTATTAGTTTGTTTTTGTCTCATAAGATAATATTGGGACATTTTTGCTGCGATATTTGTCTAGTTGTGCTAAACTTCACACCAGGACTAGTGTACTTTTTTTTTTTTTTTTTTAAGGGGGCTACTGTAGATAGGGTTGGAGTCTTGGAGACGGGCAAGTCCACTCCACATGGAATAAGGTTTTCATCAGAATCATGTTACGGTAATCCAACATTTTTAGCCAGTGCCACAGTCTCTCTGGTCTAATCAGGTAGACCCTCTGCTGCATCTGCTTTTTATGGGCAAAGGCAAGTGTGTAGTGGATACAAACTACAAAGTAATACATAGTCTTTGAGAGTTGACAGAAAGAGTGCTCTAGTTGCAACTTCACTCCACCACACTTGAATGAGACAGAGCCCTCGCCCAGACTATCCCCATTTGATTCTGATGTAACCTTGATAAAAGTGCACAATGGGCCATGTGTTTGCTAGCAAATTAATGTTCCCTGCATATTTCCCATTGGTTATCCACTATTCCTCTCATGGGTTAGAAGATTGCATCACAAAAAAATCTTTTTTTAATAGGCTCCAGCTCTCTCTGCTCTAGTGAATGCCCTAGGCAACTTTGTATTTTTTTCTTTCTCTCTAAACATTTAAGCAAGAAAAATCAGACTTGTGGTGTTGCATAACCTTACAGGCTAATAGGTCAGTGCCGTGCCACCTACTGTACGTCCTGACATTGCATTGTTAATCTCTCTATCACTCTCTGAGGACACCTAATCTTTGTCATTCTCTTCATGACCCCCACGCTCGTAATCTCTCCCATATGCTGTGGGTTGGTTGTCTCTGTTTTGGCAAGTGTTGGCATCAGATTGTGACTGGCTTCCACTCTCATTATGGGCTGGTAATAATGGTAAATCTTCTCCCCGAAGCCCTTAAACAATTAACACTAATCTTCTTTATGGACAAAGTCTCTCCTAAATATGGTATACTTACTGTATATCGCAGCGACCAAATCTCATCACTGGGGAGAGAGAGAGAGTGTGCTGAACCAGCAGTTTGTGCTTTGGCCTCCGCTCTGTCTTTGCTGTGTTTTTGAAATTTCCTATTTGCTCTTAATATGCTTCTGGTATGGATGACCTCTGATTATTAGTTTATTGCCCAGTCAACCGGCCTGCATGATGTGAAAGCCGCTATAGCTACTAGCTGGCATCTTGAAATACATGATGGTGTAATCCATCACCCAGTTTAATCCTATAATAAGAATGCAAAGTATCTGTGTGGAAATTATGCAAAGTGTCTGTGAGTGAGTGAGTGAGTGAGTGAATGAGTGTGTGTGTGTGAGTGAGTGAGTGAGTGAGTGAGTGTGTGTGTGAGTGAGTGAGTGAGTGAGTGAGTGTGTGTGTGTGTGTGAGTGAGTGAGTGAGTGAGTGAGTGAATGAGTGTGTGTGTGTGTGTGTGTGTGTGTGTGTGTGTGTGTGTGTGTGTGTGTGTGTGTGTGTGTGTGTGTGTGTGTGTGAGTGAGTGAGTGAGTGAGTGAGTGTGTGTGAGTGAGTGAATGAGTGTGTGTGTGTGTGTGTGTGTGTGTGTGTGTGTGTGTGTGTGTGTGTGTGTGTGTGTGTGTGTGTGTGTGTGTGTGTGTGTGTGTGTGTGTGTGAGTGAGTGAGTGAGTGAGTGAGTGAGTGAGTGAGTGAGCAGAAATTGTATTCGGCCATTGTAGCTATGCCATTTCACGTGTGATCGCGCTGAATCTTTCAGGAAGTGTAAAGAGCACCTTTGCGACTGACCTAACAGAGACTAAATGGGCAAAATGACTAATTAGTGGCCAAAGTGATTCAACACAGGTTCAGCACTATGGAGAGCTCCAGAGGGGAGGAGCACACAGGTGGGCGGAGTTGGAATCAGCCAGTGAAGTGGACTATGAAAAGCCTCTGGGGAGAGAGAGGAGAGGCTGCATGCCAACTCTGTGAGCAAGGCCTGACTAAATGGCCATTGGCCAGTCACACAGTAATAGTAAATGTCCGGTGGTCGTATATTGTTGGTGGCTTTTCCCTGATGTAGTGACATTGATATTAATCCTGCTTTTGCTTCTCCTGGCCTAAATGTTTGGGTGGTCGGGAGCATGCAGCTATCCTTTAAACAGAGAAACCTCAGTGCTCCACATCAAACGATGATAGTAGACTGGTTAGGACCTCATTCATTCACTGTCTGGCACTGACCCAGGTTGGAGTGGTGTTGGCGGTGGTGGAGAGGAAGGCTCTCAAAACACTACGTCATTGTGTCCCTTGGCCTTAAAAGGTTTCCCTTCATAATCGCACAGAGTTATACAGAGTCACAGAATGGGATCAGGATCTACAGATTTATGTGTCGATGTTAAGGCCTTGGGTTACTTTGGATATTAAAGGACGATTTTGTCTATTTTCAAGCAGCTTTATATCAACACAATAGCCGCGTTGGGAATCGGTCCCTACAGTATATCAGAAATAGTGGACTATTTAGTGTGTTTGCCATTTTTGCACTAGTGTCCCAATTCTCAACTGTTAATTTGATTCACTATAGTCCACTATAAAATACTCACAATGCACAGCGATTTCTAGTGAACAGCGAATGTATACTACATTTCGCCGCTATACCACAATGCAATGTGGTTGTCTTTACCGAAGGAGAAGAAAGTCGCTAGCTCACGAGCTAACAACACACTTGTGTGCTACTTGACGAGCACAGCTTGCTATTAGGAGACAGCACCTTATTCTGAAGCAACACTCAACCTAAGCTCAACCTACGCTGAACCCACAAGTTTCATTTCAGCGACCTTGTTAACAGGCGAAACCGTTCACACCAGTCGCGTGCGTGCCTTACTCAAGGCACGCTCATGCCGCAGTCAAGCGATCGTTCAGGATTCAGTCCTATTTTCGGATGGAAGTTGTGGGCAGGTTCAAGGCGCACCGAGCGAGGCGCTGAGGAAAAGAGAGTGCTTCTGGTGCACTGTCTGGGAGAGCCAAATCATAATAAAATAAAAATAAATTAATGAATAAATTCATACATAATTTGGACTTTTTTTAATTAAATTAAATTGGGAAAATATAAAATGGACTTCATATGGCCCTATTAGCTACTACAGGCAACATGGAGGGAAGGTAAACATTGTTCAATTACATATACGACCAACATTGGAATGATACAAAGCTGGTTGAAAATCGGCAAAGTGACCCTTAAAGAAAGTCCACCCAGCAGCCTAAACCAGTGTTTCCCAAACTATGGGTCGGGACCCAATTTGGGTCGCGGACCCGTGGGGGGTGGGTCGCCAACTGATCGTCATGGCAACTCTCATTACATGTTTTTTGTGAGTTTGGGTCCCAGGGAGACACAAAATGTATCTTTTGGGTCCCAAGATGAAAAGTTTGGGAACCCCATGGCCTAAACAAATGAAACGTGTTATTTTGCTTGCTCTCTGCCCTGCAGGGAAGCAGAGAAGTCTAAAAAAGTCGTAACCTGAGGTTTTATCAGCCTCCGCCTGCAGCACAAGGAGAATATAAATATATTTTATTACCTCTTAGCATGCATCACCCCACAGCATTGTCTGGTCTATTAAATATGAGATGGAAGCTCAGTGATCCTCATAATTATATTGAAAAGTTAGCTATAGCAACAAAAAAAAGATCATATGAACACCTAAATGTTCATATGATCTCTTTTGTTTTGAGAATTGAACATATTGATTTCTTTTGTATTCATGGTACACAATAAAGCTGCTCACAAGCAGAGGCACACCGTGCTTGCTGCTCTATGGCCACAGATTGACTTACTACTTAATTACTACCGGGCAGCTCTGACTTTCTTGTCAATTTATTCATTTACTTGCTAATAGCTAAGTAAGTGGCGCATTGATCCATGTTGTGTGTGTGAGTTTCTCATTCACACTGTTATTTATTAGTAGGCTATAGCCTGTCATTATTGAAAATGGATTCTATTCAGAGTGTTGGTTTACTTTGCCCTCCTATGCTGTGGTATGTAGAGTAGTGGTTCTCAACTGGTCGACCCACATTTTCACTCATTCAGTTGCAACCCAAATTTCAATATTTAGTTTCGGCCTATATGCTTTTTAAACAAGTGATGGTGATGCTTATCAAGGTTCAAGAATCTAAATTGAACTGGATGAAATATGAAATAAAAAGCCAATTTTATTGAATTAAATAAAAAAGGCAGACTTATTTTGAATTACAGATACATTATGCTTATAATTGGTCTCATTGAACCCACAAGAGTCTCAGCTTGCAGTCATACCCAATTATGCAATTCCAAGACTGTTTAGAGACCCCAGTATGCAGAAATAGAATAGATGAAAATAACACATTCACAGTATACTGTATTGTTTTTGCCTAAAACTGTATGGGATTAGCATAAGGTGTGCATGTCTGTAAAGGGAGACTCGTGGGTACCTATAGAACCCATTCTCATTCAGATATCTTGAGGGGAGAGGTCAAGGGACCCCATTGAATATGGCCATGCCAGTTTTACCCTCGCCAACATTTAGCCTAAATTTGGAGCAATATTTAGCCCCCTTTGCGACAAGCTAGAATGATCTGGTTGGTACCAATTTATGCCTTACTGTAGGTCTTCTAGATTCATATGATATCAGTATCTTCACTCTGGCTTTAAACATGCCTATAACAGTCTCTGAAAGATAATAATGTTGGTTGCGGATGCCAGCGTCCTCAAGGAGAACGTTTTTTCCCCATGCACGACCAACTCAAAACGGTCCCGCGACCCACCAGTTGAGAACCATTGATAGATCGTTTTAATTGTCCTCAAAGAGGAAAATCTTTTCCACATAACGGTGTGTACATAACACAAACAAGAAATAAATGGTACATGAGCTGTACAAAATACAGGATACAGTACAGAGGGATACATACAGGGGTCACACAAACAGCCTAACAAAGACATAGATTGATACGGCACACCATAGAAGGTTGAGTGTAGGTTACATTAGCTGGCTGTTGGGACAAAGCTTTTGCCAAAACAGGCCTGATGTAGAGGAAGATCACATAAAAACGCACCGACACATGATGATGATGTCATACTCAAATAACTTAACCACTGTTTGAATGGCTTGTATTCAGGCAGTTCGGTTTTAGGTCACAGCTTTGTATGTGTACATGTGTACCTCAGGGCACAATTGAAATGGGATAAAAAAAAGTCTTGTCTCTCGCCGTTCACCACCATTCATATTTTTTCAGACACTGGTACAGAGAGAAAGGCAGGAAGTGACGTTCACTTTAGCTCTCTATACCTTTAAGTCTAAAAAGCTTTTAGATAAAGTGCTGCAGATGCTTTCACCTGGACATAAGTGTCTGTTTGGACCCTCGGCTGTGTTGATAATACCCGGCGATGAGATGGACCCTTCATTATTGAAGGGGAAGTATTGTATTGAAGTAGAGAGAAGCGTCTGCACATCCACTATGCAAACCAGGTGCTAGACTAACAAAGCTATACGTTGAAAAGAAAAAAGTCTGCACTCTGGAGCATACTTAAAGACTTGGAGTTTTATTAACGTTTCGGTTCAACAACCTTCATCAGAATGGTAGAAGTATTGTATTGAGCCATCGAGGCCTGGGTGGTCACCTGCTAGCCGAGACCGTTCCAAGATTATTTGTTATTTGCTCAACTTGATAAAACTTCAGCCCGGCTGGCAGAGGAAATCATTAAATTAAATGCCACTCTGGACATCACTGTTGACTCAATCTCATTGCACCAGAATAACCTGTCATGTTAGAGCCTGGGGTTGGAGGCAGTGTTTTGTAAGGTCTTTTAATTTGAAATACCTGTAGATATGACGTCTGGGTAGTTTAGAGGTAAAAGCACTCACCTACCACCGCGGAGACCCATGTTCAATTCCTGGCAGCGGTGCTTGGTCAGACGTTCCTACAGACACAATTGGCCGTGTCTGCAGGTGAGAAGTTGGTGGGGTATGAGTCCTGGTCGCGTTGCACTAATGCCTCCTCTGGTTGGTCTGTTCGTTGGGGAGGGGAACTGGGGGGAATAGCGTGATCCTCCCGTGCGCTATGTCCTCCCGGTGAAACTCCTCACTGTCAGGTGAAAGAAGCGGCTGGCGACTCCACATGTATCGGAGGAAGCACATGCAATTCTATGGCTCTCCCCAGATTGACAGAGGGGATGGAGCAGAATTGGAGGGAGAGAAAGAAAATCCAGAAATACCTGTAGATACTGTAACAGACTATAATTTCCTTCCTCAATTGTCAACCGCATCAATATATTATTAGCCAATTTGAAGCTAATATTCCAAAAGTGAATATTGAGTCCTGATGTTGCTTGCTGGATTCCTAATCGTGGGATGATAATTACTAAGAGATTTTTGCACCATGCTGCACGATAACCAAGCTGACCAATGAACCAGTCAGTCTTTTCCTGATTTGGTGTACAACAATTGCTTCATGAAAATTTTGTGTATTGAAGATGTGTGCTGCCCAAAGACAGACAATTGGTATTTATACTCTGCTTTACAGAGCATTCATATTTTCAGTGATGTGGTCCATGTGGACAAGCAATGGTTGCCACTACCAGTGTTCTTCTGAATCTCAAACAACCATCCCTGAGTCGCTGAACAAGAAACTCATCATTATACTTTAAAACAGAAATTCTCATGTCAGGTTCTCACTCTGGGATTTCCAAGCTACAAATGAATAAGCAATACAATATATATTGTAATTGCCTTTTGTTGACAATAAGACAAAGTTTGGGGTATTAATAGTCTCTATAGCACATTTCAAATGTAAAAAGTATAATTGTCCTTCACCGCCGAATATCACTGGCAGATCCTACAAGTCATATTCTGATGATATTTATTTTACAATTAAATTATTTTTTAACCTTTATTTATCCAGGGTAATCACATTGAGATTTCCATCTCTTTTTCCAGTGGGCCCTGTTCACACTCACACACACATTCATACCTGGAAACTGACCAGTACAACCCCAGTCTGTTCTGCTGGTCACTGATCAGCTCCACTGACAGCTGTTTGTTTGAGTATAATCTAGCTGGGCCTTCATTAGAAGTCAAACCAATACCTCTGTTTTTATTTAATCGGCTTATAGGCCTATTTTATAGTAGTTTAAGGAATTATAATTTTGTTCATTTCAAATTGGCTGAGTCTGCAAATGAAATAAGACTATAATAGCATGAGTTGAGTATATTATGAAAAGCCCCCAGTACTTCTCAAATTGCGTTTCTTCACTTGCCCACTGTTTGTCCATTCATATTATTTATTGTGTAATACACTTTGCAAATGCATAGTCTGCATTTAGCTGCATTTGGAGCTCTTGTGCTGAAATGGATGTTTATCTTGATTAGAGGCCAAACACATTAATGTTAGAGAGAAAATCCAGCTAGCAGTAACTATTTTTGCTCCTGACACAAACTGAACCACGTGGATCTTTTCTACAGCCTTGTTAAAGTAGGATGCTGACAGCGTTGCTCTGTCTGGTGCTTCTATATGAACCTATATAACCTATGAAACCTATAAATGACCACCTGGCTCGTTTTGGTTGCTGATTCCCTGAATACTTAATAGGCTCTGTGATGTTTGATGCAGCCTCTGTACTTGCAGCAAAGAATTCACGTTTATTTATGCTTTTCTGCTTTTCTATTGAAAACATCTCAAAGGAAAAGTCATATCAAAGCTGCTCAGATGGCATGCATTGCTTTGGAAATTTTGGGAGATAGTTGTCTTTTCTCCTGAGATTATTATTATTTTTATTAAGGACTTTAACAGCTGCTCACTGAGGCTGGGTAACCATAATTAGGATTGGCACTTAAAGCATGCTTTTAGTGACCGCGGGGAGTCCAGACAAGGCTCTCTCAGTTTGGCTTTTGGAGGCTATGCTATAACTAAAGCAAAAGGTCATTCACAATCAAAGTCTCAAGGGGAGCTTTTTTTTTTAAAGGCCTTTTCCCCTTCAAAATCAATCACAATTTCAAGCAATTCTTCAAAGACTAAGAATACAATGACCTATTGCCATCTGTAGTCTCAGTGTTGAAATAAAGTCATTTGCAAACTATTGCAGCATCGAAATGGCATCTCGATTTTTGTTGCTGTCTAATGTATGTATCGATTCACAGTTTTTGAAAATGCCAAAGCTATAAAAAGAAAATTATTTTCTGCCTTCGCTACGCCTTATTATTAAAAAGCCCTATGAAAGTGCCTTTAGCCAGCTTTGAAACAGTTTATCACACATTTGCGCTGGTGATGCTTTTCCCTATCCTTGATATAGACATCCAAGCAGTGTCATGTGACTGATGTCTCCGCCTACCTTGATTTGCCTGCACATGTGAGTGTGAGTGCAGTGAGAGAAATTGTTTCACACTCAGAGAATGTATTATTACAGAATTCCCATCACTACTGAAGGCCCACATGTTTTCGATGATTTACATTTGAAAGGCGTGTGGGCGGAATCAACGTGCAGGGTCACATTGAGAGGAGATAAGGACAGTGAATCTCACTGTCTGGTCGTCTTTATTCACAGGTGGTGACAATCCAGTGCCTCCCTGACCTTAATCCATGTTTTTCATGGCGCCGCTTTACATAACCGAATATAACCCAGTGTAATGTATGTGTGTGCTTGTGCATGGCTGGCTGGAGTAATATATGGCCATATTGCTGGCCATATTTCTGGCCATGGCATGCAAGGACCTTCATCTTTCTGGAGCACTGCAGCAGATTAAGAGCTAGATTTTCAGAATGATCTTCACCCTCACCCCTTCACCCCCGCCTGTAGCCCTGGCACACACAGCCAGCTGAGAAGTGATTGTGGTTAAAGGAGAAATGTATCTTGAAATTAAATTCTGACAGTCTCGCTCTCAGCTCATTTTGTGTTTTATCTCAATGAAATGTCAAATCTCATTGTCAGACAGATGACACCATCATTTGAGGAGGTTTAAAGGATGATTTCTGTGTTTTAGACATAGACAAAAGTTTCACAATTTTGGAGAAAGAATTTGTGTTCAAGATGCAATTTGGTAGCCTGGTAAACCAGCCGGTCACGTGAACTCGCATTTCATTTAATTCTACCAAAGACGATGGGATATCAAAGCAAGACACTCCGGGCTCTATCTTCCCAAAAGCGCTAATTTAGCGTTTGCGCTCGTTTAACGCCATGCGCAATGCAAATTGGGGGCGGACACAAGCGCATGCCTGTAATAATTGTACTGGGCATTGGCTGCCCCATGCCAAAGCAATTACTTTGCGCTAAGAGCTTTGAAAAGGACCTCTTACGCGCAAATACCTCTCTGCGCTGGGTGCGCTGCACGGAGATTACGGCTGTGCTCCCAGCGCAGAGAGGTGTTTGTGCAGTGGAAAGTGGAATTCCTTTTGGATATGTCATTACGCACAGCCTTGCCATGCCAAGACATCAAATTATGCTGCTAAAATTGGGTATTAGCAGATAATTCAGTGAGGCAATCAACTATAACTCACTGAGAAACTTTTATCACATCGCAAAGAGGGAAATTAATTGAGAAAACCTGTTGGACAATGGACATAGGCTATTTACCTTCATAACCCGAAGGGTCGTTGGCACCACAGACGATCTGTCAATAAGCTCCCTCTGTCCTCGCACAAGTGAGTACACTCTATTACACATGGAGAGAATTACAGCATATTGCATGCCTCGCGCAAACAGCCATTGCAAGACGGGAATCTGATTGGTTTTGATTGACGTAATGCCCAGCCTTGCCTGGCCACGCCTGTGAATAATTCTGGTAGTTAAGCCTGCCAAATCCCGTTTGCGCAGGCATTTTGGGGCGCAGATGATTTTGGCACGGCTCTAATTTGCGCTTGCGACACGTGCCGTGAACCTTTCCGCATCCCGGCCGAGAATTGCATCCCCAACATATTTCGGGGCTGTTTTAACTTAAAAATCAGGGAGGTCACGTCTACCAGACAATTATATCACTTTTAAACAGTTACATTTCTGTATAAATCAGTATGCTCCCTTTTGGGTCGGCGTGTTGGCCTGCAGGCAGATAACGAGCTCAGCTAAACTCAGCTGCTGCTACTACTACTGTGCCTGTCTGCGCTGTCACACACTCTTTCTATCGCTCTCTCTCTTTCTCTCTGCGTCTCTCTCACTCGGTGTGTGTGTGTGTGTGTGTGTGTGTGTGTGTGCCTGTCTGCGCTGTGACACGCTCTCTTTCTATCTCTCTCTCTTTCTCCCTGCGTCTCTCTTGCTCCTTAGATAGATAGATAGATAGATAGATAGATAGATCGATAGATAGATAGATAGATAGATAGATAGATAGATAGATCGATAGATAGATAGATAGATAGATAGATATTAATATTGATTAGTTGATGGGTTTATTTTGTTTAGAGAGTGAGGAGTTGGAGAATCTGTTTCACCACAAGACCGCCTTTCAGGGCCGCTGGAAGTCATTTTAGGCAGGGGGTGCTGGGAGGAAGGGACTCTCGGTGGGGCCCGCAAGGGCCCCGCCGAAAAAAATTTGGGCGTTTTTTTTTTTACATTTTTTTGCCATATTTAGAGGAATATCTCATTTTAAATCAACATTAGGATACTGTTGTGATGTAATTATTCAGTATTTTCTCCTTTTCTCACTCATTCAGAGCAAAGAGGGAGATATATAGCATGATGATAATGCTCTATATCTCCCTATTTGCTCTGAATACACCAGTTAACATGACACAGACTTAACATGATAGAAATATTATCAGCAAACTTAATGACTAGACTAATTATTCTGATCTGAATGGCATATATCAAGAAACATTGACTCCTCTCTTTGCTGTATAGTGGAGGTGCATTTTTGAGTAGGCTATTAAAATAGCATGTCAAGTTCACATTTCTTTATTGCCAGATTAAACAATTCGTATTGGTTGTTGGTTGGTTCAACACAACATGTGCGTGCATGCGCGCTTCTTCTTCTCTAGCCTACAAGCATGTAACTTCCTTGATTGTTATTGTTGATAATTCTATTTAAATAGGCTACATTTTCATTTCCCGAAACATTCTTAAACAAGAAAGGAACATAGTGCACTGCAAAATATTTTTAATTACATTTGTAAAAAAAAAAAATTTTTTTTTTTTTTTTTTTGAAAAAATCTAGGGGGTGCTGCAGCACCTGCAGCACCCCTACTTCCCGCGGGCCTGCCGCCTTTCACAGCCAGAGTGTTTTGGCAGCCTGTGCAGAAACACTTACCCTTTAACCTCCATGTCATAAATCCCATGTGGATGCCTACATATTTCAGCTTGATTTCAGCGAAGGTGCCTGTTGTCTCTAGCAGTAAATTGAAACAAATTGGAAATATGACAAGGTGAATGAGTAAGGCGGTCCATCTGTTAAAGGGTTATGGTGAATTATTTGTTTAAAGAGAAACGGAAAGACTAGGACAGCACTCCAAATTGACCTATTTAATTGCCACCCAGACGTTTTTGGCAAGATGCCATTCTTCAGTGTGTGGAATGGCAACTTCACAATCAATAGACACAAGTGGGGTTAATTATAAATGTCCACATCTATCCACAGCAGGGGGAGTCAATCACTTAATGTACTGTAGGTAACTACATAAAACAAAAAAACAATTTAAACTAAATAATTACCTATAATCCTATAAGTCAGCTAAACACAACTTCTAGTGAAGTCAGATTTTCCTAAGAGAGGCCTACTCACTTTCTATCTCAGATCCTTAGTCGACATTGCCTTTGTCATAATTGTAAACACTTTTATTCTATGATAATCACTTCAGCCATCCAAAATCTGGCATTAACATCAAGGTTAGAGAGGCAGGAACACGTGCAACACTAGATATGTGGCTTGCCTGTTAAAATGCCAATGTAATTTTATTATGTAATTTATATTATGTTTGGAAAACAAAACGACATTTAAAAACCAGGATCTGGGACTGTTCTATTCGTAATCATCGGTGGCTAGGCATTTTATAGGGAAGTGGATTGATACACTCCCCTGTTACCCTCATTTCCAATGGGTTGAATAAGATTTCATTTGTTTGATTCTTATGAAGTGAACACAATTTGTCTGTTTTTTTTTTAAATCTTTTGTTAATTTTGTAATTGTTTAATCTTTTAGTTACAAATTGACTCCCCCCTGTTGTTGTGCTAGGTGTAGACGTCTATTAATTAACCCCACCTGTGTCTGCGTTGAAGAAGGGGTGTTGCCCAAAACGTCTGTGTGGCAAGGAGTAGTGTCCAGTCTTTCTTTTTGCCAGACCCAGGGGGTCGGCCTACAGGAGGCTTTGTCTGTCGGTCGGTCTGTCCCTCTTTTCCTCCCCAGCCATTCAGGAACGCTTCAGATTTCAACCACCAGGGGCAACAGAGCAGGTCTGGACTTGCTACCATTTGAACCAGCAGTGAATGGGGACACTAACAAACATTTAATTACCTTTAATTCAACTGGTTTAAACATGAGCCGTGTAATTGTACAGGATCTGTACTTGTTGTAATTGTGGTGCCTAGTTTGGTTCATTATTGGCCATTAGATCATATTAGATCATACTTATTTATTTATGGAATAGTTAAAAGAAAGACATGTCTAAATGTGGTCATTAACTACAGTACATTAGAGGGCAATAGAGGGCCCACAACACCTGAAGGTAATTTGTATAAATATCACCTACAGCCAACTGATTAATGAGATGTCAATCAATAGTATGACAGCAATTGATCATATTTACACAACCATAAACCCACAACACACTTGTAACATTCATGAGTTGAAAATGTTTTAGCCACTCAAATTGCATTGGGAAGCTGCGTTGGGCAGGTCAGGTGAGCAAGTAAAATCAATGAGGGTCTAATCAACAAGGGACAGGTGAATGTAATCAGACTGGAAGGTTTGCTGGTCTAGCCTATACACAAATCTACACCCGAATACCCCTATACACCCCCACCATGCTGTATTCCCATTTAATTCCAACAAAATGTTAATACGGCCTAAAATGATTTATACTTTTAACTTATAAAGTGGTTTGTTGTAGGTGTGTTGGTCTCAAAACCAGACCTGCTCTGTTGCCCCTGGTGGTTGAAATCTGAAGCGTTCCTGAATGGCTGGGGAGGAAAAGCCCTTCTGCCCATATTCTGTGCACTGACTGACAAGCGACAGGTGAATGTAATCAGACTGGAAGGTTTGCTGGTCTAGCCTATACACAAATCTACAACCAAATACCCCTATACACAAAATGCTACACACACACAAAATGCCTAAAATGATTTATACTTTTAACTTATAAAGTGGTTTGTAGGTGTGTTGCCTACTAGGAATTTGTTCCTTCTGGGTCTGGCAGAACCAGGTCTCCTGGTCTTGTTCATTATTACCTACTTGAAGGATCCAGCACCCACATGTCATGTTGTTGTTGTCGTGAGTTGAGCGCATTGTATCTGGGGGGTTTTTCTTGAGAAAAGAAAATGAGTGATGATAGCAGGGGAAGATTTTGACTGTGTGCCATGATAATGTATGATTGGGTACCTTTACTCCACATTAGACTTATTAGCCATCATGCTGACCCATGATGGATTGAAATGATGCAGCTGTGCACGCAGCTTTCGGCACATGAAAAGCATGTCATGTCTAAATCACTGGCACACTTTCGTAAAAGTTGTTGTGGCAGCTTGTGAAATTTAGGCCACGTAAATAGGGTGAAGTCAGGCAAGGTCGAAAGTATGAAAAAAAAAGTCCTTAAAATGTTCCTTACTTCATTTTGGCAGTTTTTTGCTTTTGTTTTGAACTTCAATTCATTTTATTTCAACAGAACATACAATAACAGTACAGCAACATACACACAGGGAGATATCATACTGTCACGGCACCAATGCTTGAGGGCATTAATATTTATTATTAACATCAGGCGCTCGTTCGTCTAGGCTACCAGCAAGTGCAGAGCCTGTGAACTAACAGATAGGCTGACAATACGGTAAACTAAACCTGGTTTAGCTTGGAGGCTCAGCTCTGTCGATGCCCCGCCTTGTCTGGCTAGCCCGCTCTTGTGGTTCATGAAGGGTGAACTCTGACCCGGAAGCCTCTATAAGCACTCCAGTATCACATCAATTAACCTAAGCTTCGCCCACTTTTGATTGACAGCCAGCATTACCAATCCTTGAGTGATGTAACAGTGACACAATACACTCTCCATTAGCATTTTTGATCAAACTAGGCATCTTGCGCGCTATGCGCGCACCAGTGATATATCATCACTGAACTATAT